>NW_027287139.1:82500-450000 GCF_022747635.1 Hetaerina americana | reverse complement strand
TTTCTTTTGTAATTTAAGCGCATTTAAGTTTGAGCTAAATGCAATGCACTAATAAAAACCTCCAACGAAAACTCCCGAACTGCTGCATACTTACATGCAGTATAACCAAAGTAAAAAGCACCTCTCCTTTACATTTCTTTCCTTATGTCAACAATGTATTCAATGAAGCCAAGTCTCTTTAAGATGGATCTGCTAAATTTTCTGATTTCATCCACCATGAACGGTTTGAATAAGATACCGACCGACCGACCGACTTACACGTACAATTTATTACATTTGAATCCATCAATATTATACCAATGTAATATCAGATACCCCATTATCTACAATTCAAAATACTTGCTGTTCTTAAGTTTGCATATTCTTAATCCGCATTCATTATTACAATCGAAATATCGTCCAAATCGTTCGAGACCAGCCCTTAATAAGTTGAGGTCCTTGTTTCGTCACGTATCATTTTGCCGTTTGAAAATAATCCATTGTTACTGTTATCACAGCAGTATTTGATTAATGCACTCGAGGAAACAATTGATTTCAGTCAACACGCTTCGTTGCACATCGTATTGAACATGTCTATTTTTAGCTCATATGAGCGATTACTTTTTTGTTTTTACTGGGATAATATTTAATTAAAAACTGATTAATGCACTTCACAGTTTTGCGGCAAAAATTTGATTATTTTACAGGGTGCGGCATCATAATTTCCTTTTTTTCAAACGCAAAACGCTTTCAAAAAAAGGAAGTTATGTTACCGCGCCCTGCACTTATCATTTTTCAAGGGAAAATCCTACCAAACGATCTTCTGTAACATTAAAGTTCTCTGTTCAGTTTCATTGCTCTCCCTTAATAACACACTTAACGTGCGTTGAAATATTCTCAATTGTGTGGTGCGCGTATTCTATTTCGTGTGCGTCCGTGTTCTCTTCGCACCAATGCCTGCAAAGAGAATGAGTCGAATTACACCATATTACGGTTGATCTTGAAATCATCTACATTTGTTTTTTCCATACACCTTGAAATCCAATTTTTTTTCCTTCGTGGACCCAATATAATCCTAATCGCACTCCGAAAGGACCACGGCGGTGGAACGCATCTCGCAATATTAATCACTCCGGGCAAACAACACTCGCGAGTTGGCTCGAGGCGAATTAAACTTGCTGTCTGGATGCGAGAGTGGAATATTCACAAGATGCACTTCACTACTCCTGACAATAAATCAATGGTGTATCCAATTCTGCGAAAAATAAATAGATTTGCTTCCGAAGATGCGTGAGCAAATTACATTAGGCTATCTGAGAACGAGAATGAACGCTCTCAAGTGAACTATTAGCCGCTTGCCAATGAGAAACCACGGACTGCGACTCCCTCTATTTTTGGGGCACTTATAGAAAAATACTTCAGCATTCGTCATCAGTTATACTACGCATATCGAAATTTAACTGAAACTCGTCCAACTGCTGATAACTCTCAGTTTTCGTGCGTTCTTGCGCCTGTTTGATTGAAGGCATTCAGTTTCAATTAATGGAAACGGGCCCAGCCTACGGTAAACCATTTTTCTCACAAAAATTGAATTTGGTTTATATTGAATAAATGTGTCGAGCAAATGGTATGCAAATTGCGTCAGCATCGTTTGCCAAGGTATGGAGTTTCAAATTGTTTGTCAGGTTAGTCACTGCGATGAGATTCGACGAGGAAATGAATTGGATTCCTTATCACTTGAACTTTTGCAAAGCTTCGAGCACAAATTTAATTTAGTTAAAATGCCGAATGAGAAGATTCCGATTGCTTAGGAACAAGAGTCCAAATCCTTAATTCTGGTGCGGAGACTAGTCTTCGGATGTAAGGAAATGCCTCCCTGAACAATATGCTGGAGAAAGTTACACGTTGTTTGCGAAAAATTCATCTGTAATTTTTGTTAATCAAGTGATCTCATTTTAAGCAGTTTCCTTTCTACTGTTCGGCCTTTGTTATTGATATTTGAGGCTCTATTGCGAATTGTATTTCATTTTTAACAGTGCGTATGGCCAAATAATATAAGCCCCATTGAAGTATTACTCGTTCACAAAGTATTTCCTGCATTTATTTTTTCATTGACTTCTCTCTTGAAAATCTTCTTTCTAAACCGCACAATCGTCGCAAGGCTTCATATCACATTTATAATTAGAAAAAGATAAATTGTATTTTTCATTATCTCTAAAACTTGATTCATATGTGTTGTATTGCGAAAATATTTCTCAAGATAATATGTGTGGGACGCATTGCATCATTTATTCAAATAGAGAGACATTAAGAATACAATTTTTTTCAGTTAAGCACGCGAATGCTTCGACCATTAAATATATTAAAGTGCATCTTGCCACACAAGCAGTGTTGAATGTTGCTTTGCAAATGAGAGTAATGTTTTGTACTGATATTTAAAATGACGCAATGGGATCTGAAATTACGAGATAATTATTTTAAGAAACGCCTTAGCATGTTCTGACTGGAATCGCCCCGGTAGAGAATATTTTTGACCTAATAAATTAAAATCCATTATTAAAATAGAAAGAAAGACTCGTACTTTTCCACAGATTTAAAATCTGTGGAAAAGTACGAGTCTTTCTTTCTATTTTAATAATGGATATTAATTACTTCCACGAAGTGAAGCCTGAAACAATAGAATATATTAATAAATTAAAGTTTCAAACTACTGTCGCGAGTGAATTTTTATTATACTTTGGAAATGTTACTCAGAAGAAGTATTGCTAATTAATTCATTCAGGAAACATTATCCGAAAATTACTTTTACAAACTCTCTTATTTCGTTAATGTCCAAAGTTTTGGGTGAATTGCCAAAACTGATATAAATATGGAAAAAACTGGAATGTTTCAAATAACATTTAATTGGTGAAAACTATTTCGTTTTCCGATCCAATGAGTAGATCGTAACCGTGGGTATTTATGTTTGATATTATACAATTAAGAAAAGAACGCATACTTCAGCTGTGTTGCTGACTGGCTTCGTACTACGCGTGTGAAATTTTATTAAATGATAGCGTTCCATGTTTCAGGAAATTGAAAAATGGGTTCACTTATTTTATATAGATTACAAATAGGCATCCAAGTAATCAGTGAAGAAAATTATACACACGAATTAATTTTTCGTGAAAAGCATTCAAAAACTAAAACAAAAAACTTTCTGGAAACAAAAACATTTTTAGCGAACCTTTTAACCCACCATCTACATATTTCTACCTTTTATCTGTCCGTCCGAAATATGTTCCTTTCTTTCCTCCTTTCTCTTACGTCATATTTACATATTTTTAGTCTTCAGTATCGGCCACGTTTCAACACCTTCTTTTCCTACCTTCGAATTCTTCCGGATAAATTCTTCTTTTACCCTGTCCTATCTAACTCCACGCTGGTTTCATTTCAACATATCTATTCCAGCTTCCTTGTCACTTATGTATGCAGACGTAAATATCTGATAAGCACCTAATTAACCTTATTAGGATAATTTGTTAATTATCATAATTAAGTTAGAATAGATTAATAATGATGACCGTGGAAGTCCAGAGGTAGAGCGTTGAACTACTGACTGGAGGACCCAGGTTCAATTTCTGGGCACTCCTCTCTGGGTACTATTTTCTCCATCCAAACTGTGTAATTTTTCGAGGATCAGACCTTTCTGGGTAATCATAGGTGGGACGGGGAGAGGATCTACCCCCGCCCCCTAATACCCTGAGAATGTAAGAGTTTCACTCAGTACGAAGTGAGCTCTACCCGTCACCCATCAAACTGACCTTCAGGATGAAAAATGCACACACGGATTTTATATTAACAATGGGAAACCTTATTTTTATTCTTAGGGTCGTATGTTTATCGGAATTCAACCTTTTCCAGTTTATTAATAACAATGCATTTCATCCAGAAAAAAATTATAATTCGTTAAAAAATTGCAAGGTAAGAATCCACTTGATAATTTAATTAACAATGAATAATGTTTCGGGATGTAATGATTTTAATGTGAATTAACAGCCAGTAAAAGTACTTGATTTCCAGTTGCTTGTAGGAGCTACGATAATATCCGCAATATAGGAAATTCGTCTACGGAAGCTGGCAAATGTGAATCGAAGAGTGTTTTTGCGGCGTCAGTGCTCTTATTTCCACGACGGAAAGCTAATATAAATATCAAGCATTCATAATAGCGCAAATTTTAGTACTTTAGGAAGTTGGGTTTTTTAAATGTGGCAGGAAATTGTCCACCGCTTTCCATCGTCATTGAAGCGCCACTAAAGCCATAATTCTGGATTATTGGGACGCCATGACCCGAAAGCTATAAATTTGTTTTCTTGAATTACTGTTATCACGCAATGTATATTATCTAAGCGAACTTAGCGACTGTCTCTTGTCGTCGGGAGATATTCTCATCAGAAGCTCCGAAAGTAATGTCTTTGTAGAATATAATATTTTATATGATTATTAAATCTTAGTCCTTTATTTGCCGCTAAGCGGCTACGAAGTGCGTAAAAGATAGTCAATAATAACATTTTACGAAGCATTTTATAAGGAATCATAAGTAAGTCGTGTGATTAATTTAGGGATGAAGATTAGGCAATGTTACCGCAGATAAACATTTGAATTTTGTATTGACAACTCTCGCGAATATCATTAATTTCATGAATTTCGTGAAATGATGTTTAATGTTCATAACTTTATCAACTCTTCTATCTACAAAATCGTTGATATTTTTCGATATTGTATGAGTGCCGAATTTCTGGTATCAATTTTACTAGGGCGAACAGAATGAAGTTGAGGCAACTTTATTATTGCTCTAAATCACTTAAACCAGAAATTATGGAGAAAGATAAAGATGTTGGTATATTTCCTATTCCATGGCAATACGAGATGTACAAATTATCTAATTTTTAACATTAAAACAACATGGATTGCTTGGGAAATGATTATTTCACCGGGATAATTCATAGAGTGCATAAATTTTAAACGCGCGTTTATTTCAATTATATGGGGTAAACTGAAGATAGTAAGCCATGTTTTAAGATTGTATGGTTATTCAAAATTGGTCAACCAGTAAAGAATTATATTCTATAATATCGAAAAACTTTTTTTTTATGAAAATGTTGCAACCAAAATATTTTGATGCAAATATTGATATTGTATGGATGAACATTGGATAGTAATAATATGATATAACAATGTGCGCGCTCTCATTAATCAATTCAGGAAATCTATTTATTAACTTTTGGCATACTCGTGATAATTTACAAGTATTACGGTTTTCAATAACTTGAGTGTGAGAATATGCTTAATACGAGCTCGTAAAACGGTCAAAAGATGGTAAACTGTCACCCGCGGATAATGAAAATAAAGCCGTTGAGATGTGCATTATTATAAGAAAATGGTTATACAAGTAAATGGAATAGGAATATGGTGCAAGAGATCAGCGGATTTTCTCTTGATAAATATTGCTAATATAGAATTATTTTATAATATATATTATAATGTGCCAAATACCATCAAGAACATATCTACATATTTTTAAGTTCAACTGTGTATGAAACACCTAGATACCTGGAATGAGCGAACGTATGGGTCACAGAGAGGAAAACTGCCTTTAATTTACTGGGTGTCTTGTTTCTGGAAGGAACAGGTATTATCTTGATTTACCCTAACCATTACATAATAACGCTTAACCATGAAATGCAGCCATCAGGTGAACATTTCACAAAATCAGGATGGCTTATGTAGAAATGGAAGTATCACGCCTCCAGTTTCATGTTAAGTTGACTGAGAAGTTATCATATTAACGAAATGTTCGCAAAATATTGTGGGACCAATTGAATGACAAACAAAATCAGTTTTCCTCCTGACTCATTTACTTACGGCCTATGCAAAATTGCCTTACGGATTCCTTCGCTTTGTTTCCCATCTAACCGGAGACTCTACTGCTGATCGGTTCTCATTTTATGAATGTTAGTCGTCATGGAGCTTCGGCTCACCAGGCCCACTGAGTGGCGGTGAATGGTCACTGCAATTTGTCACAGATGAATGAATGGACAGAGGTGCACGTTGGAGGAAGTTATCACCCGTGCACCCGTATCCTGATGTTCCTTGCTTCCATGAGACGAGATTAGAGTTAGGAGCGCTCATCTTTCATTCCGAGAACTTTGATAGTTCTTCGGTTTGACCGGCCCACTCAACTCGTATTATTCCCGCCAACTAAACGAAAACAACCAGCAGAGTCCTCGAATTCCTTTTTATGCTCTGCAAATTTAGGCCATTTCTGAGATCAAGAAAAACTTTCCTTCTCGCGAACTCGGAGACACGGTTGTAATCATATTTTCCTTCGCCTGTTATCAAGTTTTCTCGAGAATAATTCATTTTTAAAAGCTGTGTTTGAGAATGTGGAAAGCAACTATGCTATTATGTTTCCTTCAACTGACGAGATATTGAGGACATACGTACTCACTAAGAGATCGATGATTGTATATTCAAATGCAGTATTGACTCAGTCGACAGCACCCTAACCCACTGTTTTCTTCTATCGACCCCGTGGACCCAGCATCCAAATTGAGGCCTGTTCAACTCAATTCCTGTTTTTCTGGGATACAGATTGTTCTGGGAAGCCTCAGGGGGAATAGCCCATCCAAAGGGAGTTGGCATTCATGAGAATCAAGTTGAAATTGCGCTCTATTAACGACCGGCGGACTCGGGTTCGTTTCCCGGTGCCTCAATATATCCGTAACTTCCGTGGGCGTGTGACATTTCTGGTCCAACGTCTTCCTTGGAGGCCTCATGGCCGCATTTGGGAATGGAGCTGGGCCCCTTATTACGCTCTGTTGATGGGTCGAATTTGGCACGCCGCGGACGACTTGGAATCCGATGGACGATCAGCTCTACTCCAGCCATCAATCCAAACTTCAGGTCGAGTACTGCGGTGGAGTGCATTCGGGGTTGAGTGACAATCGAATTTAGAACCTCACCAACCACTCACGCGTCATCAATCAAAACCAACCCTAGGATGGGAAACTGAGGATCGCACTGCGCTTTCATATTGATTGTACACTTTCGATAGTTGAAGTTGTATAGATGGATACTTAATGTTACTATGCAAATATTTTACACTAAGTGGTTCTTTCTTTTAACATATTTTTAATATTTACTCTAAAAAATGCTTTCAGTCAAGATATTTACATAAATCTCCAATTGATAACGTAAGATACTGAAAAATCAATCAGTAAGGAGATTGAAATATGTGATATCTGAAAATATAGAAAGGCTCTACCAATACGTAAATCATAATAATGCTTGCTAAAAATAGTTGTACTCTTATTTTCCTTTTCAAAATTTTTCCTAATTAGCCCATTTAAAACATTACCCATTCGTCAACTCCATTTCATGAATATTAAAGACCCATCCGTTTTCTTGTCCATATATTTTTAATTAATAATAATTGCTATAATAGTTCCATTATTATCGTTAAGAAGAGAAAACATGGAAATAAGGTTAATCTTCAAAATAAAGAAAGCGTTCTTTTGGAATGATGATGACTATGAGCTAATTTTTGTGGTCACTTCCTCTTGTCAACTCAATCTGTATTCCCACCGTCTCAATTTTACGACTGTATCACCACCTATGTATGTATGTTTGGGGTCAAACGTAATGTAGGGATATCTGTTTTGCTGCCTTGTATTTTTCTTGTAAAGAGGTTTATAGATTATAATTTCAGGATTTCACACAACAGTTGCATTTGCAAAGATAATAACAATTATGAACAAACATATATGGGCGAACATTGAGGAAGTAGTCGGAGACACGATGCTGAAAAATATACCGTACTTCGTTCTTTCAAATGATTTTGCCATCGAATAAAGATATATTTATTACATACTGAATTTAAATAAATTAAACTGATATCTACCTCTCCCTTATTTGGTAACGGTTCATAAGAAATTCGCACATATCGCTATTGATTTCCAAATTAAAAAAATACAACTCACGCAAAATACTAAATTTATGTCGTGATAAAATGAACTATAAAGCGGAAAATAACAAAGAAAAACATGAAATAAATAATAAGCATTGCATCTCTTTGAAGCCATTACTCGTATAGAAATGTAATTGTGCATTAAACACTCAAACTTTACGTGAAAATAGTCTATGTGATATTTCACAAATAGTAGCTGTTCATATTTCAAATGGTATAAAATAACTCCCCTATCTGTACAAAATTTCAGATTACCTCACATTATGAAGGGCTTCGTCATCCTTTTTAAGTAAACTTTCCTTCTTTCATTTTAAGCATAGCAACTACTTCCTTGAATATCAACGGCTTCCTACTACTTGATGCATGAAATCGTCCATGATAATTAGATATCTTAATAGTAGTTATATTTTTTACGCATGGCGATTTAGTGTAACGTGTTGAAACAAATGCAATAAAAGCGATGCCAAGAACTCGAAAAATAGATTCAAATTTCTTAATTTACTTTTTAGTTTCCTCCAAAACACAGAACTGGAAAAACCAATGATCGTGACTGAAATAATAAGAGGGTATGACAATCTTTCGAATCAAATTTCTTTCCATGCCAATCAATGTCTTTCCATTTAGTCATTTTTCCCAGTCATAACTTGCCACTGTATTTCGCTGATTCGCTGACATTGGTACTGATTCCTTGAGCGACGCATCTTAATTCCCTCGGAAGAATATTTGGGTGAGGACAAGAGATTCGCTACCTTCTACTCAAACCCAAATTAATTCAAACATATAATCATTGTGCTCGATACTGTTTTCCATTATTAATCTCCTTGGACTTAATTATGCTATTACTTACGTGCATGCGTGAGTTATTATTTTCATTATGACCGTATTCCGATGTTTTTCGAGTAATAGCAAGACCGATTTAATTTTCCCTATTCATGGCAGCAGACACAAACGCTGGTTTGATTTCTGTCATGGGATTGCGTGCCCATTTGATAATCCTTGAGCTGGATGACAAAGATGTCTTTCGCCGGGAGATCCGCGCCTTGCCTCTCCGTCAACGAGAACACCGTGGGAGGGACGTGGACTCCGCCCTCGGGACGCAGCCTCCCTCTCGCCCGGTGCGCGACCCTCATATTCCCCGGCTCGGCCGCATCCTTCCTTGCCCCGCGCGGCCCCGCCGACTCCCACCTCCGAACCTCCTCATCCTCGGCCGCAGAATGCCCTCGCTCGCACGTCCTCTCCGCGTTTATTGGCCGCAAAGTAATTCACAGGCATGAAGCGAGGAGCGGTCTCCGTTTGCTTACAATCGTGAGGGCCGGCACGGGGCTTCTTCGACTTCCCCTCACCTTTCCTGCCTTCAGAGCAAAACCATCTCCTATCACACTTTCTTTGATTTGGAGCATTAGAAAAAGAATAGCCTCGCCTTCAGTCAGCCACGAAGGGTATGTAATGAATTCAGTGGGCGATTGATTGCCACGATTTACGATAATTGGGAAAGGTGACGGTAATTAGTATTTCATTGCACTGCGAGCGAATTAGGTGTGGTTACTTTTAGAAATGCCCTGACTTTGATGGCATTACTTATTATGTTGTTACCCGAAAAATTAAGGGTCAGAATGACCTTCATTGGTAGCAATTTGAGTGAGAGGTTTTTGAAACTCTATTCTTAATTCAGGGGTTAGTTGACGATGAATATCTTCAATGAGGGGCTCTTCCAGAATTATTTACGCGCACACCTGTTTATGCTTTAGAAATCAATTCCTCTAGATTCAACTGCTAAAAACTCTTATCCTTTGCTTGATTTTTATTTTTTTTCTACACGCTACACTTAAAATATGCGTATAACATCTTTGAGTATCAACTCATACTTGAAACAAACATGTTTTATTCATGAATTCCATGGATTGAATATACATAAGTTTTCCCGAATTAGTCAGTACCTGATACGACCTCCCGTACTCATACTATATGTTTTCCCACAGTATGTAACTTTAGTATCGACAAATATCTTAATTATGTCCTGTCTCTCTATATAGTCATAAATATGCAATATTATTTTTTTATTTTCTGCTAAATATTATATTTTATTGATAAATCCGTTATTTAAAAAACTTGAGATGCTAAATATCAGGCTTAATGATTCAAATTACCTGAAGATTAATTAGCAATGGGAATGATCTAATTTCTATTCAAGTATATGAATGAAATTTCAATGCAAATCTCAAAATCCAATGAATCAAAAAAGAAAAGGTTAATTCTGAATGTTTATTTTGCTCTCGAAAAATGTTCTCTAAATGTATACCTATCTACAAAAAAGTTTATTTTGTGAATACGATGAATAAGTAAATATATTTTATTTTTCACTTTGTGCACGGACCTTAGAAGTAGTAAAATTATTGGCCGCAGAACCTAAACGACGTGTTTTAAAGTTCATTAGAGTTCAAAACATGATGATCACTCTGCTGTTATCGTACGATAACATTTCCTGGGAAAAAGAGTATTAATAAACGTAGGAAAGTGAAAACCGTATCAAGCGCATAAAGAGTAAATGCGTACTCCCTTGTAGTTCGAGTACATACCGGATTTGTGTTACACAAATTGAAAAGAAATGATTATCATTAGGGAATCCGGGCATAAGTCAATTTATAAACCAAAGTATTGAAAAAATTTAAGCAACCAAGCGTAAGTCAAGATTTGAAGAAGGGGCAGCATAAGCTGAAGCACATGCGCGAGTGGTCATTGTCCATTTCGCCCGAGTCCGGCCCCTCGCCTCGGCGGCGGTGGGCGATGAACTCGGCCGACAACCGTGAGCGCGCGCCCTCCTACCTGACGGCCAAGCGGGTGAGTCCCCGCAGAGAGGAACTTGGCGGCACTATTCGGTTAATTGCTAAATACATGAACTAAAGCGTTGGAAAAAAAGAAATGTCGAATGGCAATTTTGGATTTACATCAAATGAAAAGAACTTGTAAAAAATATTCAATTAACTCAGCACCTGCACATAAAATATGCAAAGGTGTGCTCTGAATTTAAAGACAAAACAGCAGATTTAGATGTTCTAAAATTGAATTAGGCATCGAAAAATTATGTGCAGATACGTTATAATCCATTCATCCACATCATTTCGTACATCACCCCTACTTATTTCCATTTTGGTTTGGCGTCATCACAACTCGAACATAATTATAGCAATTGGAACCCAAATTATTATATCAAAAACTTCTATTAGCATTCATTTTTACTGTTAAAGAAGCATGAAAGTAGAGAAAATAAATCAAATATTGTGGAAAAGGTAGAGTTGAGCACAGTTGCGAGTAATGGTATTCTTTATCATGGTTCAAATAGCATGACCTCAATTGACTATTAGGAATAATACACATTCTATTAGAAGCTATTCATCCGAGCCACGGTGAGTTAATGGCCACAATTGTCATGCTGCTGCTCTCTTACGTACTTCAAGTTCTATTTAAATGTGCGTGCACTGCACATTCATAATGAAAAAAAAGATGATGTCATGAGTTTTTTTTTCCCAGGTTGAAATTAATGGCAAACCTTAGTGAATTAACCTATTTGAAAACGAATGAAAACCATCGGGAAAATAAATATGGATCGCCTTGAAATACGTAGATTAGGGACAATACTTGGAATCTTGCTTACTGGATTTCTAAACAGTTTGATAAAGTGAAAAATTCTCTACACGGGAGATTGTTGGGAACTTCGTCCCCCAGGGTGCTGATTCCGCACCAGAGCCCACAGAAGTCGGGCACCCCTGCAGTGCCGGGTAGAACGAATTGAGGCACAAATAATATGGTTTGCTCACCTTTCTTGCCTCCGGAGCAGTCCGGAGAGGACGCGTCCCCGTTGGAAGGGACGGTGGTGTGCTGGTGGTGCTGTAGCTGGTGGTGGTGGCTCCCGTTCACCGAGCCATGGTGGTGCATGATCCTTCTAGCGGACACCGCGGCCGCTTCGTGCGCCGGTCCCGCGCCCGGGGCGCCCAGCGGCACCCGGCCACCGGCCGGGGGCGAGGACGCGGCGGCGGCCGCCGCTGCCGCCGCAGCCGCCGCCGCCGCGATGGACGCGGCCGCATGGTGCAGGAAGCCGGCGGGGACGCCGAAGGGAAAGCGGGCGGGGCCGAGGGAGGGGGGCGGCTGCCCAGGGGGCTGCGCCCTCGCCTTGACCCCGGGGCCGAAAGCGGAGGCGGCGCCTGCGGAGGACAGGGGCGGCGGCGGCGGCAGAAAGTGGTGGTGGCCCGCAAAGTGGAAGTGGTGGTGCGGGTGGTGCGAGACGGGGGGCGCCAGGGACACGGGCACTGGCCGCGAGAAGCGCGGGTGCGGCGGGAGCTGGGAGGCCATCGGGGAGGGGTGTCGGTGGCTCTCCGGATGCTGCTGGTGGTGCGGCTGCTCGGCGGGGGCGAGGTGCGAGGGGTGGGCTGAGGGGGGCATGTGGGGGTGGCGGGGAGGCGTGGAGGGCGGGGGCGGTGTGGGGGGGGCGAGGAGAAGGGAGGCCGGGGGGCCGCCGCCGCCCGCCCCGCCACGCCCCTCGCCCGCCACCGAGTGGGTGGCGTTGTAGGCCAGCGGCGGAGGGAGCAACGGCGTCTCGAGAACCATTGGCCGCCGCTCCCGGGGCCCTGGGCCGACTCTCTCCCACGAGGGCCTCCCCCCACGTCCCCTTCCTCCGATAATCTCTCACTCGGCGGCGGTGGCCCCTGGGAGTGGCGGCGGTCCCTCGTGGCGGTCGTTGGAGTCTCCCCCCCAGGGCATCCCCGCGAGGTACGCGTCGCAGGAGGGCGGGGGTGCAAGGGGTGCAGGGTCACCAGTCCGAGAGCGTCGTCCGCGTCTCTTGCCTTCTCTCTGGGGCGAGGGAGGAGGCAATGTTCCTCAACACTCCGCCCGGGGTGTTCCCCCCGGGCGGCGGGTGGCTCCGATGCGGCACGTCGTGTGCGTCTCCAGTGTCTGCCCCCTGGCCATAAGCCCACCCCTCACGCGGGCCGCGCGCGGAAGCGGCGCGGCGTGTTTGGCGGGGTGCGGCCCACGGGCGAGTCGCCCGCGCCAGTCCATTCCGGGGATATCATTTCCGTTCACCACACGCCGCTTCCGACACTGTCACCACCGTTGTTGTGTCGAAGGAAATCAATGACGAGGAGCACAGTACTTAGGGCTTAAACAATATCAACCACGGCGAAGATCCTCTTTTTTCTCGCTTCGTTTGGCGGGTCCGGAGCGGCGAGGAGGCGGCGGGGGATGCAGGCGATGGCGGCCCGCTGAGGAACGGCAGGGAACCGCGGGCGACGGCTTCTTCGGGCAGTGGGTCGCTGCGAGTCTCTTGGCGCGCCCGGCTCTCACGGCGGCCGTGCAGTGTGCTGCCTGCTCTCGCCGGGCATGCGGCCCGTGGCGCCGCCTCCGCCCCCTCCCCAAACCTCCCTCGCTCCCCCTCCTCCCCTCATGCTTTTGATCAAGCGAGCCCGAGGAGGGGGGCCGGTTAAGACGGGGGTAGGGGGCGAACGGAGCCCTCTCCAGAGTGCGGTGAGGGGGCGGCAAAGGGCTTTGGAAGGGGAGGAGGGAGAGAGGCATTTGCGCCGATCTCCGGGGCCAGTGATGGCGACCGTGGATCCCCATTGGTCGGTATCTGTCCCGCCCCGTTTCGCGTGGCCCCGCCCTCTTTCTTCCGGTTCCCCTTTTTCGTAGGGAGTATTCCTCTCCCTCCGCAGCCGCCTTCGCAGCTCGTCCTTCTTCCTTTTCGCCCCCAAGATTCCCTCTCCCGTCCCTTCCCCATCCCCACCCCCCCTTCCGGCGCCCATTTCCTCTCCCTCCGCGCTGCTTTTATAAGGGAGTTTTTTAAGGGGTCGTTCGTGGGGAGGAAGGGTGATCGCGGCTGTTTTGTGGTGGTGGGAAGGAAAAGGAGAGATGGGGTTGGAGCGAGGGGTGGGTAGGGAGACGACGGTACGACCGGGTCGATTCAATTAGTGGGGCAAATGAGGGGGGGAGGAGGGGGTGAAGGGGTCGCTTTAGGGAGGTAGAATAAGTGGCGGCGGGGGGGGGGGAGAGGGTGTGTTTTGCGGGGGAGGATTAAAGGGGAGGGGTTGGGGGGGGAGGGGCTGGTCGGAAATAGGCGCGCTTTCGGGTTCGCCATGTCTCCAGACGCCTTTTTCAAGGGAGCGGCGTCCTGGACGAACACTCGGTCGGCTCCCACTTTCCTCGGAATGCGGTTGAGGCGAGGGGGCCGGCCCGGCCTCCCCCGACTTCCTGGATTCGAATCAAATCCAGCCCCTTACTTGGTCACACGGACTTAGCGAACGTCGGGAACGAAGTTCATTTTCCCATGGCATCGTCCGATTTCCGGCCTCCGCATCCATGGATATCCATATCGATGAATGCTTTCCGGCGGAATGCTCGGAGTGGCACGAGCGTACGAGACATTTTCATCGGATTAGGGGAACTAAATGCTTTCCCTTTCGCCAACTTTTCACAACAGCGTTGGTGAATGGAATTTGTATGGTTTTGCAATGGAAAAACTTCCTCTAAAAATAAAATTTAGACGAATTGTAAAGGTCTTTCCCTGACAGTCACACATATATCATACAGTGGCAACTAAACTCCAAATGGCACACGTTTTCATTTCCATTACGGACAGAATTCTATAACAGGACGTTTCTACTTCTCTCTGCTCTGTGTGCAATTTAATGAATGGAGGATAATCATAAAATTTGATTTGAAAAATTGCTTAATTATAATAAAGCTGTATCTTTATGGAGTCTGTGAAGAGATCTCCTTCTGCTTTTTAATCGTGATAAGCGTTTTATTTTATATTTAAAATGTCGTAATATTAAATAATTTTTAAAAACAATAGCTTTGGCCATCGGGTCGTCTTTCATCACAAATGCCATGCATAATGTACTCCGTTTATATCTGCTTAAGAACGTGCTTGATTAGATGTGGTAGCAAGTTTACATTTAAAAAAATTGAACTATGGCTAACTTTGGACACTAAGTGCAACGGTAAAATAATCTAGTTGCATTGGACGCAATATCCTCAAGGTTTTTCTCTAAATTTCCTGATGATGTGCCCTGGTAAAAGGGTTTCAACAATGAAATCGCTAATATGGAGAAGTACTTAACACCTGTAAGAACTCAACAGTGTGCCCACGATGGTATTGCGCAGTATTCACTTTCCCTGGAGTGTTCCGATATTTCTTGTGCCTGGTATTTCGTTTACGGCGCTACGTTTCGACGTTTGGGGCTATTTGTCGATGACTCACAGTCAATCAACAGTGAAAAATGAATGTCAGTCTTGGGATTATCGTTAATGCCCAGCATAACTTGGCGACATGTTTCCATCCAACTCAAAGTTTCCGGTTCCGGTGGCGGTGGGGTAAAATCCTCGCCTTCAAAGCCAGAGCTCGCGGGTTTGATTCCCGCCCGGGTGGATTTTCCTCCACCTAGGGCTTGGGTGTTATTAATTGTCTTTCATGTAATACATAGAGTTTATGTGGAAGTAGGGACTATTAAGTCTCAATCTCGGCCTAATAGAGTCGATAAATTAATTTTGAATTTTAAAGACGGGAAAAGTTATTTTAAACAATGTTATGGGTTAAAGCGTATCAATCAAACATTAAACTCACTTGCAACATGAAAAGTAGTTGGCCCAATTGACCTTCACTTCGTTATTTAGTAGCTAATATATCCGGCACTTAGAATCTTCGCATTTATCAATCGTTTGTCGGTTATCTGCTCTTGGGTCAGATGTGTGGCAACTCTCAAACCCTCCAATCCCCAAAAACCCGCTGCCATCCCCCCCTCCTCAGGCGATGGCGGTCGGCTGGGTGCGCAGCCGAGGGTACCCGCGCTCCGAGCGTCGCCAGCACCAGGCACGCACCGCGGAGACTCGATGCGGACCACATCTGCTCTGGAGGAGGGACCACGTTGGGGAATATATCCTCTCCGATGGCAAAGTGTAAAATAAGGAATACAGTGAAATTATTATTGAGTCGAAAGTGTAGAAAAATGATGCTGTTCCAGATCTAATAAGTGTCACCCTATTTGAGCACGGCTTATTTTAGATTTCGGCGTTAGTGAACCCTCGCACCATAGTTCAGTTTTCCGAGAATACACCCGTAAATTGAAAGATTCCCCTCTAACAGAGGTTTTCCTTCAAACATATATATTTTCTGTGATGTTTGCTTGCTTTGTGGAATAATTCCTTCTTCTGCGATTACTATCGGGTTGCCAATGATTTAGTGGAGACGGAGGAGGCGTATGTGTTATGCCCTGTGGCATTTTACAAATTAGCTCGAAATTTTTTAAAATCAGCCTCTCTGCATTAGAATATTGGTTTGTATGCATATATATGCATGCATATCCATTTAACTTTATACATATCTATTATATATATATATATATATGCACATTATCCTCGATATAATCAGATTGCTTTTAGATTTGCTACAAACCAATCAATCTTCTGGCTTATGGATAAATATGATAGAGGAGAAAAATTGATTGATTATAAATATGGTTCCCCTCAACCGGTCGACAACAAGTGGAATTTTGGGATAAAGGCTATTCCTTTAAACATATCATGCAATATTTAACTGCGGTTTATACAAATTTTGACCCAACAGACATTTTTCGAGAACATTTGAAAGAATGTAAGCAAAGGTGACTCATGCTTTGTAAGAGAACATATAAAATTCAATATTTTCCTGGTGTTCTCGGAGCACGTCTCGCGTAAAAATTAGCTAGCTATATTTAAAAGCGGGCGATTTTAATGAATGCCCATTGGCACTCGAGCTTGTGTGCACAGATGAAATTCTCTTGGAGTAAAAGTTTTGAAATGGACATATAAACAGAGAGATATAACTCCAGCTGCAATCCCAATCGAAAATATTTCATACCAATCAAATATTAATTCAAATTTAAAACTGTAATGAGATATATCAACTCATTCGTGAGGGCATTTACAGCGTCCGTCCACAGCTAAAGGTTAAGGAAAACCTTTATATATTTTTTTAATATGGACAACTTATTCTTAATATTATATTATTTGTCACTCAAACAAGTCTCCACAGGAACAGTGTGATATTCATCATAAACGAATTCCCTCGATTGGATTCAGTGCTCGCGATAATTTAAGGAAACGCCATTAGTGATTCACGAAGCAGTGAGTAGCGCAAGTTTCAACATTGTGAAAAAAAACCCATCTGTGAAAAAAACTCACACAAGGTTGTAAGCGTTTCGTAGAATGCTTTCGCAGTCGTCACACCAAATTTTTAACCCTTTTGATGCGACACCGACTGATACGACCGTCGAATATTCTACGTATTGGACGTTACTTGAGCTGATCACGCACCGCGGTTGCGAAAAGCTCCACCGACAGCACCGATACGGCAAACGCATGGAATTCGGCACACACACACACAAAACATGAAAAAAAAACCTTCTTCTCCTAGAATACGTTTCCGCGCCGATTAGAGTATTTTTTCACTCAATCTGTTTGCATCCGCGAGAAATTAACCCTATTCCGTATTTATGGCGAGGCGTAGCGAGGAGTTGGCCATTCGATAAATGGCAATTAGCATGCGACATTCCTCCGGCAGGGCGTTTGTAAAACCCGCATACAGATGGCTGCTTTGGTGTCACTAAATCAACGCGATTCGCCTTCGGGGGCAGCGAGGGTCGGGGGAAGGGGCGGTCGAAAGGGAGCGAGGGATGGCCCGGGGGTCGGGGAGGGGCGGGGTGAGGCTGACTGCACTTGGCGACCGCCAACGGTCGGGAGAATTAAAGCAGAAAAAGCAGCGGCGGCGCTGGGTAGGAGGGAGGGAAACAAGTGAGAATCTTGAAGCGCGATGGCGTACGGCGTTCGATATAAAGTTTTCTGGGGGATTGTGGACGGGGGGATGGTTGGTTGGCAAAGGTGATCGAATGAGAGAGAGGAGCAGGTGACGGAAGGGGAATGCGCGTGATGAGGGCGCGTTTGCCAGCCGCACCCCACTCCCCTTTCCCTCCCTTCCAAACCCTCCATCATGAATCCATCCCGCAGTGATATCAGTCATTTCACCAAATTTCAAGAGGCGTTTGGGTCCTCTACTATAGACCCTATGTCGACTGCTAGGGTCCATTGGGCCAGATCATATAATATTAGAAGGTCTATGATTTTAAAATACAATATGTAGTGAAGAAACAGATTAAGAATTTTGGCCTTAGTACACTAAATCACTCCTACGCAAAAGAGAACATTTTTTACAAGCGTATATGAGGCTTTGTCTATTTCTAATAAAGTTTAATAACCTTTGGCTATAAAAACTTAGTAATCGCAAAAAAATCTAATCAAGAATTCATGTTCAAAAGTAGCAACACATTCAGGGTGT
This sequence comes from Hetaerina americana, assembly GCF_022747635.1. Lineage (NCBI taxonomy): Eukaryota > Metazoa > Arthropoda > Insecta > Odonata > Calopterygidae > Hetaerina > Hetaerina americana. The sequence goes on along the minus strand of NW_027287139.1, from coordinate 431,656 downwards.
ATGATTAGTCAAAAAGTAATTGACAATCGGTCGTCGAGCTACTAGGAGGCCTAATGCCTGGGATAATTCTAGTTTTTTTCACTTCCTTGCAGTAGGCGATATTTTAATGAATGGTATCATCATACTACTCATAAGTTAGCTGCCGTAGGTGTTTGTGTGTGGCAGCTGCTCCTGCTGCTTCATTGAACCTTGAATATATCTTTATTAGCTTCTCCGTGCACGTGATCCCCGTCTTACCTCCCTCCCCTCCGCCCCTTTGCCGTCATTATGGAAGGCTTCTCAGAATACGCCCAATTATTTCAGGAGGCATCAATTAATTCTGCCTAAATATTTCAAAGAGATTTAACTGTCCGGGCGTGATGCTCCACGGTGACCTTCTCACCAAATCCCTCATAGTTTGTCCTTCAGATTACCTCATCGTTTGTTCATTTCTGAATATACTAATATGTACTCGAGCTTAGAGTCTGGTCTCCTTTTTTGTGCGTAATGTGTGTGTTAGAATAATGGCTAAAGAATGTGCCATTGTGCAATGGTAAATTGATGTTGTGGGCCAAAGAAAAAAGAGGATAAGGTTGGCTCCCGCGCCTCCCGCCCCTTCCACCACCCCCCTCTCTCTCTGAAGTCTGAAGAGGTCCCAACTTGTACCTTGGAAATGGTACTCATCCTCAATTTACTTTCTTATTTCTGCCTTCCTTACCATCTTAACCTTCTCGATCACTTGCTAGTACTAAATGTTTTAATCGGCTCTTGTCTTTGATTCTCTGAGTGAACCAATAGACACATATCAGTGACGATATTTTCCTAATAGCCATTGCTCACTTCACAAATTGTTCGCACCACTACTTTGTTTAAAACACTATCCAGAAAGAACTTTAAAGTTTAAATTTATGTTGACATTGACATGCAATTTTGGTAACATCCATTTCCTATACCGGTGATGCTTCCCTTCACGATAGCGACGAAAGTGCCCGCGATGAAAAACCAACGGAGATAAAGGCAGGAAAGAACAACAGTTACCTGGTAATTGTGCAACGGATATTTATGAGTGCCAACTTTGCTGCTACGTCATATCGCGCCAGGACATCCAAATGCAATAACAAGTCAATGGTCGATTGCTTCAATTATTCCACTGCTGTAGAATGTTTTTGCCAATGATTTTCCGTCATAGGCCCGCCAGATTACTTTACCTTAATTCTTATCACTATTTAAAACAGCTCTCACTCATTCCGGTGCTCTTTTTCTCTTTGCCCATTATTATACCCTGCCAAAATAAATTTAATTCTGCATAATTAACCGAACCCGGAAGATGTACAAGATGTCCGGCATATTACATACTACCTTGATCAAAAAGTTCCCGGAATAACCACCGTGTGGCGCTCCCATCGTTCCGATTTGAGTTCTGTTTTTTTTGTTAAATTGGTACATCTGTTGTTGATATTCCCTTTAAATCTTAGTGTCATAACTTGACATTTGCAAAAGTTACGTAGCCAAGAGTACATCTATCTCTGTGTGTGTTGGCGATTTTTTACAATTGCAGAAATGGATTTAAATTTGCAACAACGAACTTGTATTAAATTTTGCGTAAAAAACGGATTTAGTGGCGCACGGACGTTGGAAATGTTGGAAAAGTGTTTCGGCAACGATTCTCTAAAAAAAAACCGGTCGTTTACCAGTGGCACGAGCGGTTCAGAAGTGGTCGTGAGTCAATCGAAGATGATGAACGCAGTGGCAGACCATCGACATCGAAAGTCGGTGAAAAAATTGATAAAGTAAAAGAAATGTTGGTCAATAACCGCAAATTAACCATCAGAGAAATAGCGGAGGACTTGAACATTGCCTATGGATCCGCCCAAGACATTGTGGTTAATGATTTGGGTTTCCGTCGTGTAGCAGCAAAGTTGGTGCCAAAAGACCTCAATTTCATGCAAAAAAGAGACCGTGTTGACGTCGCAAAAGACATGATTTGCGAGGCTGAATCCGATCCCACATTCATCAAAAGGATCATTACTGGAGACGAGACGTGGGTTTATGAGTACGACACGCAATCCAGACATCAGGCAAGTGAATGGCGTTCACCAAATGAGCCGAGACCAAAAAAACCACGTCGTTTTCAGTCAAAAAAGAAGGCAATGCTGACGGTTTTCATGGATTACAACGGTGTAGTGCATCATGAATTTTTGCCAGAAGGCCAGACAGTAAACAAAGAGTATTATTTGGGCGTTATGAGACGTTTGCGTGAAGCAATTCGCCGAAAGAGACCAGAAATGTGGGCAGAAAACTCGTGGATTTTGCACCATGATAACGCACCGTCGCACAGTGCTATCATTATTCGTAATTTTTTGACGAAAAATGCAACAAATACCATCCAACAGCCACCGAATTCACCTGATTTGGCTCCCTGTGACTTCTTTCTGTTCAATCGAGTTAAAAAACCATTACGGGGAACGCGTTTTAGCAGCCGAGAGGAAGTAATGGAAAAATCGCAGGAAGCACTGATGGACATACCGAAAACCGAATATAAAAAATGTTTCGAGGATTGGATCAAGCGCTGGCATAAGTGTGTTGCAGTCGATGGGGGTTACTTTGAAGGGGACAATATAGATTTAGATGAATAAACTTGTATTTTTAATTTTCTGAATAAATTCCGGGAAATTTTTGATCAAGGTAGTATACAGTAAAAGTACAGGCGTGAGAAGCGTTATTCTGCTTAAGTTAAAAGGTCTAAAGTCCCGAAAGCTAAAGTTACATGTAAACTTGAGCATTGCGGGAGATACGAGTAACTCAGTTTACTTTAGACAGTTAATCATAGAACCAGACGAATGTCAAAGAAACTGCGGGTGATGCCGTGACGATAACTTTTATAATTATTAATAAAACGAACATGTGTAGATGGACAATGTGAGATGGCACACGAGTCCCAGGTATATCCAATCAAACTTGCCTTGGAAATATAACACGACAAATCAAATCCAATCAGTGTCACAAAATATAAGGAATAAAATCCGTCAGAAAAAAAACAACACACTTAAAGGAAACTTCCAAACACCAATCCCAACAAAAGAAAAAAGAAAATCCCCATTTAACTGAGTCATTCACTAAATGCGCATTACAATGCAGCAATTTTAAAGTGTACAAATCATTCGCCCTGACCGGGATTCGAACCCGTATACCTCGTTGTCTGGCCGAGTGCTTTAGCCATTTAAGCTACCGAGTTCCCAACATTTTAGCTCAATTGCGTAACTACTCGGCCGGGCATCAAAGAATACGGGATCGAATCCTGGTCAAGGCGAATGATTTAGGCACTTTGAAATTGTTGCATTAAATCAAACCAGCCGGATAAGACTTGGAAACTGAAAAAGATAAAGTTGCTTAACTTTTGAAAAGTTTATGACATAGGCAAGGATTGATTTGCATATGCACGCGTTACTAAACGCTAAATTTGCCTAATGTCCAATCCAGGCCTATGCATTAGCATCGCTTTGATTTAGGAAAGCCTTGGCTGGTATATCAACAACAATGTCAGGTTTCATAGCGGAATCTCGTGCTAGGCATGGAACGAGAGGTAGCACTGCACCACGATAGCTTGTACCGTTGATAAAAGTTTATAATTGAATCGCATACATTCATTTCCACGGCTAGAGATAAAGTACGAATAGTTACCAGCTATTCACAATGTATATACTCAGGACCCGATAGGCTTCAAATCAAAAGGATCTGAACTATAATTACGTCGGCATTGAAATGAGTGCCATGTTAATCGATTAGGTACCATTTCGATGAGTACAGCAATGATCCCTTCTCATTTTCAGTTCATATACTCCGTACATTTGAGAATCCAGGTAGCGATTCCATCAAGCGAGGCTCACCAGGTTGGGTGGGCATTGGGAAAACTACGTTTGGCACAAATGAAAATTATAGCTCTAAAACCATTCCTAGAATTTGTCTTTTGCCGCGCAAGATTTGTATCAAATTATATGTTGTGAGCAGCTAAATAATATGAGTTCAGCGTTGAATCATATTTTGGGGATAAAAAGACGTGGAATTTAACTGTCCCTAATCATGTTCGTTTTATGTACATCCCAAAGTCGAAGGATCTGAGCGACAACCGATGACGTTCGCGGCTGTCTCTGAGCTGCAGCCGTGTGACTAGTATGACTGTGTTAAGTCCCACTTTGCCACCCTCAACGTCAAGGGAATGATTAAATTTACTCAAATGCACTTTTAATAAACTTGTATGATTTGTGGTCAAAACCCTTTCTTCCGCCATGACCGCATGAGAATGCCATTAAATAATATAGTGCTCGTTGCAGTATTGCCTGCTCTGCAATGTCAGCTTTTACGTTTCCCCTTCAATCCCTCGTCTCCCTCCGTGGGGACACCCTCCCGCTCCTGTAGTGTTGGGTCACATTCCATACCCGTGTCCTTGGGGAAGGAGACCATTGTATGTTGCATGTCCATGTGGTAGCGGAATATCGCCTTTTATCGACTTTTCAAATTATAATGTCCACGTTATTCGATAGATTTTTACTACATTTTTAGGTGCATGTGCATGATAGTAGATAGTATATGTATTTGCATGCATTTCGCATGAGTATATACGCCTCTGTGATGGTGATGGAGGTTTGCATGAATATGTTGGTTATGCATGTGGTTTTGTACTCTTATACGGGTGGTGACCTAACATCCCCCGCCACTCGTCCCTGCGGTGGCTTCTTGCCAGGGGGGGGGAATTGGAGAGGCGCTACGTACTCCAAGGGGGGGCGGCGCCCGGGGCTTGGCGGCGTTCGAAGAAGGCGATGGCCATCGAGAGGGGGGGGGCGTTCGTTATCAGTGATTTAATTATCGGCCGCTGTTCATATTTTATGCCAATGTGTGCCCGTCCTTTGCGGGAGCGAAGAAACCGCCACCCGCGTCGCCGCTGGTCCGTCCCCCGCCCCAAACCTCGCTTTTCCCGATCCCATTCGATTACAAGCAGCTCGCATCCCCATTCGAACACCGCAAACATTTCCCGCGTAGTCCGCATGCCTCGCCAGTTCCGCAGCCTCCCTCTCCTTGCGCTGAACACGGGCGATCTGCGCAAGATGTGCATGGTGACTTTAGGGTTCACCGAAATCAATCCAAGGCAGCTTATCCAGGCGCCAGAAGTAATTTGTCGACATATATACTGTATAGGGTGGGAAGGAAGAAGTTGGTCGATAATTGAATAGGATTGGTGACGGAGGCGAAAGAGAAGGGGAAGTGAAGAGCTAATTCTAAAAACGATCGCCCTCAAATGGAAAGGGGGAAATTATAAATGCGATAATAACGCCAAGAGACGAAGCCACTGAGCAGCGGCTGAAGTCGCCGCAAATTTCACCGATAAAATAAAGACAAAAGATCAGATTATTAAGAATAGGGCGGGGAAGAATGATCGAGATTAAACAAGCCCAAAATTCATCACACACTGTTTTTAAAAAAAAGTTTTGTTCTCATGCTAACTATAGAACAAGGGTTAATCGTAAAGACGTGATATGAGTGACATTGTGTCCATAGGTAAATGATTTTCAAGTGAAAGGAGGGTAATCAAGCATATACCTGTATATATATATATATATATATATATATATATATATATATATATATATATATATATATATATATATATATATAACACTTAGCACTAGTGGACACAGACAAAAACACAGAAACACACAAAATAGTGAGTCTCTTTTTTCTGTGTTTTTGTCTGTGTCCACTAGTGCTAAGTGTTATACATTATTATTCACGTCCGTGAGACTTTCATATATATACATATATATATATGTATATATATATAATTACATACACATATATATATATATATATATATGTGCATATATATATATATATATATATATATATATATATATATATATATATATATATATGTATATATTTATATTTATATATATATATGTGCATATATATATATATAGTTATATATGTATGTGTGTGTATATATATATATACACAATTGCACAAACATTTAAAAAAATATTCATACAGGGACTGTCCCAAAAAGTGTGTGAAACGATTTTTCCTGGCGAAACGGACGACTGGAGTGGGAGGATTTCTGGCATGAAAAATGGTGCGATGTCTTGAAAAAGTAACACGACCCGCGTTAGTTTTCTGCAAGCCGTTACAGTCTGCGGATCGTAGCTGGACTGGACCCCTGTTCAGGGTCGCGTCACAAATTCACAATGCTACTTTCTATGGAGAAATGACATGCGATAAAATTGGTTTCGAAGACCATGACCATGGTTAAGGATGCTTATGGAGACGGAGAATTGCACCAAGTGATAGTTTTCTGCTTACACTGGATGTTCTGGGAGGGTAACGAGGAGTTTGACGATGAGGAATGCCCTGGACATCCATCAACAACACAGTATGATGAATTTGAAAAAATACACACGGTCAATTCTGATTGAGCCTTAAGTGTTAGGATTTTAGCAGAAGAGTGCAGTCCTTTTAAAACTACAGTGCATTACATTCTTACAGAAGAATTAGCCGTAAGAAAGGTATGCCAAGATGGTCCCCAAAGTGCTGTCGGAAGACTGTTTGTGTGATAATCTTGCCTTTGGCCTCATGAACAACGGTGAACGCGACCCGAATGTTTTAAAATACGTGGTTACTGGTGACGAGACATGGGCATTTGAGTGCGCCCCAATGACAACCCCTTTGAGGTTCATTTTGGACCACTGGATTATGTCAAAGAGGTGGCAACGAATTGCTTGAACGAGATTCCCGTCAACGCTTCCCAGGAAGCGTACCAGAAGCGCGGCAGTGGTGTGTGGATGCCCAATGGTGCTGTTTTGAAGGGTTTTAGTAATTTATACTTTGATCTGCAACAATTAATTCCCCCTGATTTTTCTGCTTACTTTTTGAGACTGATCATGAATGTACATGATGCTACATACAGGGGACGCGTTAACCTAGGGGTAGAGCGTTGACCTGACAGTCTGTGATCGATTCCCGGCACGCCTCTCGGGCATACTCAGCCATCGGCACAGGAACGGCTTAATATTGGGTGAACTGTACGATTATCCACCAATCCGACCTTCGGCTTTACTATTCTGTCTATGGTTTTTTTGGGTTTTTATGTATTCATAAGTTTACTTCTGCGAGTATTTTTACTTATTCATATGTAATGTATAAATATGTACAGGAAGAAAAGTAAGAGATCAAGATACTGCAAAAAGATATTTCAAAATAAGCTTAAGTAGTCTTTTCAAAATGAAGTCTCTCAAGACTGACCTAGATATTTTAATCCCTTAGGTATGAATTTCATTATAGTAGTTTATAGTGAGGTTATGCAATAAATAACTAATTTCTCCTCTGTTTTAGCTATTGATCAATGTGTTTTCTACGGCGGTCTTGGGTGAAAATGTAAAAAAAGGCCGTTATCTGGATCGAAAAAAATGATGGTGATTTTGGACTGAACGCTCTTTATACAATTTCTGACAAGCTTGTGGGTAGTCATTATGGAGATGGAATTTTTCAAAGGAAAATAAAAATTCAAATGGACGCCTAAAACAAGGCAGCCAGGTGTGAAGGGTCCTTGAGCGCCCGTCAAGGAAAAGAGACGGAGTGGGGGAGGCATTATCGACCCCTGAGTGAGCGCGATGGGAATTCCGGATCGGCGATAATGCGAGTCAGAGAGAGAGAGAGAGACACTGCTAAATAATCAATTCGCGAGAGCGGCCGATCCGTCGGTCGCTATTGAAAAAGGCCTGGGAAGTGTTTTGTGAAGGAGGGCAACTGGTTAGCTGGACGTTGCTTTACGTGTTCGTTCAGAGGGGGCAATTTTCTGCAGATAATCAAGCAATTTTCCTCCGAATCATTTTCTTACGATAACCATCAACAATGGGAGGAGTTTGTTGCCATAAGTAGCACGATTTCAACTATGCATAGTGATTCCCGCGTAAGAAATCTCCATTTTGGGATAGAAATACCAGTTGATGAATCAATAGGGATGGAATATCGTATATATAATATTTGGACGGCACAATCGAGCGCAAAAATATAAATAGAGAATAAGTGAAAGGACTGTAACATTTTAGAAAATTTAAGCCTTCTACAGGTAAGACTGGCATATATGTACACACACACATATAAACGCACATATGTGTGTGTATACATATATATGTGTATATATATGTATATATATATATGTATATATATGTATATATATGTATATATATACATATATATATATATATATATATATATATATAAACACAGTAATCAACCCAAAGGTTGGTTTGGTAGGAGATGGTAGAATTCACCCAGTACTAAGCCCGACAGCGTGTGAAATTCACACATCAGGGTAGGGGGGCCAGTTCCTTTTCCTGTGCCGATTATGGTTCACATAGCCTGACTGGAGGTGCCCAGAGAGGCTTGCCTGGGAATCGAACCCGGCCCTACGGTCAGTAGTCCAACGCTCTACCCCTGGACTACCGCGATATATATATATATATATATATATATATATATATATATATATATATATATATATATATATATATATATATATATATATATATATCTCACTAATATTTGCAAGGCACCACAGAACACAAATATATTAATGGGGAACATGTAAACGGTCACTCATATTTCAGAAAGTTTAAGCTTTCTCTTATGCCTTCTTCAGGTAAAATCTAAAATGTATCATTTTGCGTGTTCGCTATTTACATTTTTGTGTTCTTTTGTGCCGTCCAAATACTCCAGTGATTACTTCTACCGCATCGCGTGAATGCCAAATTGAAGAATTAAATAGGCACTTTTTCACATTTCACTTGCATCTCATGTTTTCTTGAGCGGAGGTTGTTTGGCAATCTTTAAACCTTACCAGTTTTCAATAATTTTCACCTCAGAGAATGGTGCCTTCTAGTATATACATAGTTGATACATTAATATTGATTGTAGGCGACTATTAGTAGTGTATAGTTCCTAGTATAGGTTCTCATATTTCATAAAAATGAAAAAGAAATACCTACACAAAAGGTTACATTTTCTGGAGCATGCACGGACTTGCTTTTTCGAACCGTGATCAGCTAATGTACGAGACTTCCCAGCTGAAGAGACATCAGGGTAGGCACTTTCTGATGGAGCAAAATAGGGGTTGAATCCAAATATTTCAGGTCAGCAGGCAGTCTCAATATTCAAGAAAATATTTTATTTTCATGTTTAAGTTCATGGCTTTTACGGAATCCATCAGTCTAGCCGTGCGTAATTAGATTTATACCCAATTATTAGAATTTAAAAAAGCCAATTTAAATTTCAAAATGATAGCATTTTCTTGAAGTTCTTTGCTCGAATGTATAAAATTATGACTGACCTATGAGAGCATGAAGTCACGAAAAAATCTGGCATGTCACTGCGGGTTGGTCATGCATCGACATCTATCCGTAGCCAAGGAGGTGACGTCACGTGGGACTTGTGAAAACGTGTTTGTCAAGGTTTGTGCGATGCGGCTCATGCAAATTTCCTTTTCAAGGTTGAGAATATGTTTTGATAAAAAAAATGGAAGCATCCCGGCATCACCTTCTGTTCTGTTTTTCCCCGTAACAATAGCCGTAGAAATAGCGAAGAAAAACTGTCGAGTCAATGGTATCACGAATCACTAAGCTACAATATGACAATTAACGTCCCTGTCATGAAATTAGTTCTACAGAAAATGATTTTACTCACAACAACCACTTGATTTAAACACCACAATAGCAGCAAATTCATGTGGAACGTACCCGTGGATTCAGAGGTTTCTTGGACAATATAATGGCAAGGTACAGATTTAGGAACTGCATGACTAGTTCTCACAGTTTCCCGGGAGCGGATATAGTTTCAGACTATTATATACGAGGAAACAATGAAATCTACAGCCGAATCAAAAAGACCAAGCAAAGAAGACGGTTACAAAGTGGAATGTAAAAGCATTAAGCGGAACGGCAAGAAAAGAGTATCAGCAAATTTAAAATGAAAGAGGTAACTTTGAGGTAAGAAAAAAGACAGTATCAGCAACATATGAAGTTTTTGTCTAGGACAGGGATCTGGGTACTTCAGACGAAAAATTCGGACATATTAAAAAAGGGCCATCAAAAGCCGCGAAGGAAACTGTTTGAAAGGTAAATAGGAAAAGGAAAAATAAACTATGGATTACAGACGAAATGATTAGAAATATGGTTAAGAGAAAGAAATGGAAGAATGCGCGAATGAATTGGGTAGAGTCAATGAATGTGCTGCAGAAAACAGGAGTAGATGGGAGGGTTAGGAGACTTATTCACAAACTGTTCATGTCTGAGAAGGCTCAGGTGTCATTGACGAATGGTGAGTCTGAATGGGCGGCGTTAGATCGAGTGTTTAGACAGCGTTGTCCACGTATGTACACATGTGTCTCACAAATATGTGGGGGAAACTATTACAGAGGCATGGAAATAATTGGAGATAATAACGAGTGTCGGTGGGGAACTCGTTAAATCAGTTTGCAGATGATCAGGTTTTATTTTGCCAGTCAACCAAAAGGTTACAGGCATTGTCAACTGCAATGTAAATTCATTGGGTGAGATGAGATGAAAGGATTAGAACCCAATTTAACAAAACAAATGTTATGCGGTTTTCGAAAAAGAGGAAAGCTTGTTTAAATGTTAAAATGCGGAGATGATAAACTAGAACATGGGAAAAGTACAGATAATTCGGGAGGTTTGTGCCAAACATAAGAAGAAGAATTGTATTACGAAAAGAATCTTTCACATGGAGGGAATCGATGACTGGGATGTTGAGTGAAGACATTAAAAAACGTCTCGTGAAAACTTCGATATGGAACGTGGCGCTGTGCGGCGCGGAAACATGGTCACAGAAGCAGGATGATAGACATATACTGGAGGCTTTGGGAATGTGGGTGTGGAGAAGACTGGAGAGAAGGTGAAGTGGATAGAAAGGAACATCAACGAGGGATTTCTAGGTATTCTGGGGGAGGAGCTAACATACTTAGACGACATGTTTCTTCTCCGATCTCAGAGCATTGATTCGTTAAATATATTTAACTTCCTTCTTCCTCTCCTCTACCTTTTCTCCCGAAATCAATATTCTCAGCGACAAATGTGTGAGTCTCACTGCTCAAAAGTTGTACATTCTGTCCAAAAATACATCCACAAATTAACTATAGCGTCTCTTCTACGCGAGCAGCCACCAATCTCATTTCAAACGTCTTCAAAAGTCTTCTGTGCTCATTTCCCATTCGCGGTCACTTAATCTGCAATAATCCTAACTCCGTTGACGGAGCTATCTTCCCACTTCTCTCTTCTTAGGTGTGAACACAGAGAGAAACTCTATGAATCAAGATATAATCATGGCCTCTAAAACATTTCCAGCATGATATCTCACATACACTCTCCATCTACTCCAAATACTTCGCAGCAGTTCACTATCTCAAATTTATCATGGATATCCATATCTCCAATCTAACCACCAAAATATCACTGAACCCTATAACCTAAATGTCACTCGGTCACTTTTAAACCACACACCTATCTATCGGGCCTCTTGGAAAACCACCGAAACCATATCTAAACCCCCGTTGCCCATAACTCCAAAGGAATTCCTTGCATCGGCCGAGATGTGAAGCATGTCCCATTCACACGACATCTCCCCCTTAAGTTCCAATGCCAATCCACCGAATGTCTCCCGACTCACTCCCTCCTGCTCTCTCCCGATGTGTCCCTGCTCTGCGTTAGGCAATGCACCTCACCCTCAATATCCGCTCAAGCGATCGCCGCACTTCCTGCAGGCCTTCATCTCCATTAGCTTGTCTACCAGATCCCAAGCACCCCTCACTCACAATGTTTCTTTCAATTTCCCTTTTGTCGTTACGGTCACCGCTAACCTCATCGCTTGAATACATAACCACAGTGCGAAACTCTTGAGGCAGGGCGCAATGGTCCCTAGGAGCATGCCCTGACCAGGGATTGAACCTATCCACCACCAAGTGTCGCCGACCTTCCTCCCAACACCCTCCATTAACTCTCGCCATCTTACGTAAGCCTGCCCTCCAATCGCCCTATGTTCCTTTCCTTCCGCTGGTGAAGAATGATTTTATGAATTATTTTTTTAATACTCATTTTATTATTGGTGTGTTTGTGCCTATGACGAACCATGCGTTCAATTTTATGCACATTTTTCTAATATATCATTTGGAATTCTACTCTTTATTTTGGTTTTCGATGGACGAAAACTGAAAAATCCCACCTATAAAACCCTTGACTCACAACCTTCGTGGAATCACTTCCTTGAGGTCATGCTCTCAGGAGTCAACAAGTTCATTCCCAGTAAATTTACAAAAGATAGAGAGGAACTTAGATGGTACAACGTGGATGTTAGAAGGGCATAACGACGCCAAAGACTATGTCACGTCGAGATGAAAAATATTAGGGATGATATCTCTAGCAATAAAAAGAATGAGATCACTTATGATTGTTAGATATCTAGGGCGAATGCCAAGAATGAATTTAAGAAAACTATGAGGAAATTTAAAATGATAAAGGCGAAAGAGCCACCTTGAGTTTGAAAAAGCCTAACTTACTTAATTTCTTCTTTCAAAGCGTCTTCACCAATATCTCACAGAATACCGCCGATAGCTTACCAAATCGTGCCGGTCAACTGGTGTCCAAAATTGAAATCTCATATAATTGAACTGAACGTTTGCTGAAAAATTTAAGCTAAATAAACCCTCAGGGCCCGATGAAATACCCGCTCGTATATATCTATCTATTTCGATCTAGCTTCGGAAATTGCGCCGCATCTAGAAATTATATTTAAGAAGACGCTGATAGATCACAAGGCTCTCAGAGATTCTAAAACGGCTAACGTAAGAACAATATTTAAAAACGGAGACAGGGAGTAACCGAGCAATTACTGACCTATTTCCCTCACATCCATTTCGTGCAAAGTTATGGAACATATCATACGGTTGCTATTTCGATCGTGCGACACCTCGATAATCAGAAGTTATTAATGAAAAATCAGCACGGTTTCCAAAAAGGTAGATCCTGCGAGACACAACTTGCACTTTTTGTTCATGTTATCCATATTTCGGGAGAGAGCAATATTCCAGTGGACGCGATTTCTCTAGATTTTGACTTTGCCTTCGGCAAAGTACCTCACACTAAACTACTCACAAAGCTAGAAGCATGTGGCATAGGCAAAAATATCCGGGGCTAGTTTACAGACTTTTTAAATGATCGGGTACAAAGAGTAGTGATGGATAGGGTTCGCTCAAATGCAGTAGAAGTTATTTCAGGTGTTCCCCAGGGAAGTGTCATCGGACCTCTATTATTCCTACTTAAGTTAACGACATTGACTCCATACTCACGAGTAAGATACATTTATTTGCCGATCATGCAGCCTTTTACCGTGATATCCGCGATCCTGAAGACACAGCAGCTTTTTCAGATAACCTTAATGCTATACAACGCTGGTGCGACACTTGGCCTTTAGAATTGAACTTAAAAAAGTGCGTAGTCAAAATTGTTCGGACAAAGAGCAATTCCCACCCGTTCGCCTACTGCATTGGGAACACCGAAATGGAATGTGTGGACTCAATTAAATACTTAGGTGTTGCCCTCACTCACGATCTCTCCTGGATGAAATACATACGGGGAATATGCCGACAAGCTAACAAAAATTTAGGATTTATTAGAAAAGTACTTGGTAAATTTGAGGGCCAAAGAGACATGTTATATTTCGTCGGTTATGCCTCATTTAAAATAGGATGCAAGTATATGGTATCTTTGCGAAGTTCGATTGACTGCCGAATAGAATCGCGTAGAGTAGCGTAGAGGAGCTAGATTTGTAAAACTTTGTTATGATGAACTTAGTAGCGTATCCAAAGTATGAGAGCAGCTAGGCTGGGAATCACTCAAGGAGCGAAGGCTAATTTACAGATTGAAGGTCTTGCATAAATTGGAAGGAGGTCTCTTTAGCAGTGATGTGGAAAATGCATTATCACCCCCATCATACTACGGTAGGAGAGACCATGTTAGTAAAGTTAGAGAAATTAAGTGTAAAAAACTGAATTTGTGCACTCCCCACCTACTTCTGCTCCTGCCAATATCTCCCGTCCTATAGCTCGCTTACCATTGGATGTATATTGCCAAGAGCGAGCAACACCGGACACTGCCTTTCTCCTCTTCCTGTCAGTGGCCATCTCGACCCTCCCTCGGCCACACTCACCCGAGGAGTTTGAAAAATGCACAGGTTGCAGGCGCCTATCTCTACAATCTACTCCTATCTTCTCTGATACGTTCATTGGCTCCAATTCACTCTATTGAACGCCTTTACTAAATATACGGAACAAGCAACTACATTTTGAATATACTCTACGTTCCCTGCTATTGGTGAACTCATTACTGCTATGTCATTACATCTACATCTACATCTACATAATACCCCGCAAGCCGCCGCAAGGGCGTGTGGCGGGGGGTGTTAGGTCACCAACCGTAAAAAGGAAAAATACCACATGCAAAAAAAACACGGAAAATTACACCCACAGCAGCGCACACACTCTTGCAAAAATCCCTTCATCCAATACTCATGCAAACACATATACCGCAAAACAACTAAAAAACTGCACCCCATGATGCAGCACGAAAGCCATCCTACAACACGCAAGCCAGGACACAACGAGCAAGAAATTGAAACATCACTACCACATGAAAATGCACCACGAAACACTCTACCCCCAAAGAGTCTGTGAAAGGCAGGGAATGCGACCCAACGTTGCAGGTAGCAGCAATTTCCCCCCGCGGAGAGGGACGAGGGATTGAAAGGGAAACTTAAAAACAGATGAACAGAACACGAATGAGGTCATTCGGAAAGAATGGGTTATTATAACAAAACACATAAGGTTAGTGGAAGAGCATGCATTTAAATAGAACTAATTATTTTTTAGACGCTGAGGGTGGCAAGTGGAATTTTTGCTATCTATAACCCTGCAGTTGCTATCCCGTATTGTCCGTGGGACGAAGAAGAATTAACCGTACATATCTCTTTCCTCAAACCGCACCCGTTATTGAATTTAAAATTGTTTGCACCCCACCATATGATATTTATTTCATTGCCTATCGAAAGTACCACTTAAGCTGTGTTTGGAATAAAACTTATTCCTCTGTATTTTCCACAATTACCTTTTGTAATAGGAACTAAGACTGTTCTGGCGAAATCTTCCGGCCAAATTCCTCTTTCATATTAGTTAGAAATAACCCGTAAATACTCTCCCTTCAAAGCTATCCTTAACATTTGAATAGTTTTGCAGGAATTTTATCCCAACGTAATTATTTGTTCACAACCCCAACGGTCTCTTTGATTTTAGTTTATTTTCAACCCCCTTTTATATCCATAATCATGTCTGGACCTATGCCAACTTATCTTCATATGCCTAAACTGTCCGGCTTAATATCCTTATTACGTATATTCTCCATGCATTATTTCTATCTTTCTTGCATCTTTCCTTGGTCAGTAAGTAATTGTCATGCCTTTTCTTGGAGAGTGTGCGAAGATTTTATCGCCTAACTTTCTGTTCACACTTTCGCCTTCTTGTACAATGCACCCATTGGACCCGTTCTCTGTAAACTCCCCATGTGCTCAAATTGAATCATTCACCACTCTTATTTCGCCATGTTATTTTCCGCCTTCGTTTATTATTCAACTGTTGGTTCTTCTTCCTTTTCTCAAATTCTGCGTTGCCATGCTCCATTTTCCTTCTTTCCTTTACCTCGGCATTAATCATCCTTCACGAAATCCATTGTCTCCTTTCATTTTCCTTATTTATTATTCGTGTGTTTTTCTTTGCGGCCTATATAACGCATTCCTGTGAGTCCACTTTCCTTACATATTTAACCGTCCACTATATTATCCGCTCCCTCCTGATTATTACATTCCAGTCAATGCTTCTCAATTCCGTTTCCCATCCCTTCTCTCCCGTTTTATTTCGTTGCCGTTTTTCTACGCCCATCTGATCTTTACATCAGCAGCCCTGATCTTTTATCTGAATCTCGATTCTATCCTGGAAAAATTTCTATTGATATGTCTATTTTTAAATCCGTTGCCTAACTATAGCATAGTATAACTGATATCTCTTTGAATTCACGGAGTTTTCTTCATTTATCGCCCCGTCACTAATGGTCGAGTATATTGGGCTTGCTTTTGCCTCAACGAGTACTGAGAATGCTGTATCACTTTCCTTGTCAATGTTTACTGCACTTCGTTGTGCCCCTTTTGTCAAAATTACTTCCACCACTCACTGGCTCTCCTTCCTTTCTCTCCATGTGTGTAATAATCTGTTACACTCGATCCATTAATCCCCGCTAGCCTCCCACCTTACTTCACACACATTTACTCATGGGTTTCCTCCTGACCCTCGGGGCAGAGGAAGGGGGGGTGGGGTTTGGTACTACTCATTACATACGCTTCGCGAGTGTTTCGCCAGTGTGGGGGAGATCGACGTTTTCTCGTCCCGACGCCGCGTTGCAATTCCCTTCCTCGCTCCCGAGCCGCGGTGGGCAGGCGGAATTCTGGGGGAAACACACGTTGGTTTGGCGGGCGGGGGGTGGGCAGATGCGGCAGGGGCGGCTCTCGCTGCATCCAGGGTCGGATCCCTTGTTCCTTCCCAACAGCCCCACCTCCATCGCGCAGCGTATTTATGTGCGTGTAATGTGGGCCACTTGCATTCCTCGCACGGCCGGACTATCCGTCATCATCAAAACGGTGACATCGATTGCGGGCTCTTTCCGCCTTAGTCGCTGCTGATTTATTTTTTTAACGCAGTCTTATTCCGTACGTACCCCTTATTCCCTCCCCCCTCCCTCTCCTCTCCCCCCTTCCACTACCCCCAATCCCAGCTTCCCGTGCCATGCCCTCCCCCTCTTTCCCTAGGGACGCTTCCCCTCTCTGCCCCCCACCCTCCTTCCCCTTTCCCGCTCGAATGATTGAAGCGCGACACTTTTCGTTTTTCGCCCCAAGGGACAATTCCTCCTCTCTAACGACAGTTTTCATCTCTTTGACGGCATTAGGGAAATGTGATCTAGGATTCAAGTAAAGATTATTTTTATTATCATATTCTCCCGCTCGTGGTTGAGGTTCCAGCGAAACTGACTCATGAAAAAAAACGTGAAATTCCTACGAAGATAACGGTAAGCAAAAGTCAATGTTTTAAACATATTATTCATTTTTTCTTTCAAAAATAATTATTGGTCAGATGATGTTCACCTTTGGATTTTATGGATTTATCTTATTTTTCACAATTGTGAATTGAAAAATGCCCCCTTCGCCAACTGCTGTTAAATGTACGCACTTGAATGGAATGCGTAGATTAGTCTGTAAGTGAAAAATAGCCTCTTGGGCGGAAGGAAATATACGAGGTGTGTCCTAAAACTATCCGACCTGCGTTCATATCTCCGCATTGGTGCTATTCTCAGTCATCCGGGCCGTGGCATCCCTCGAAGGAGCCCCCATTCGATTGAACCGCACGCTCCCAGCGGTGCTTCCACATCTTATAGCAATCCTCGAACGCAGATTTTGGAATGGCCCTTAGCTCGCGCCTCGCATTACACTGAATCGTCTCAATGTCGTCGAACCGCTTTCCTTTGAGCGTCATTTTCAATTTTGAGAACATCCAAAAGTCGCAGGGGGGACTGTACGGAGGCTGGGGAAGCTATACAAAATTACTGCCCAAGGTTCGATGAATGAAGAAGCCAGTCACCGCTTGACCAGAGACGAGGTCGTTTTCTTCTCACGGCATCACGCAATCCTTTCAGAACTTCAACGTATTCTTTGTTGATCGTCTGACCTCTTGGAGCAAACTCGTATGTGTTAATTTTGGTCAAAGAGGTGGGATGTACGTATGCTTGGGGAAGTGTGGCAGGGAGTAGGCATCTACGTGGAAAGTTCTGCAAAACTTCACATAGCTCCGGTTCCTGCTCTTTTCTCATCATTTCCCTCGCGGTTGGTATAAATATATGCACAAAATGGTTGTCGTGTGTGATCACTCACGATGAAAGAAACTGAAGATTTGAGGTGAAATATGGAGAAAAGATGGGAAAAGATGGGAAAAATATGGAGTCCATGGAAGAATGTACGATGAGGAGTGTTTTATACGACCAACTCACGGTAAATTTTAAAAGTGACTATAACATATACAGGGTTCGTCCGGAAAATTAGTGTACTGAGCTCAGGAAAAAAATTTATTACACTTTTACATATCTTAAGCTAATATTCCTCAAAATAGGACCCTTGTGAGTCGATACACTTGTTCCAGCGGCGTTCCCATTCCTGGAACGCTCCCGCGAAGGCATCATCGGGAACCTCTCGAAGACTCGTCGTCGACCTCTTCTCTGCCCTCCACGAACATCTTGTGCCACCGAAAGATCATGTTTCTGGACATGGCTGACTCCCCGTAAGCCTGGTTAATCATACCGACAGTTTCGGTAGACGATTTCCCAAGCTTTACCGCAAATTTGATGGAATAACGCTGCTCCAAAAACTTCGGCATCGCGTTCCGTGACGTGGGTCGAGAGTGGAGGTTCGCGTTAACAGAGCTCCTCACTACACCACAGCTCAGAGCCGACTGCCTTTTTCAGCGTCGCTTGCCAACATACCCCCCTCCAATCGCAGCCCGTCAGAGCGGTGCTGGGCGCGTCTGGAGCGGCGGGAAAAAATCAGTACACTTATTTTCCGGACGAACCCTGTATATGAGATTAAGCGTTTAACAATATTACTTAGTTTTTGGGTTTCTTCCTTAGCGTGCTAGAGATGAGCTGGAATAACATTTGAAGTAATCAGCAGACGCCCAACCATGGTCCATTTCGAAACAAACTCCGTTGTCAAACACCGCTCTTGAATTGCATTCGGAGCACACCAAAAGGTCCTCTGAATGTATAAATCATAATGGAGGTGCGACTGACGTGTTTTGACCGAGAGGAAATTAAGTGCGACTGCGGAGGACTGCGCACGATACACGCGTGCCCCTGCTCTTTCCACATTCACGGTGAGACTCGAGCATTTGATTTTCCCATCGCATTCCTTGTGTGCGCGTTGTGATTTGCAATACATAAGGGGCCTCCGAAGCAGATGAAATTTTGCGATTATTTTTGATGAATTCCCCAATGCGGGAGGGGCAATAAACTGAATGTTGAATCCTCTGGAATCACGATGACCTTCACTTCTCAACGAACTCATGATTGATTAGGAGGAGATGCTCGCCCCAAACAAAGGTTTCCGACGCAGAAGAGTTGCGAAAGCGCTAATCGCCTGCCTACGCCCACTAAAGGCCGAGATTCCATCATCTAACTCCCTCGGATTTTGCGTTAAGAATTCACCATTTCACGCCACATACACCGTTGAGGAAAACGGCTGACACACGATTCCCTTTTATGCCCATGCATATTTTTTTTTCAGATAAAATTGGGCGGGTTCCCAGGCCTATTCTAAAGGAACACAAGCCGACGTGTTCGCGGGACCCTCGCCTCGATTGCGAATTCATGCCGATCATTCCGGCGGGAAGGGGTCAGCGCGCCGCACCGAGCACAGCCCAGGTATAAATATCACTTTTTTTACCAAGTTAATGCGGACACATTAAAGCTGCATAAAGGCGTGTTGCGTACGCTTTTCGTTCACGTGGTGAGCCATAACTCTTTCAATAGTTAGCCCGCGAGCAATCTCCGATAAAATTTAAAAATACATTACGTGCTCCCGCATTCATATTTCACATTCGCAGATCCATCTTCACACACTTCTTGCAGTCTTGTCATGTACACATTATCCCCGCGCCTCCTCCTTTTTTCATCATCAACCTCATGTGCGTATGTACTGCATCGGACATTTTAGTGGAAACATATTTCATCTCGCTCCACACATGAGCAGGAAATGGCTTGGGGATGGCGCGCCTCGTGACTGCACTGCAGATTGATGCCGAATGTCATTTTTTCGCCGAAATTTAAAACCAATTGCAAAAGTTTCGAGACTGCGTGATGAGCGTGGAATGCATATTGCGATCTATCGCCGCGCCATCTCGCGGCATTCGAACGCTTTTAATACTATGCATGCGTCGAACGATGGCTTAAATCGTTACCTGTGCATGGCTACAGTAATGACTACTCAGAAAGTTTACAGGATGGCACATAATGACTATTTATGCGGCACCGTTCGTCAAAATCACCGTAATTTTCCTTTTGGTTTTTAATGTTGACTGACTCTGGCAACTCTGGTTCATAGAATCATGAACTAGCATCGGTGAAGCCTACCACAACCGTTCATCTTCCTCCATGCGGATTTTACCGCAAACCTACTTGTCAAAGCATACCTGTCATCAAACATTAACTTTTACAGCTTTGAGTTGGAGAAATTTTAGTTATTAGTTCATTGCACCAATTGATTTATCACAATAAGAATGAATCCACGTTGAATATGGGATCTAAAGGCAGGAAACCTTATGTAAATAAATGAGATTACGATTAATCAATCGATAATTTTAATCTTGGAATATGTAGTGAAGGACAGAGTGATACTTTGATACACTGACACTCTTGATAATGCACTTGCTGGCACAAAATGTTTAGGTTTCATAATTTTTATTAATACAAATATATCTCAGATAACTTATAATAGATATGTGGTACATAAAACACGTTTGAATCAATATTGAGTTGATATTTAATTGGATCTTATTGATAATATTTTCAAAATATCTTTAAACTTAATTTATAGCTACAGTTTAATGAAATACCAAGAGCGAGGGAGGCTCAAATCCTGGAGATAAATATTGTTCAGTGTTATCACGATCCCTACTTGAGGTGCTTTGTGGAGAGCACTTGGAGTGAGTATGCCGTCCGTCGGATAGGACGTTAAACTGCAAACCCCTTGGCGCCTTTCGTAAAGAGCAGGCTAATGCCGGCGCCGGGTGTCTCTCCACCCTTCATTCTTTCCCATCCATCCCTAATGGCGCAAATGACATCAGCTGTCGGTTGCCTCCCTTAAAAACCACTACTACCACGGCTTAAAAATTTAATTTTCTGAATATGTTCAACATTTATCATATCGTTCAGGACATTTTTCTAAAAAGTCATTCTCGTATTAATGCTTTGTTTTTGGCAATTTTGAATGTGGTCACCATAGAAACTCCCTCATTACCACCCGTTTTTTCTCTTTCATAGATCGACTGTCATATACTGATTTATAAAAAAAGTATCTCAATAAGAATAAACTCTGAGAACAGACCACCCCAAGACGTTTCGCGCAGCAGACACAAAAATGCCATATTGTGATATATCTTAGAAATGGAAATAGATGGATAGCGGAAATATTTCCGCTATCACTGGTCATAAAATGGGAATCTGTATTGAGAAGAAATGTTGCTGGCCGCATCAGAAATTTGCCCACGTGATATTCAGACGAACGGATGGTAAGGAGCGTCCCCTCGCCGATAACCGCGGGCCGTCTGCCACGTGGAGGGGAGGGGGGGGGCGGCAGTCACCGACCCCACCCCGTCCAAAGCGGAGTATTCAATCATATCCGAGAGAGTGAACCTCTACACTGATTCGCACCGCATTTTCGCCCCCCACCCCTTACTGCCTCCCCGCCCCCATATTGGCACGCACCACGCGATTACATCCTGGGGAGACATCCGCCACCATCCGAAAGCTCCAACATCGCGGGGAGTGCAAGACACACAGCACTCACAGCGCGGGACCACTTTAGCCACCCCCTCGGGGGAGCGGGTTGCCCCGAACGCGACCACCTCCACCCCGCCCCCATCGCCCCTCGCCCGAGACCGCCCCCTTTTCGCGCATACTCCTGGGCGAGTAGCATATTCCAATTCCGAAAAATATTAATTTTAATCTAATATCGAAATGGTATAATTTTTAGGGCATATCTAGAGTGAACAATATCGACAATACGAGTAGAGTGAATATATACGAACGGCGACAACGTCCATCTTAATTTATCGACCATTTCGTCAGCTCCTAAACTAACGCCGTGTGTCTTCCAAATCCATGCATCGAATACCACCCATGTCATCGTTACATATATCAAAAACACTGCCCCCATGGACCACGTTGTCTCTACATCGATAATGTCATCATGTCGATAATATGCCCTCGACATAGTGTACCTATCGGTTCCCTAAAATTGACCACGTCTACCTGTTCCACATGAAAATGATGTCGTCCCGTACTTAGTGCAGTTCTTTTTCGCATCGTCCGTCCCCGAGGGGGACACCGCTCGCCCCTCCCGCCACTATCAGCCCGCCGCCCCGAAGGCCCGAGACGGCGGACACCCCCCCCCCTTTTCCCCGGCCGGACGTGCGAGGGAGGAGGCCGAGCATGGTAATGAGGGGTAGGCAGCGGAGCGGGATATTAAACCTTGATGGATATGCTACGTGCGGCGAGCGAGCGCCGTATGTTTCGCCCCCCCCCTCTCTCGCTCTCTCCTTCCGGAACTCAAGCGCTTGCTGGCTTGCATGCATGCATGTTCGCGCGCGCGTTACTCCGGCACACACGGAGCCACGAACGCGTCCACGGGCGCGCGCATGCATCTTCCCCTCGCCGACCGACGCCTGACAAAGCGCCAGTCCCCCCCCCCCCCCCCCGAATACACTCGCGCCCTCTCGCGAACACAGGAGCGCCGCACAAACACACACACACACACACACACACACGTGATAGGACCCCCGGCTCGATTTTTTCTTACCCTTCTGGAGGGTGAAGCATGGGAATCGATAGATTGTCCGTTTTCGGCCAACCCGCGCGAACCGATTTCCCGTGGCCGCCTCCACACACGCGCGCACCCCCCTCTCTCTCTCACTCTCTCTCGCCGACGACGCCCCTCCTCCCGCGGCGGACCCCCGCCGTCGAACCTCCACGCAACCCTCTCCCGCTCCAGTGCACGGCCGCTTGGGGCCCGAATACCCTCCGCCTCGAGAGGGAGGGGGCAATGTTGTTTAAAAATCATCTCTACCTCCCCCCCCCACCCCACGGAGCCCTCAAAAGGAGCCTCGATTGAGGCAGGGAGCTCTTCTCTGGAGGGACCCCTCCCGCTCGCCAATCAAGGCATTTACTCCTCCAGGTGAGTTGGTATCTGGGACAGGACCGGAGAGAATGGACCAGCAGGTGGAATGGATCACCACGCCTCCGACGTTCTACAAAAATATGAGATTTTTTTCGTCCTTGATTGACATACCGTTTAAACATCTCGATCCTCGTGACGTCGTGTAACTTAAGAGGAGGATACGTCCATGGATCCAAATTATCATCAGGGTTGCTCTTTCGGCAGCTGCTTTCAGCAAGTGAGTTGGGTCATGCAAACAAATGGAATCTGTTGACTGTATTTTCAACATCCACGTACAAATTTGCATTTATATTTTTCCTTCGTCTCATTGCCTAGCTTGAATTTTGCGTGGGCTATATCGCGATCAATTCACAGAACCAAAACGTAACAGGGAGTAAATCAGTAGTGGAGAAATACAGTAAAATCCAGTTATGAACTGAAATAAAGAACCATCAAGTAGGACTTACAATGAGTTTTTTTTTCTCCATTAAATCTTAAATATTTCAAATCTCAAAATGGCTTGCATTTTTCTGAAAAGATGAAAAGAAACGTGAAATACAACGATATCTTTGATATCTTGTCCTCGAATGAAAAATGGATCGCCTTAAATTAGTGATCTCCCATTTCTTTCACTATCTCTGTGAAGTTTCTTCCACCGTCAGCTCTGGACAAGAGCGAGTAGTTGCTTTCCTTTTTCATTAGCCAATGGCGAAAGGGAAAATGTATCAAAGCAATAATTAACTCCATTAATTGTTCTCTGCAAAATATATACTTTTCTTTTTACAATAACGCATGACTCAATCAAAACGTATTAAAATCAGCAATGAGGGACCTCATCGGGTCTTCCAGTTCACTAGAGTTGGCTCTCAATGCATGGAGTTTTTAACTTAATACGTATACTTCCCGCCTGAGGAGGAGCGACCGTTCATTTTTCATCATAGGTCGTACGTTCGACCTTTAATCACTGCTGCGTGCCCTCATCGCCGAACGACCGATGGCGCGCAAATTAATGGCCTGTCTTGGTGTTACAGTTTATTTCGGCCGCTGATGATGACATTAATGCATTCATTGATGTCTTGACAACAATCTCGATTAACATTTATCGAGCACTTATTTTCCACTCTTCCCATTTAGGCCATTGTGTCTTATAATTTTACGGTGATTTTTATTCGTTTTCTTTCATATGAGTATATTCTCTTATCGTAGAATGGAAGCTAAAAATGAGTAATAGTATTACATTGCGTACATTTAAATGTTTACCAGTTTCATAATGACAGAAAAACTTATGATTAATAGTCTCAATTACGAAAAATATGAAAGCATGAAAAATAAATCTATTGATTTTAGTATAAAAACACAACTTTGCCTGATGGTAAAATTAGGTGACAATTAAAGGGATAAATGGCGATTGTCTTGAGTAACGTTAATGTGAGAACCAATTAAGCAAAGGGCAGTGGGCAGATAACTCGTAAATATGAGGATAAAAAATGTTACGTACGTAATGTGTTCTATATACTACGGCCATTAAGTTATTTACAAGAGTACTGTATCCAATAGTATACACGCGAGTGTATATATTTGAGCACTATTGCCAAGGAATCATGATCATATCATCATCATCATCAGGAATCATTTTATGAATTGTAAGGATAATATTGTATGAAAAAATCGATAGCATCTGACGAGTAGTCATTCTTCGAATAAAAAATGTCGTCGTGTTACTCGAGCCAGGTCTTAATTCCTTTCCCACTCACTGCCAAAAGTAATCATCCGCCAAAGGTTTGTTCTGCCAACAACTGCTCGATACTTTTTAGTGTGTAGTGATGATCATTTATGTTAATGCTCTTCTAGAAACCAGAAGTAATGCTTTTCATGGGCGTGAGATTTATAATTGAAATCCACGAATCATCTTAATCAATTCCTCCGTCATCGAAGAAATTAAGTTGCGCACTAAAAATATTCTCTCATAAGCAATAACCCGTTTGATTAATGGGCTCGATCTGGTTCTTGGCAGTCGAAACCGTGAGGACAGGTATATAAATAAAGATTTTCTTGGCACCAACTCCCAGCTCTAAATCAATGCGCTAATTCTTCACAATACTAAAATGGCCTCTTTATAGAACCAAATTTGCGACCAAAGCGACCCTGCCTGTCATTACGGTCCCCTCTCCCTCCCTCCCTCTATCATGTACACACACACACACGCGGGCGCATCAGATTCCCTCCCCTTCGGAACATTCAAATGCCACAACCCGCGCCAGGCAGCAGAGCCTCCCTTTCGCCCCCCCCCCCCGGCCGCCCCGGGTGCGCATGCAACGACTTCCCTCGCTCCCACCGCGCCCTCTCACCGGGAGCCGAGGAGTCACTTCAGCACGTGCACTCCCGAAGGGAGAGAGAGAGGAAGAAGAAAATTAGAAATCTTGCGTCTGGGTTTTATTTTTTTGCGCGGGCATCCTTGTGCGTACTTCATTTATTTTCGGAGGGATTTTAATGGAGGGAGGGAGTGAGGTCAGGGGAGGAGATCGGTTGGGGGAGGGCATTCCGAGCCCCAATGCCCCCTTCCCCCATCTTCTACCCCCCTCCTCTCTCTCCCTCTCCAGGCAGAGGCACAAGTGGACGACCCAGGGGCGTGGGGGGGGGGGGCTGATAAAACTCCCCGGGGTTGCACTTCCGATGAGCGCCGATGTGTAAATATAGACTCGGGATTGTGTGACACGGCCCGCAAGCTTTGTCGGTTGTGCCGGCTGACCCCGCGCCCGCCGTCAAACGAGCCGAGAGATAAGTGAGAAACGCCAATGGTAGAGGAAGAGGCGTGCAGATTGGGGCTTAATCGGCGAAATTTCCCTTTCATTAGTCGGGGGGGAGCCATGAATTAGGAGGCCGTTGACTCGTAAAGCTAACGAGGAAGCACCACTGGCCTGAGGAAATGGGAATATTTTGCGAAAACCATTTGAAAAGAAAGGGGTTCTCTCAAAGAATATATTTACTGAATGACTGCTCACGTCTGCCTCATCGATTCTAAGCTTTAACTGTCTCGGTAATTGCGTTGAAAATTCATGAAATAGTGACTGTTGTCCCACCCTAGCTGCTTCTACAATCTGTGATTCATGGGATCCAATTGATAAAAAACTGCAAATTAAGAAATGATATAGGTTCTTCATTTTCGCGTAATTGTTTTTGTGGCCAACTCAGATTGACTATTAAAACGTACGGTCCTCCAACGGTGTCTCTCGTGAATTTTTCCAAGTTTTCTCGCCGGAGTTGGCAAATCTTATTGATTTCTGTCACCTCCGAGTTACCACATTATAACTTCTAAATTGTCAGTGATTACATTGATGCTTTGGCTAATCAACATCATGGGTATGTCATTAATTAAAAGTGCCCAGTTCAGCCATAGAAGAGAATGCCAATTACAGGGAGAGGGTACGGATTCATGCCTGAGGAATCAGGGGCAAGCAGCATCTTGGAAATGAACTCAGTCTCAAGACAAATAGTGAAATAATCCAATCTCAAGTTAAAATTTCGAAAGTTCCGGTGAAAAAAAGAATGCTCGATAAATAAGACATGATGATTGGGACGAAGAAAATGAGTCCATGTCCCAGGCATGGAATTGTAGGATGAAGGCACAACACTGCGACCTAAGGATTCGCTCGTATTTTACGCGGACGTATCGTTTGATTTAGAATTAAGTGAATATTTCGACAGGATTCGTCTCGTCCCTTTTTCCTTTGAACTCAAGTGCGGTTAATTTGATCCAGTTTCATATGGCATGTATATTTATTAATGCACCCAACGCTCCTAAATACTTTCCATCATTCATTACAGTTAAGTAAGTAAAATTAACAGTCTTTAGGAGTGAAATATATTCTTAATTGTTGAATTGTAATTAGTATTAATATTTTTCGCAAACTTTTACCTTCTACTTGCGTTGACAAAAGGAGATAGGAGGAGGAATTCTCTCTCGGACACAAAATACCTCAGAATCATTACAATAAGTCATTTGCCACTATCTTCTCTGTATACCGCCTGCCCCTCTTCAACCCACTGCATCGCACTCCCCTACCCTGACCACCCTTCTTCTTTCCCACTCTCTCCTCTCCTTCAACCGTGCCTTCAACAACGTCCTTCAACAAACCCTCTCCTCCTTAGCACTAGCCTTTACCTGCTTACTTTTCTCGTCCTTATTGTCCCCAAAAGAGTTCCGTCTATTTCCTTGATATTTTCCAAAACCTTGATAGACAAATTTAATTGATTGATTTCATTGTAAAATTAAGTTTTCACATCCGCTGCAAGGTTATGAAAATGGATAACTCTAAGTCAATGGTCCAGTAAAATACAGGGTGGGTTCCGATAGTAATGCAATTGAATTTCCCGTGCCGCTTCTATTGGTTGGAGTGGGATCGAACTACTTGGAATGGGTGGGAATGACGATAAGCGTTGCGGCATAATCGGTCTTTGTTCTCTCCAAGAAGCGCCCAAGTCCAAGGATGTTAGTTATTGCAAACCTCTGCGCGGCGACCGTGTCACGAAAAAAAATGGAATCGGCGATCGAGCAACGTTACGTGATTAAGTTTTGTGCAAAGCTGAAAAAACCTCTTGAAGAGACTAACAAAATGATTCGTGAGGCTTAAGAGGACTCTGCCCTGTCCCACTCACAATTTTCGAGGTGGTTAAGGGTCTTTAAGGAGGGCCGGGAAGGGGTTCACGACGAACAACGCCCTCTGGGCAGCCATCAACCAGCAAAACCGAAAACAATGTGGCTCATGTTCGACAATTGTTGGACTCTGACCGTCGACTGAATGTCAAGATGTTTGCCAATGACCTGAACTTGCCGTCTGCTGTTGTGTTTCGCATTGATATTGAAGATTTAGCGATGAGGAAAGTGTGCGCCAAGTTCGTGCTCAAGGTGTTGTCAGACGACCAAAAGACCAAGCGAGTGGAAATTTCAAGTGAATTTTTGTAATCTATTGAAATGAACCCGAGTATTTGGGCAACGTCACCACCAGTGATGAAACCCAGGTTTTTTAAAACGACCCAGAAAAAAACGCCGAAGCTCTGTGTGGCATACCGACCAGTCCCCCCAAGCCCAAAAACGCAAGAATGAGCAAATCAAAAGTGAAAACAATGCTCATTTTCTTTTCCGACAGTGAAGGAGTGGTCCATTAGGAGTTTGTTCCTCAAGGATAGACATTTAACGCTGCCTAATACGTGGATATGCTGGAAAGACTCCGAAAAAGGGTCATCAGGACGAGAAGAGACATCTCCGCTACCTGGCAACTCCTTCACGACAACGCACCTTGCCACAACGGACTACGAGTCCACGAGTTCCTGGCCAAACACCAGGTGCCAACGCTGCCCCCCCCCCTATAGTCCTGACGTCACCCCAGTAGATTTCTGTTCCCTCGGATTAATGCAGCTCTGAAAGGAACCCGTTTTTCGTCCATAGAAGAGATCCAATCAGCCGTGACGAAGACCGTGCGAGAGGTCCCCGAACACGCCTTCCAGGGCGCGTACCGGTCATGGCAGAGTCGCTGGAAAAAATGCTAAGAAGCCCATGGACAGTACTTTGAAGAATTTTAAGTGTTTGTACAAATCTGTTCAATAAATACCTTAAAAAATTATTGTATTACTTCCGGAGCACACCCTGTATATTGGTTAGGGGGGCTCTCGGTTTAAAATATCCACAACCGCATTTTAGGAAACTGAAGTAGGTATCAGTGCCACAGATTACACTTATGATATCGGCAGATAACTTTATATTTAATATAACAGTTAAATATAATTGTCATTGCAAGTTGGTTTTGGCATCTTTATTTATTTTATTTTAGAATTACGTTGCAATTAGGCGATTTTCCTCGTGGCAACGGTCAAGTTTGGTCAAAGATAACTCTTGCAACGAAAATTACATGCATACACGCACTATAAAAACAGATAAGAGACAAAATATTCTTAGATGCACTTCCACATCACATACAAAATGCCGTCCACAATGGCCGTCTTGTAATTGTAACAATGAGGATACCTGATTGCGTGCGTTACATCCAACTGCGGAAAGAAACCACTACCATCAAAACACGGGAATTGATGGAAGATCTGTAGAAATCCTTCTTCTGCGACCAAGCCTTCCGTTAAGCAGATATAGTGGGCATGATTTTCGCAATATCCTCTCACAATGTCATTTTTTCACTTCCTATGCCATTTAGTTACCTAAGGTTAATGACATCTTGACATTCGAATAATTTTTTATTTTTTTTAGCGTTTTTTCCGCTACTTGGAAATTTTCTTCTGGTGAATACGGCTCACTTCTTCTTTTCTCTTGCAAAAGGTAGACCAACGTTCTCTTTCTCCCTTTTTAGTGGAGCTAAAATTGGACTCGCAACGGGAATATGTGTCATAAGTGTAGCCCCCGGACACTTCACGGTTACGATTTTTTTCTGAAGCAGAAAGTAGACGAATGGCTAATGTAAAGAATCTGTTTCAATTTTTTTTCTTTGATAGTAATGTTCTAACTCTATTGATTAGATTCCTGCTGTGGCATTTAGCTTGTAACTTGACATTTAATGATGCTGTTCCCCTAAAATTATTGAATGAAGCTGAAAATATGAGATTATATTTGTATTTAACTGACGAGTAAAAACTGGACAAGTTAGTGAAAAACTCATGCTTCAACTTCATAAAAAAGAAGTGGAAAACATGTCTTTAATGCTATCTTATTTGCTAATGCGCAATATTTGGTGCATCGTTAAATATTTAACCATTGGATTATAACATCACGGATATCAACCTGAAAAATGCACCACGAAACTGGAATATGTTGCAAATGGCTTACATTAATATTTCATTTTGCATTCAATGACAGATAACGTAGCCCCCTATCACTACCCTGTTCTTAACTAATATGGCAAGATAAAATGGATTTTGCAGCAAATAGCGGATTATTATATAAATTTTGCCATTGAAAGCAGTTTATTTTCTAAAGTTTTATTTAGCACTCAATGGACATGAGGTTGAATCACTGTGACATTATACGAGGGCGGTTCAATAAGTACCCGTGTTAGAAATGAAGAAACCATTTTTTCAAAAATATTTTTTTTAATTTTTCAACATAGTTCCCTTTTAGAAAGATACACTTCTCCCAACTTTCCGACCTTTTTTTTAACTCCTCTAAAAAATAGGATTTGTCGAACTCTCCAAAATGCGCCTGTTTCGGCGATAACTTCCTCGCTTGCGCTAGATTTTTTTCCCGCGAGCCATTTCTTCATGTTAGGGAATAAGAAAAAGTCGCAGGAAGCCAGATCGGGTGAATACGGCGGGGTACGGCTGCAATTCATAACGTAGTTCATGCAGTTTGGCGGCAATCGCGGGCAATCAAGGCACGGCACTTGTGAGCAATCGGGGCACCCATCGGGCCGACAAGTTTTTCGTCGCCAACTTATCATGTAAAATATTAATTGCCGTTCTGGTCGACGCCCTTACGGCCTCTGCTACTTCGCGCACTTTCGTTCGTCGAGCAGCGAGAATCATGGCGTGGGCTTTTTGAATGATTTCCTCGGTAACAACGTCTGCCGGGCGTCCTGGTCGCTCCTCATCAAAAACAGATGTTCGCTCACATTTAAATTCGTTGAACCAATATCTAACTGTGGTCATAGATGGTGAAGTGTCCCCATAAACAGCATTTCTTCCCGTCCAAAAACAAAAAGCGAATCACCGACCGATACTGCTCTTTTTCCATCTTAGCGAAAATCACAAAACACGTCTTACTCGAATGGCTGCCAAATTCAAACTATCCTTTCAGTCTGAAATTTGTTTCACCGTCGTTTGATAGATGGCAGCACACGATGATAACATAAACTTCCCTCAGGAAACCCTTTGTCGTCAAACACGGGTACTTATTGAACCGCCCTCGTATTTATGAATTTCCAATTATTCATCTTTGGTTATTCTTTCAAACTTATCATATACCAACCATCTTAATTAATTTCAATTGAATATTATGCGGCGATTTTCTAAACTTTTTAAGTGCAACCTGTGGCACTACTGATACCATTGATAAGGCTGGAATTAACCGACATGACATTTCTTTTGCGAAAACGTAATATTATTTAACACTTGTCAACTAGAACTTCCTTTTTTCAGTACACATAATTGTCATTCGTAACTTGTTATCATTCTTCCATGTACGTACTATTGCATACTTAGGACTTTGCAACATTTGGAAATTCTTCTCATCCATTACTCAAAATGTATTCTCCATTTCAGAAATGCTCTTTTCACCACGGCCTAGCATGCGTTCCAATGATTAGATATCCAAATTCAATACTGACTAAATATTGAATGCTTAAATGCTTACATCAGCTTACACAATCGAGGTACTTATTACATTCCCTTTTTCAAGGATGACAGAACAATTAAATGCCGGTGATTTTTTCCCACTGAAATATGTTTACTCTACTATGGCTCATGGTGCAAAAGCACATTTTTTCACTGTCAGCAATGCCTTCTAGATTCTTTGGGAAATGTTCACACTTCGCTACGAAGGCTCCGAGAACCTAAAATGTGTCCACAGTCCGGCGGATAAGTTCTTTAAGGAAGGAATAACTGCGAGAACGAACTGTGTGAGTGACATTTCATCGCTTGTTATCGACAATGTTCGAAAACCTAATGGCCTAGTGGCATTTATGTTGACTTTGCATCTCCATTTTATTCCTTATAATCTCAGAGCGAGCGTGGAATCTGAGTTAGGTCCTCTCCCTGGGCCAAAATATTTTTCTATAGTTGTTGCGCAAGCTGTAAGGATGGGGTAATCCCAACCCATCAACTTTTATCGCTTGGCCCTGCACCAGGTGCAATTTTGGTCGTCTCCGACGGCACTGATTGTTGTTTGTGGCAGAAAACTTCTTAGCCAACAATTAGCTGCACTTTCCCCCTTTTTTAACTATGCACTAACAGAATTCTAGAAAAAATAATTGCAGCAGCCATTATAATTTTGAAAAAAAGATACAAAAAACGTTTCCAGCTTCCAGGAGAATACGAGATTGAAATCGATTACTCGTATTTGAAATTTGACACGAGTTTCACGAATATATTCCGATAATTTTGGGAAAAAATGTTTAAGTTCTTATAACCAACAAATACACCTTTAACAAACTGAGGTATCCCCTTAGTGTTTCTTACCCCGAGATATCCCCTTAGTCTTAGCTTTCGGAACCCCTTGTTTACGAGATTCGTTTCCGACTCCTTCCATTCCAGGTTTCATGCGAGTTATCCCTAGACAAACACCAACAATTTCAAATCCTGCCCTCCATGCAACCCTCAATTATCTTCTTCTCCCCCCCCCCATCACGGCCTCCCTGAAAACAATATCCAATCCACCCTTTCCTAATTATTGCGGCCCGTCTCCCGCCGCACTTCCAACCCCGTCCCTCTCTCTAGGGGTGTGCCCCTCCGGCCCCACGGTACCCGACCGCGAAGGCGCAGGGCTAGTCCACCCAGTTCCCACCCATTGTCGAGGCTTCCCCTCTGCCACCCTTCCCTCCAAACGCAGCCAACCCCCGTCCCCTCCCCACCCCTCCGCATATGAGAATTCACCAACCCCCGCCCACGATTCCAGCCAATTATCCCTCGCGACCCTATCCGAGCCAACTCTATCATTATCGATATCCACCCCTATGCCTCTCCCTCTTCTCCACCATATAACTAGTATCCCTTTACCCTAACCCCCTCTCATAAAAAAAACCTGGGCGATTTTTAACTAACCAGGGCTTCCACCCACGTTCACTGGCGTTCCCTTTTAGTTCCCCTCCGTTCCCCTCCAGCTTTCCTTTCGCCTCTCTTTCATCCTCACCCCGTGCTACTTTCACGCTCATGACTTCGCACTCCGGGCCTTTCAAGCAGGAAGCCTCCCTGAGGTGAGTTCACTTCACACTGACACTCACATTTGGTACACTTTTTATCGATAACCAGTCTTTTAATAATAATGGCAATACTATTTAATGTAATTGCTGCATGAGCTTTTTTCAGTGATATTTTTCCAATCGATGAATTAGGTTAATTCAATCACAGAGGCCACGTGGTGAGTAAAACATTCAGGGAAATTGTATTAAATGTCCTTATTTAATTTAAAGTTTTATCGGTTTCTGAAAACTCCGTAGTTTAAGGCAGTGGTAAATGTTCCCAATGATTCCGTGGATGCGGACGTTTGAAAACACTTAGAATTATGTGAGGGGAGAGAGCTAACCATTTCAGGTAAATCATGTTTTTACAACCCATTTATATTATTCTGCAAAAGACGCAGCTTATTATTCATGCTATTTGCTGGCGCGCAATTTCTAAGCACTCTGCTAACAAGACGACTGACTGTAAGATTATTTCAACTCTTACAGCAACTTTTATGCAAACCTATGAGTATGAATTGGATATTTTTTCTCAGTCTCTTTCATGCAATGGTTAATCCTTATTATAGGCAGAAAAAAAGGAATGTACTGTATATTTTCCTTTGTTTCGGTTTTATAAATCACAGCGGTAGACAGAAAGGTCTCAAATAAATTTAGTTTGAGGAAGAAATTAAAGTTCTTTGTAGCTGCCTGCAAGATGGATATTGATTTTAATTATGAAATTGCTTTTTAAATAGTAATTATATAGTTCCATTTTATGGACAAAGAGCGGCGTTTTATAAGAAGAATGAGTTTTTGAGATGACGGTTGTTCCCCTTTGAAAGGAGACTCATGCAAGGCCACGCAGGGCCGCCAATATGGGCGGGGGGGGGAGAGGAGGGGGTGGGTCTGAACCCCACAAAAGAACTTACATTGAAAGTTGGCACATACTTGTAAATGATAAAAATAAATAATGCGTAAATCCCGAACAGTACTTATAATGTATCCACCCTCCACTACTACCATGTTTTTGATTCCTTAGCAGGTAAAATTAAAATTTTTGTGGCAATCCACGATATTAATTCCACCCCTCGATTTCAACCAACTCACCTTTGCCATTTGCACATGTTCAACGCCCATTCAATTAGTGTAAAATATTTTCTCTTTTAGCAATTAACCATAAATTTTAATCACACAAATAAATAGATAGCCCATTAAAAACTGACTGTTCATTGTGACAATGTGCTAGGACCACCAGTGTGTACTTAAGTCCAATGCTAAGTAATGCAATTATTTGACATACATTTATAATCAGTTTCGAGTAAAAGTGGTGTTGAAAGCCGTAAGAAAGCATCATAAATGCAAAATAACACCTCTTCCTGACTTCTCTATTCTAATAATTTGACATAATTATTTCGATTTCGAACAGTTTTCTTCTGAGCAGCTGGGCAGAAACTTCTGTGGTTGGTTCGATCGCTTCGCCCTCGTACGCAATGAGAGTCCGTTGAGGGAACTCCATGCACTATTCTTCTTGGAGATGTCTTCCGCCCAAGCCACCAACCCTTTCCCCGCCCGCCCCGGTGGTTGGCACACGACGACGCCCGTTGGCTCGACCGCCGCAGCCCACCGCTGGTCGGACCACGGGTCAACAAGATGGCTGACTCCGCTTTCACGCCTCTGCTACGAAACAACTTTTATAACCCCCCCCCCTCCGCCTCCTGCCCCCACAAACAACCCCCCAACCCCCGCTCCTCCCGCGGCCTCAATTATAATCTACTTATCGCTTAATTCCGTTCGCCTCAAAGACTTCTCTGCGGGGCCCTCCAGTTTTTTCCAGTCGTTTTATTACCCTTGCAGAACTTTCGGACGTTGAGAAATGCTCCTTGGGTCGTGCTTCAAAAAGGCGAGATTGGAGACAGGGGGGGTGTGGGGGTAGGGGGGCCGGGGTCTGTTCTCTCCGCTCCACCCCCGCCCGCCTTCCGAACCACCCCACTCGTGGGCCGCCTTTCGGGGCGCACTTCCCATCACCCTAATTTGCGGCGCCCATTGGAATGCTAATTTTTGCCTCCCTAAGCATTTCTTCCTCCTTTTCTTGCAAGTCACGGCGAATTTCCGCGCTCTAAAAAATAGGAGCGACTGTCTTTATGACTATTCTTACATTTTTTCTCCCTAGAATTAATTCTCTCCGCCTTTCCACAATTCTTCGCATATGATTATCATTTCAATAGCGCTAATTTAGAAGTATAGCTAATAATTACTGATGTCAATTATGGAGCGCTAACCATAACTGCACATGCCTGTAGGTTGTAAACATATTTTGTGGCAAAAATATATATGTAATTTAAACGTTTTAACCCTTCCTTTATTCTGAAAGGGTATTTGATCAATAAACTCACTCAATTGAGCGAAGAAGATGCTTTCTTGATTTATTTATATGATTGGTTATAGAAAGTGTTCTTAAAAATATGCCCTGTACTTTGCTCTTATAAATAACAGTTGAATTACTTTTCCTACTATTCGTATGTGTGTGAAATAATTGTGTATGTATACAAAAAGGTTGCTCTAATAAATGTTCATACAAAATATTTCCACTCCATTTAAGGCTACAAGTCGCACATTAGATTATTGTGCATCAACTTTGAAAATTCATACCAACTGACATGCCTCTCTCGGCCAACTTCTAAGTAATCATTAGTCATGCTGTGATAAAAATCATATCCAATTATTGAATATTCTCTATTAAAATAGTTAAAGTAAAATTTGAGAACAATTGTATTCAAATAACGGAAGAATGATCGGCCATCAATTGCGAGAGGGGAGTAAATGGAGCGCAGTTACGTGAAAGTTCCCTTTTAAATGTTACAGTCGGTGGAAGTGAAAGTAGTTTAGCCGGTTCAGTTTTTCTTACCACTCACCATTTGGTTTATTCACACAAAAAAGTAGACTTTTGATTTGATAGATTTTGATAACTCTTACTCGGTGTGAGAGTTTAGTGCCTGCACGAAACTCACTGTTAATGGGAACCTTTTAGATAGCTCTGCGAATGAGTGCAAAACACTAGGAAGAGGTTAGCCATATTAGTCAGTAATATTTGATGTTATTTGTTTGGCATTCTTAGAATTTCCCATTGAGCCACTGGACGTAAGCCTTTTAATAGGTTGAATATAGTCTTTGTTATTTCCTTTTTTATTTATTGATGACGGGACGGCGTCAGGGCATCCGAGGCCCGAGCGCTCACGGTGTAGATTGATCTACATCTACTTAATACCCCGCAAACCGCCGCAAGGCCGCGTGGCGGGAAGTGTTAGGGTACCACCCGTAATTAAGGAAAAAAACCGTTTGCAAAAGCCGCAAATTTATACAATCCACAAATTAAACATGTTAGGCATTCATGCAAGAACACTTACACCCCACAAGCATGCAAACACACAAAATACCAATTGACATACACATGCACCTACAAAACCCGCCTATACCTAATATCTTTGTAATTTTTAATTTGTTTCCGACTTGTAAATTAGATGTTTTTAATGTTTCTAAAATGACTTCGGTTTCTAACTTTTATGATTCATAATGGTTCGGGGAAAGAATGAGTATTTGTATATATCTATCCTGGAATCTATCTCCATTATCATAAACTTTGTGGTTTGATCTACCCAAATAATATGGGACCATTATAATTCTTTTAGTGTCATCGTTAAACTCGTTTGTTTTGAACCTTTCGAAAGGTCTAAGTCTCGCTTCTTCTCTTCTTACTTCAAGTGGTTCCCAGCCTAAATCCCTTAAGAGACCTTAACACTTGTGTTCTTATTATGACAATTTTTAATGATCCTGGCGAATTTTCTCTGGACTTAATTAAATTCTTTTGGCCAAATTTACTCCCGAGGATCCCAAATACTTGCGGCATATTCCAAATGAGGTCTAACTAGAGCAAAATAACACCTCTCTCTATGTCAAATGCTAAGTAGTAGGAACAGAATAGTGGTAAGGAGTCGTGGGTAATAAGGAGGCGCACGAGGTTCGAGGCCATTCGATGCGTTTTGGAGGGGGGAGGGGATATACATTGAAAGGAAGAGGGAGGGGCGGAGTGAGTTATCCGTAGCCCTACTACCATCGAATGACAGCAATGATCGACCTAAAGTGGGGTCTCAGCCATGAATAGGAATTGTTTTGGAGGCCTGGTTCCACAATGAAACTGGTGGGCTCTACTTAGGATCTTCCCTTGACGAATCGGCCTCACTGCAACTGTAGTGAACCCGGCAGGAGTTCACCTCGAGCATGGGACGGAGGAGCACCAGAAATGTCAAGGTTTGGAAAGGTGTCCAAGTCACAAACTACCTTAGTGGAGACAGGTTGGAAGTTCCGCAAGCGCAATTGGATCAACAAAATCAATTTGTTCTTCCTTGCATCTGAATTGTTTACTGAAATACCTACATCCTCCGTAATATTATTTTCGGGCGCCGATGCGGTGACGACGTATTCTTCATGCTTCACGCAAGATGTCATTTTTCCCACGACCGATAAGCGATCACAATGACGCCCGACCACGCCAGGTAAGAATAGTATTTTGTGTCACAAGAAGAATGGTTTGTAATCAACCCCTGCCACACACCCCAGCGGTGGCTTGCGAGGTTTCATGTACATATGTAAAGCATTCATAACGAAACAACACAAAATTTTAGGCGGGATTCAAACCCGCGACCAATAGGTTAGCCATCGGATGCAATTATGAGTATTGTATTAATGCAGTATTTATTTGGTAGCCCATGCTTATCTTTAGGATGGGCCGGTTCCTGTAGGTGCGAGTCGGCTGCAGAAAACAGAGGGACAAATGGACCAAATGGACTTCGAGGGGAGAGAGGGATTTTGCTGGAATATAAAGCTGTGCATAATTGTACATTTAAATACTCGTCAAATTCTCATTGGTCATCAATCTTAAGGTTGAATAATGCGACGGAGGCTCCTCACTCAATTCTCCTTTCGATGACATCTCCATTTTTATATTTATATCTCAACTCATAATCCGGAATATTCTCCATAAGTTTATAGTTTGATGCTCCCCAATGGATGTTCTCATTGGGACATCATGTTTAAAAATCTATCAAAAAATGTCATCCTGTTATTCATTGAGCTTTCATTGAACATTGACGAAGTATAAGAGAAGGCATACTATATATTTACAAATAGGTATCTGTTTTATTTCAGCTGCAATAAATTTAAATTTATTCAAATAATAGTTAATAAAAATCAAAATGTTTATCTGTTACAGATTATATTTCAAACATGAAAAGCCCGCCAAATAGCGAGCACATATTCATTCACATGGGTAGATATATATGGAAACGGGAGAGTAACAAATATAAAAGACGAACACAGGAATGGTGGGGAAGGTGAAATCGAGCAGATCACGAGCACAGATCATCAGAGAGCCTTCGAGTTGTGAAAAAGCCACTGGCAAAAGTGTGTCGCGCTCGAAGGATGTACTATGAAGGCACTGTCGCAATATCTCAAATAAATCTATTTTTCAAATCTGTTCCCAATACTTTTCATACAAACCATGTAGATTGGAAGTTAGAATAAAAAATAATAGTGATAACATTAAGCTAAATAAAAGACGGAATAAGTATAGTATGATAAATTTTGAAAGTGAGGAAGATGAGCTAACGATTTACTATTAGGAGTGTGCTGAGCAAGTTCTTGGAAGAAGTTTAAGAACTGCTGAGGAACTAAAATATTTGATTGATTATGTCACCCAAGCGTTTTATGCAAGGTGTCTTTGGAAATGTGTGAGTATCCTTTACCTGGACTCGAACCACTGATATTTGACTTGCCGGACCTATGCTCTTAACCGCTTGAGCTATCAAGGAAACGTAAATTACAGGGTAAACCGTAGAGGGCTCGAACAACCAACCTCCCGGATTCCTTGACCGGGAGATATTACATATAATAGCGCGTGTGACAATTAAAATTAATCATGCCCGAATGTACATCAGTTGTAACAAGGATTCGAGTGTAAAATTGCCCAATAATTGGCACATCAGCGTAACCAATTTCTTTCTTGCCCATGAAAAATCTTTGAGTCTATTACTTTGAGTACGATGAGGTACGATTGAAAGATTATACTAATATTATCACTATCATCCCTAATACTTGGCATGTACAGGTAGTTCAAGTTCTACTTTCTGGTTATAATCTCATTTTACTGATTTAAAAGTTTCAAAACTGTATTTTTTTCCTTATCAAAATTTGTTTGGTGATATAAATACGATTTTACCCCCGGTACTGGACTTTTAGCACTGTAATCAATATTACCGATCTTTCACAAAATATTCGTTGTTCTCCCAACGTTAAAAATTCCAATTAATTTTGAATTGGATGACTAGCAATATAGTTTGGACAACGATAGCTGTGATTATACTTGTTGCCGTTCATCGAACATGCTTAGCTATTGACATATCCATATTAATATGTTGATATTTTTACCATTTAACCAATCTCTGAATACCAATTTTTACATGAGGCATTAGTTGATTTGTTTAACGAATATAATGGATTGAAATACTGGGAAAAATAGAGTTCAAGATTGCGTACGAGAAGATTATCAAACGTAAGCAGTTCATTTACCCTTGGAATGACGTAGAGTATTCCAAGTTTTTTGTAGAATGAGGTCTGTATCCTGATTTGCATCACTGTTATATCTTTCCAATGTTTTCTAGATCATAATTTCTTTCCTGGCAGCTCATTCAAATATAAGGAAATATTATGCTTTCCTTGAATAAATATATTTCTCGAATATTCAAATGCCATCGTACTGCTTGGTTATTTTAAAGTCCAATTCATTTGAATTATTTCCCAAATGCTGTCACCATTAAATGAGACGGATTCAAATTTTCAAAAATAAAGGCATTCGTCACTCTTCCAACCAAATATAGAGCTTGCTTAAAATACCTCGGAGGCCGCCACTGCTTTCAGAATAAACCAATTTGATGCTGTGATACTCCATCGAAATTTTGTATATGGCTTAAAAATAATTTGGATGATTAAGTACGCAAAAAAATTAACGCTACTAAACGAAATCTGCTTCAATGAAGCGAATGTATCACCCGTAACTTATTTCAATTGCATATATGGTGCTCAGAGATTGCGCATCAGTTTGTATTAATATTAATCATCTCGTTCCCTTTATAATGCCCCCATCATATCATTTTATCATTCCATTCGATAATGTTATGGCGGATTAATCATTTCCATTTTGATTTAAAAAAATAAACCATTCAAATTACCCAACTTTCTCCCCTCCCCACGCCCCCTTCCCCATGATGTATTATCGCTTCGAGTTGAGCCACGGGACATCGGAGGGACGGAATAAATGCACAAAAATATCAACATTTCCGCAGCATGCTTTTTATTATCATTTCCGGACATTCGGAAATTTTTAAAAGCCCTCCCCCTCTCCATCGACCGACCGCCCCGCAAGAGTTTTTCCAAGTGTCCGCGAGTCGCGGGGAGGGATGGAAGGTGGGGGGGGGGAGGGGAGCGGGTGGGGCGGGGGGTGAAGGGGAAGGTTTCACGTGCGAGGTTATGAATTATATTACTGGCGGCAAACGTGTTTTCAGCGTCCATCATTCCCCGAACCCCACAATTCCCATTACACGCGATTTCACGTCCCCTCATATATATTTTGCGACCTTCCTCCCATCTCACTCGTATAATACATCCATTGGAACGATGCGCCGCCACCGCCGTCTGTTCTCCCTTTATTTTTCATCCCGCGACCCCTCCAAACCCTACCCCTACCCCCTTTTCCTTCTCCTTCTACCCCCTGATAAAAAAACCCCACTCTCCCCCCACTCTCTCTCTCCTCTCTTTTTTTCCCGAACTTGCATCCGTAAAAAACTCCTCGCACCGGGAGAGCGGCAAAAACGACCGGGGCGCGGTGAGTGAGGAGAGCGGGGGGCTAAGGGGGGGGGACTAAGGG
Source organism: Hetaerina americana (assembly GCF_022747635.1). Classification (NCBI taxonomy): domain Eukaryota; kingdom Metazoa; phylum Arthropoda; class Insecta; order Odonata; family Calopterygidae; genus Hetaerina; species Hetaerina americana. The sequence goes on along the minus strand of NW_027287139.1, from coordinate 390,694 downwards.
GGTGCGGGGAGGGGGGCGACGAGCGGTGCAGGAGAATTGTTGCCGGCCCGCAGTTATCTTTCCGGTGGGATCAGGTCGTCATATAAACCGGAGTGCACATCGTAGGGAAGCACCTTTTCCATAATACGCTATATACGCGCGCGGCCGGCCGCAGTCGCGTCAGGCATTTGTTTTCCTTTTGCTTATTTGTTTTTTTTTATTGTTTGAGCGATCACACGAGAGATGGAGATGGAATCGTTCCCTCCTTCGACACCCCTCCCGCCCTCCTTCCCATTTCCGACGGTAAAATTTCTCTTCCGCTCGGTCCAAATGCTTAAAAAACCTTCGTCTCGGCACCCACCCCTTCTCTCACCCTCCACCCCGTCTCCCATTCCCCGACTCCCCTCCCTCCCACACTATCACCAAACGCTTTTGCACACCGTTTTCCTCGAAATATCACACCTTTCAATACTTTTATCGGAATTAATCTCCGCCATTTCGGCCTTCCGCCTCCCGCCCGTCACTCGAGCCTCCCTCCTTGAGAACCCCGTTTGGCATTCACGGGGGCTCCACGGCGATTGTAAACAGTTTGCCTCGAGTGGAGATGGCGCCCTCCCCCTGCCCCCATCCGCGTCAAAGGGCCTCTCCCTCTCTCTCTTCCTCATTTGCATCGCTTTTGCGTGCGCAAGATTCCGTTCGCTTCGCTGTCCGATATGGCTCTCACGCCCCTGCGCCGTGAAAGCCATAGGTAATCTGTAAGCTACTCCGGTGGGATTTCCGCGGCAATTGATACATGAAATAGTTGAGTTGATCGCAGGATCATTACTATTTAGCTCGGAGATACTGCATCCCTGCTGCTCTAATGTATCTTTAAGTTATATTTGCCAGTAGTGTTTCAAGTTTGCCTAAAAGAAATAAATGCCTAATGTAATCCCTTTGCGGCAACTTCATCACTCATCGAGCGGTTAATATGTTGCGAACGGAAAGAGTCGCATTTGCCAAATATATCAATGCAATGAATGGCATTAATATGTGTAATTTGGGCAGTGAGTACGTATTGCGGAAAACCGCTCGATTCTTGCATTGAGATCAATCATATATTACGTAGACCATTTAAAGGCAGCCCTTAATAATATCCTAATCAGACTTAATCTCTGATTTTTCTAATCCTTTTCCAATGGCACTTGCATGTCGTCGTCTCTATCCTCTATTATGTTCCCAAACTGCGTGTAGATCACCGTTGCGTTCATAGTGGCCTGTTTTTTTCCTTTCCCACTCCGGGCATTTCCTCCTTTCTCTTTTCATCTCCTTGTCTGATGCTTGAGAACCATGCGCCATGCTTGGAAAGTCGCTAGTTTTCTCCGATAAGTTTTTTTTAAGTCCATGACTACGAGCCGCAGAGTGTCACTCTCGCCCGGAGTATTTTCCTGTGACTCTTCCTTCTCTGGGACGGAATTTTCTTTTAGCCCTCCCTCCCCCACCCGTTTTATTGTCACCATCCTCATTTTGAGTTGCCCTGAGGTTGATGCGCATCAAATTTGCATCACCCGTGCCACCCTACTTCCGCTGGAAGAGGAAAACATTCCAGTTTTCATAATATCTGTCCTCTTAGCACAGTGCCGGCAAACAATACTCTTGGGATTTCTCGAGTTGACTTATCCTAAAGTTGAGAGCATTTTTAGCCATTATAGTAATATTATAATAACACATGAAGACATATATTACAAGTGAAAACAATTCGGCGTTTTTCTTGTCGTGTTATGCTAATTCATCAACCAGAATTTCGTGAGTTCGTCCCTTACCTCGAAAGTGAAATTTACATAATGTTATTTTGGATATTACTAAGCATCCGCCCGGCAAGTGGAAAGATCCGAGGTTCGAGTCCCGGTCAAGGAAATATTTTTACTCTTGTGATCTGTTCGATTCCGCCTTCCCCACCTCTATTGTGTTCGTCGTTTATGTGTGTTCCTATCCCTTTTCCTTATATCTGTTTCTGTATATATATATATATATATATATATATATATATATATATATATATATATATATTATTTATTAGGTAATCTACCGGTTTAGGTAGGGTTTTGGATGGACACAGATACTAAATAAATATTTTGTGATTCCTAACAAAACAAAAAATCCAGAATCCTACTTTGTATCAGGTTCCTCTTCATCTCTGAGTACTTTCTACCTCCTTTCATCCCGTCCAACATCCCTGTCCTGTTCCTTCACTTTCCTCGTTTGCCTAACATTTTCCCCTCAATTACAGTCTTCAACATCCCGCTGCCGGTCAATACCCCCTTCATCCACCTTTCCTGCCTTCATAGGATTTCTCCAACAAACCCCTCTCTTCGCCCACCATACCAAGTACTTCCTCATTTGTTTCCTTCTCTGTTCATTTCACCTTCTCCATTCTTCTCCACGCCCACATTTCAAAAGCCTCCAGTCTACGTCTATATGCATTAATATAATACAAATCCCCACCTCAGGTGCAGAGAAGAGATGAAATGGGAGAGCAGATCGCTGATGCAGTGAGTTAAGGGGTAGCCTCGAATACTTTGGCATTTCCACCCCCGCGGTACTTCGGCCGGTGGCATAGCTATCTATAGCCAGGGTAAGACGGGCCTCATAACAAAAAAGTGGGAGAATTGGAAGAACAGTGAGACATAAAAAGATAAAGCCAAGAGCGAGAACCAAGAGAGAGAGGCCGAGGCATTCCGGGGGGAGGCGGCGGGGGCGAGTGAAGGAGAGGGGGTTTGCGGGCGCACTGTGGTGGACAATATTTCACACTTTGGCGGGAGTAAAGCACGAGGCTTCTCGCAAGCGAAGCTTGTAAAAATTGATGTTTATGCCTCCTTAAAGCGTTTTCCGCCCCGCCCCACCCAACCCCCCTTTCCCCTCCACGGCACGCTCGGCATTCATCCGAGATCTGGTTTGAATGCGCGGGTGGGTGGGGGCGGGGCGGAGGGGCAAACTCATTTTTAAAATCCCTTCTTCGAGCTTCGAGCCCTCGTCCATTTGAAATACTTTAATTTATTGCTTTTTTCCTTCTCGTTTATGCCCGCCACTCTGAATTCGATCATGCATCTCCTCTGAGCGGTATTTACCTCCAGTTTTAAGGGTCCAATCCGAAGGAATCCATTTCCTTCCTTTTCAGATCACTGCGACCTCGCACATATATTTCCCTATGCACCCTCAGAATGAATCTGCGTGAATGGGATTTCACAGAAAAGTGTTTAAGGAACTTTCACCATGCCATTTGATTCCACATTTGCATATCTATCAGGTTTTCAAAAACAATTGGTTAAAAATGCAAACCTCAATGTCATTTTAATACATGCGAGTGGTTTGTCGAAGATTATCACCTTGATTTAGAGCTCTTCCCAGCGTTTTTCAAAAGCGTACCTACAGTGAATGCGATGTGTGGTGCAGTTAATATTATGAATGATAATCCTAAAGCGCGCCGATTTATTCGGTAAGTGTAATTGAAACCAAATAAAACATTTAATCATGGGACTCCAGTGCTTTTCGAAATTTACATCACCGTTTGCACGCGTATTATTGCGAACAGCGACGAATCGCAATTCGAAATCAGTGTTTTTTTGGGAAGAAAAGCTCAGAAATCGCAAAGATTATGTTTACTTTCCTTCAAGTTCTTATCGCAAAGTTTGGATTTTGCTGATCGCAAAATGTAAAGGTGTGTGACTCATCGATGCGACGTTTAGCAGCCTCGACCGCCTTTGGACGGGCGTCTCTTCCCATTTGGGGCGCTCCATTTTTGAGAGAGCATTTTGAGAAACACACGCCCCCATCCGGCCCGACCCGGTTCCCCTCGCCAGTACCGGGTTTCTCTCACACCGCCCGGGATATTGCATTGAAACAGGGGTTTCCCGGGGACATCATCATCCGGGCCCTCCGGCGCGCAAACTGCCGATGCTCCTCCCAAGATCATCCCCCAGCAAAATGAAGCCTCCTCTCCTTCTTCTCTCGCCACTAACGCTCTTTGCTCATTGCATTCCGGAGCCTTAATCCATCGGGAAGTACGGGGGGAGGGGGGTGCGGGAAACAAGATTGGGGGAGATATGGGGGAGGGGGGGGGCGAAGGAAAAAACAGCGAGGCGAGGGTAGGACGAGGGAGGTTGGGTCGCAGTGTATTTTTTTCTAGTTACGGAAGCAGCACAATCGTGGATGGGGGCGGAGGCAGCGGGAATGTTATGTATCTGACTAAACGGCGTCCACGGAGTGGAATGGGCGGTGGGAGGACGTTCGCCGTTTGGCAGGTTGGGGCGGGAGGGGGCGGGGGAGATGCATGCACGTATTCCTCTGCTCTGCTCTTTCATTTTATTTTACTGCTGTCTGCAATATTGGGTGAGTGTCGGGGGGTGCGGGGAGGGTGCTTCGTGTGGCGAAGGGACGACGACGGATGTAGCGGGGGCGGGCGGGTGTCGTGGGGGAAGGGAGGGTGGGTGGGGCGGGGACGCGGCTTGTGAGATGGCCGCTCTGCTGGGGCCGGGGGTGGGTGGGGAGGGTTTCGGGGATAAAATCTGCTCGGATGGGCGACGAAAGCGCCGCCGCTTTGGTGGCGAGCAATGGAAACAAAAGAGTGCCGTCGGAATGAGATTGAGGAGGAAACATGGAATTGTATTTTATTGGTAGAGGTCGCAACTCCCAAATTATGATTGTGAGTTGAGGGGAAAGGGGGCTCGGGGAGTGTGGGAGTGACTCGACGGATGCGGCGGGGGTTAGCCATCATGAAGGAGAAAGAGTGATTCATGGAAGGGCTTTATAAACTATAGCGCCCTTCGTTGACGATTATGTCGCTGAATAATCCCGAGAAAGGTGGAGGGTTACGATTGAAGTGATTTCCTTTTTTTACAACATTTTGTAATCTATATAATTTTCATTCTTTTTTGCTTTAAATAATGGTTTACTTTATAAAAAATCTAGTGTTTTATTTTGGTGACTTTTCTTATAAAAAATGCACACATTAGCTGTTTTCATATTGCGAATCATCAGTTCGGTGAAAATATGGCAGCTCATATTCCGTGAGTGCAAACGAATTAAATTTTCCTTTTCCCGAACGTAAAAGGAAATACGTCCTTTTCAAGAACCTGAATTTTTCCCGCAAAGGGCGATCAAAAAGCGTTTTACCCTATATATGCACGTAGATTTTGTAAAAAAGTTAAACTTTACGTGACAGTTTTCGGTAATGATCGCGTTAGTTAAGCCCAATAGCCATGGCATTTGTATTTATTTTTCAAAGATAATAGTTCACTTCATAATTGCTTTATTGAGGCCAAATGTAAGGTTGAACTAAATTTTCGTCTGATTTTTGTAAATTCGGGCGTGATGTTGGGGAAAGTAATCATGATCGATTCGTAACAAACAAAAATGAACTTTTCCAGGGTTAATAAAACATATATATTTCAACCTAGTTTTCAAGGCTACTTGATTATCTTCACCTGAAAATGAAGAAGTTACGTCGAAGCCGAAGTAAAAATGTATTTTATTAACAGTGGAATTGTTAATTATTATTTTCTACGAATTGATCGGTACCAATGTTACATAATTATTCAATGTTTTAGAGCAATAACCTAAGTTTCGAAATTTTTAATATGCAAAATAATAATACTTTGGTCACCAACCGAATTATTTATTTCAGAAAATTCAATTAGTAAATCAGCACATATTCTAGCGAGGCAGATTGATCTCATGATTGTTGCTAGTTTCCAACTCTATGATAGAAGAAGAGTTTTCGCTGATTGCGGCCGGAGGGTTTCGCGAAATGAAACTTCACGGAAAAGGTTCACTGTTGTACATTTGCGGGATTGAATTGGTTGAATTTTTTAGCAATACGTACTGCCTTTCGATGATTTAGCAACTCTGCGCAGCCCGAGTCGAAGGCGAGCGCGTACCCGATGGAAGGGAGGAAGAAGGCACTTATGGAAGCCCAGGGGTAATGCAGTCAAGTCTCTGGGGTAAAATGCCGCTTGGATATACAGGCAGAGGCATGACAACACATTTCTTCGTAATGGGAAACCCCAAGCGGCAGTTGGGAGAATCGCTCGCTTATTCCCACATCGCGCCATCGCTAAGCGGCGGGGCGGAGGCGTAGCACTTGGCGGCGGCCCGACCATTTTGCGGGAGACGAAAGATTCTCAGAGATACTGGTAACGGAGAGAGGGACGTGCGTAAAAAAGGGAGGTTTTTCCTGAATGAATGAATGGTAATACAATGTTCGGATACGACAAGAAATATAAAGGCAGCAGGATTTTCGACTTCGCAAAGCGTCTCAGAAAAATATTTCCTTCTAGTGAGAATGGAAGTAAATAACGCCGAACCACGACGACCAACGTGATAATTTCATTTAAACCAGGGTTACATCCGGTGCAATCTAAGCGTCTTTCAGGACCGATAGCCGTTGACTTTCACTTCATGCTTCCTGTTTGTACTCGAAGAAGGAGCATAGAGTTATTAATTTCTCTGGAGCGTACTCTCGATTCGGTCGTTTCAATTCCCAAACACCTCTGCACATTCCCCGGAGGATCTTGTAAGAAGTGGGCGCTGGAAATATCGGACGGTCCCTTCACTGTCCGCGTCGGCCTATAAATCTTTCGACGCCGTCAAATGAAGTTTTCGAACACGAATCGGTGAGCACATGACCACCGCGGCGGCGGAGTGAGAGCGGGGTGGCAAGGGGCGGGCGGGTTGAGGGAATGGGATGTGTGGGAATGGGAGGTGTGGGAATGGGAGATTAAGGGGGAAGAGGAGGAGAGAAAGGGGTGGCGAGAGGAAGCGCGACATTGGGGGTGTGCGTGGCCAGGGGGGAGGGGGCCGGGGGAGGGGAGGAGCTCGTTCGAAAGTGGGGATTTTCTTGCGAGAAAAGTGGAATTGCCCGCCGCCCGAGAAATTGGTATGACGGCTGCCTGCAGTCTCCTACTCCCTCACCGGAATACACAACAGGCTGGCTCCCGGGGATGTGTTTCGCGGTGAGGGTCGTCGAAGCGTGTGGAGTAGAGGGGTCAGGATCGTGTACCCCGGCGTGTGTGTGTGGGAGAGAGAGAGAGAGAGAGAGGGTGGAGTGAGCGAAGGATCCGGAGGGGAGCACGGGGGCGGATGGGGGGGGGGTATGTTTGGCTTGTCAGCACTTTACTGTCTAGAGAGAAGAGAAGGAGGGTGTTTCGGAAGGGATGTTTGTGGGGGGGGAGGTGGGTATGGAGAGAAGTGGTGTTTGGAGAGGGGGTCGGGGGATCCTCCGTCTTGCGGAGAGAAAGGTGAGGCGTATCGCCGGGCGCGTGGGGGCGGGAGGGGGCGGCGGGAGTGGGGGATGAAGAGGCCGGCCCCGGCGGAATGCGTCTCCGCATCCCAGGGGAAAGATAGTCGGGAGGAGGGAAGGAAGTGTGGGGTCCAAAAAGAGAGGATTTAGAAAGGAAAGAGATAAAAATAAAGTGAAGACGAGCTTCTCTCCCAGAGAGCAGGAAAAAAATGCTTCCCCTTCGCCCTTCGAACGCTCAGAAAACGTTCCCCAACCCCTAAAGCCTCCTTTCCCCCCCTCTTTCTGTCCCCTTCACCTCCACACCCCCTCCGATCCCTTTATTCCCTCCGCCCCAACTCCAACGCTCCTTCCCCCTCGATCTCTCAATTTTGCCGATTTCTGGTTCATACATATGTACTCCTTTATTTCATTGGATAGGCCGCAGTCACGGGAGAGCGTACGTTCTCCCATCCCTCTCTGACCCCCTCGCAACCCCCCTTCCCTCACCCCCCCAACACTCCCCCCCGCCTTCCCTTGTTCCTTCTCGGAGTGTTTTTGGCCCCAAGTGGTCGTTTTATTCGACGTGGGAAATACCATATGCTACGTATTTATGATTTCTTCGATAAGAATCTTTTCGAGGGATAGAATAAGGAGGTAATTCATATTGTAACGAATATATATATATACGAATTATTTTGCTTTGTGGGGAAATAAATGTTATTACTATGTAATTTACGTTGCAGTTCCTGCTAATAGTTTTTGTTGTAGGCTAATGTAGTGGGTAATGTGGCAGAGAGAAATCCATGCACGTTCAAAAGAGTTAACTGTTTTCTTAAAAATGGGACTGCTCCATAAACAGCTCATTCCAGTTTCAATATATTATTTCTCAAAAATTCCTGATTATCAATAGTTATATCAGCATTTCGCCGTTGCTATAATAAATTGATAGAAGACTGCTTTAAACCATTGGCGTAACCAAAGTATTGTTTACAAACATGAAAGCCAACGTCAATGGTAAATTTCTCGCACTATATAACAGTTATTGACACAAAATGAAATTATGTTTCTACTGGGCAAATGATGATTTTCTCTAGCTTGAGGAAAGTGGGAATGTCGACAATGAAGGGTGAAATAAAGAGAATGAGTCGTTAAGCTGTACTTTAACGATAGCAATGCGCCTCCGTACTCAGCTCGCGTCATCATGAGTCTTGGGGAAGAACGGATTGCATCTGCGCCGAAAAGGATATTTTTACCTCAGCCAAAAGGGGTATAAACTAATAGAATAAGCTTGGAGAAACTTACGTGTCATCACTTTAATGAGCAATGAAATTTAAACCGAAATAGTCGTCTCCGATGAAAGTGCCCTTCGATATAAAGCCCCACTATCGCAACGCCACTGCCGCGTTCGGTCAATGTAAAATAATTTAAGATTTTTAGAAATACGTTGCCGCAGCAACTAACCCAGTCGCTTTCCCATCATTAAATTAGAGTTGAAATAATGTCCTGCGCCGTAGTTTCTCACAAATGATGAACAGTTCGAGGCCATAAGCGAACTCTTGTGACCGTACCGAAAAAAAATAAAAAGTTAGGGAGGGAGGGAACAGGAAATAAAAAAGAGGGGGAGAGACTGCGGCGGAGGAAGAAGTATCTTTAAAAATGGAATCCTCGGCCCATTCATTCATCCTAATCATTGCGAGGAATCGCCGTATAGCGCAGGACTCCCCTCGCATGAAGTTCCCCTTTCTACGGCCCACCCACTCCACCCTCGACCCTCACAACCTCTGGGCAATAAAACAAGGGGCGGTCCCTCCGTCCATCTCCATCTTCTCCAAATCCCCTCCCGTTGCCATCCCGCGGAGAATGGAGTGTATGCTTGGGCCAAGAGTAGGTTGGTGGAGGCGGGGGGAGCGGGAGGGGGCGTGGCGGTCCAAGTACCCTCGGTGGAAGGGGTGGGAAACGTCCAGAGAGGAGGTTTTCCGATCGACCACCCCCGCTGGCCCACCCGTGGGGCACACACACGGCTCCGGGGGCCTCGGGAGAAGCAGAGGGGCGTCCTTCCTCTCCCGCCCCTCTCTAAACCCCGTCGGAGGGGCAGGGGGAGGAGGAAGAGCTCGCGATGGATAGGTAGGTGGTACAAGGGACCCGCGCGTGCAAGGAGGGGGGAGGGCTTTATCGGCGATGCTCCGGGATGATGTCGCAGGGGGCGGACGGGGGCCACGTCGGTGCGTATCTGGGCGCTAGCGTGGCGCGGTGCGGGGAGGTCGGCGATGGGGGGGGGGGGAGGTTTGTGGGCGACGAGGGTGCTTTCTTGAGTTGTAGATTGAAGGGATTCTTTTCCGGGTTGACAATCATGGGAAAGGTTAAGTGGGTGACGTGTCCAAACGTCCGTAGGGAACGAAAAGCGCTGATAAAAAAGGGAGGAAAGCGCGCGGAAATGACTCCATAGGCTCCCTATCTTTTTGCTCTCCGGCCATGCGATGCCATGCTCGCCGTTGGATTCACGATCGCGAGCGATCCGCCCTTCGATCCTAAATCACCGCTCCGTTTCGATCACGCCATGCAACCATTTGTCTGCAGATGCGCTTCAAACCACAATTTTCATGTTGGTGAATACAATATACTGATATCTACGCCGAAGAATATGTGATGGTTTGTGGGAGGTTTTATAGCGCGGAAGAGACTGGTACGTAGTAAAAGGAGAACTTTATATTAAAATTGTATCCCACAAACTAATGAATAACCTGTATTTCCTTGGATGAACTTTCTTAAAATAATAATCGATGAAATGGCAAGCAACATATTTCGCAGGGCACAAAGCAATTTCCTCCACTCTGATTATTTCTGCTTTCGCATAATTGATTCCCGGGGGAACAAATAGAGCTTGAGTGACATAAATCATTATTTTTTAAACTTTAACATATCCATAATATCAGTATACATTATAAAAATTTTACACATTCATTTACCGAAAGTACATGACGTATTTTGTGCTTTTAACAGCAGTATTTGATTTAAAGTGTTTTCATACAAGTGTGAGTGGAACGCGTGCAAGTGCGTACGTGCATTTTGTTGGGTAGTGAACTTTATCATCAATTCAAAAAGCGATTTACATTTTAGCGAATCAGTTACGCATGCATGGTTTCTTGTCGCCAACCCCCCAGGCGCCACAAAACTTGTTTTAATGTCCACAATCGATATAAAGGTATTCACACAAATTTTACGACTGATGTAACCGATGCATGAAAATGAAAATATAATCACTTAAAATGGAAACTGAGATCCAGATTAAATGGATATTCTGAGATTTTTCTCCCTTTGGTGAATTCCGCACAAATAGAGGGTAAAATGAAAAGCGTTCCTCCAATGCACCCCTCTTCCCCGAGCCACTCACAAGCGCCTCTAAATAAAACCCCATCTAATCTCTTGCTCATCAAATTCCCTCATACATCTCGGAGGTCTAGAGAGACGAGGATGCGGTGGAGCGCCCACTCCCTGCCTCCTTCCCGTCCCGAGGACGCGCTCCTAAGGGAATGGGCTAATAAGACAGCCCGCGATGAAGGAATCGTTAGTTCTCGCCTTGGGAAATAAACTTTGGCAGAGGGCAGGTTGAAGAAGAAGTACAAGACCGGCAGCGTAGATATTTACAGGAAGAATTCTTGAAACTTAGGGTCAATGAAGAAGGCTTAAATAAACTCTCCAAATTGCTACAATGAGATGGAGCATTGGCAAGGAGAATGCATCGCCCTGCACCATGTTAAGTTTCCTTAGCAGCACTTTCGTTAATTTGGTGACGTGACTTACTTAATTCTTTGTAATGAAAGAACTACCAAATAATCTAATTACGTGAGGCTTGTGACTAAAAACCAAAAACATAAAAATAAATACACATTAAAACCCTTTCACATAAAACTCATGCACTCCTGCTAACGAGGCGCAACAACGAAAATTCACAGGGATGACTTCTTATATAGTGAACACACATACTATCAACGTGAAGAGTGTCACAAAATGTTTATCTATGTTTATGTCCCGTTGCTACTATTTGTATAAATGGTGTGTGCATAGAATGCTACCCATTTAATGCACACATCATGGATTACATGAATAACATCTGATTAATGGGTTGCTCGTGCCAATAAATTTCATCTATGCAGCGTTATGCATTAGTGTTGAGTTTTGGAACCTGTACAATGGAAAAAAAATATTTTCCGAGATTTACTCACGCTAAATGAAATTATTTAAGAGTTTGTACTCACGCACCAAAGCACGAAGAGGGGAACTGAACGCACATTCATTCTCGGGAGAGGTTAATCAAAGTAAATCGATATTCCTGGACGGTAAAAGGAAGGTGAACTATTACTTTTGCTGTTATTACTCGAAAGAAAAAAGAGGAAACGCAACTATTGTGTGTTAAACGGAGATGGCGAACATTTATGCTGATGGCAAAACGTGAGTACGCATTGTGAAAAATATATGCAGTAGGTGCCCCGCTAAGGAAGATTGGCACGTGAAAAAGAAAATTATCCATCTGCGTCGAATTGACAAGTTGTCATCATAAAGTGGAGGGGTAGGGGAAGGAATCGGCAGGAGGAGGGAGCAGTGGAGGGGTGGGTGCGTTTTAAAAGACAGAGAGAGAGAGAGTGGGAAGGGGGGAGGGAGGGAGGGAAATAGAACGATAATAGAGAGTGAGTCTCGCGAGGGGAACTGTATCGGAGCAACATGGCTGTGGATGGGGTGGTTGGGGCCGTCCCCTTCCGGCAACCCCCTTTCAACTCCACGGGAACAAATCACGACGGAATGAGGCAATTCTGCGGTAAGGGCCACCGGGGGGGGTGGGGCGAGGGGGGTGACGCCGTGGGGATGGGCCGGGGAGCCCTTTTATGCGGGGGCGGAAAGCGGTGGGAATTCTTTTGGTTGGTTGGTTGGTTGGCTGGCTGCTTGGGTGGTGGTTTTCCGAGGGTGGCGTCGGTAGGGGGGGGCTGGGAGGGCGGGAAATAATGTCAGGAGGGTTGTCGGTGGCCGGGTGGTTTGGTACTTGGGAAGTATCGCCATACCAGGGGAGCTCCCCATCCTCGGCACGGCGCAGCGAAGGGCTCGACGGAGGGTGCGGGCGAACTGCAGGTGGCGCACTGGCATTTGTTCGTCTCAAGCGTCGGAACGCGAAATCCCTCCGAGATGTCAGTGCTCTCTCTCTCTCTCTGTCGGAGCAACATTAACAGATCCGACGTGATGTTGAGTGATTCGGATGCCTTGAACTTTCACGGACCGCGGAAGCATTCCTTAGCTTCTCTTTCCATCGACTCACGCGGGCATTTAAGTCAATAACTTCCGAAGAGTAGAATAATGGTGATTGTTTTTCTATAAAATCCCTCGGTAGGCCAAGTTATTTAGGTCTTATTTCAGAAAAGTAATGTTTACACGCAAAATAATTCAGATAAATAATAGAGATACTTCTTAAAACATAATGAAAACGATTTCTTCATTATTTTATTAGCATTATTAAAGCGATTCTGTTTTCTAAACGAGAGCAGACCGGCAAGACAAGAGCGTGTTCACTTTTGTCTTACGGCAATCACCATAACCCACCATCATATTCATTGAAAGATGATGGCATGGCCGCATGAAACGAAAAAATGCCTCCGAACATGGAAACACTTTCTTAATCTGCCAGTTCATTCGGTTTTAATCGTTTTTTTCACTATGCAATGTTGAGCAATTCACGTAGATTCATGGGATCTTCTAATTAACTGGCAGTATTCCGAATGAGCGGATCGGAGTTGATGCTTGAACTGAGCTGCGAAGGCAAGCATCAACGATTCAATTGCTGAAACCGCCATCTTTAGCCTAAAACTTAACCTGACCTAGTATTTTTTTAGTTTAACCTTAACTAAACAGTAATCTAAAAATGCGCTTTAAAAATTCATATATTTACGTATACACCTCAAATCTAAGGTAAGAATCTTACGTTAGGATGACGAGCATCAGGTATTAGAGTTGCATTTCACTAATCCTGTCTTTCACCCTCCATGATTGATTATTCCACAGCAATATTCTTAATTATAGCTGGTAAAACATGTACTCAAGCATGTAGACTTCCAAATAGTGCGTAGAAGAACATGTGCATTATGCGTGGCGGTGGGGAGCAGGGGTCTTCCTTTCATCCAATGAATTTGGGAAGCAGCGGCGATCAAGTGGGGGCTAGCAATTTGAAGCTGTGATGGAAGGCATACGTACTGTGATTTGCCCCTTCGTTGAGTGTACTACCACTGAGAGATTGACCGTCTACGCACACACTGGTTGCGAGCGGTGAGTTAGGGTTGGGGATGTCCTTGACTCATTGGCGCTGGGATGGGAGTGTTGGATTGATGGCAGGGGCGAGTTTGAGGGAGAGAGAGGGGGAGAGGGAGCGAAGCTCAAAGGATGAAGAGCGCGATATTGGAGAGGAGGGAAGATGGGGAGGTGAGGAGGGAGACAAATGGGGAGGGAAGGGGTCGACTTATTTTCCGGGGCGGAATCGAGACCAGCAATTCCTCTCGTAGATTTAGACGCGGGGGGAAGGGGCCGGGTCGTCGGGGCGTGGGTGGAAGGGTCCAGGGAGGACGTGGGAAAGGACATTGTGCGTGGACGATGCCCAATCTCTTTTTTCGCTCGGAACGAAGCGAAGGGAAAGGGATGCCCTGCCTGGAATACATATCGCCCTCTTTGGCCACTCCTAACCCCTTCCCCCATCTCACACCCCTCCCAGCGTCTCTCATTTCCACCCACCCTTGTCTTGATCCAGAGACCCTCCTCCCGTCGAGCTATGTATTTTTTCTCAAGGCAAGGCAAGGGGTACTACGTGAGGGGGTGAGGGGCGAATTGGGGGGGGCGGGGTATGTAGCGCCAAGTATGGCGGGTAGGGGGGAGGGGGGTTGAGGCTTTGAGTGGAAGTTATCAGACCGCCGCCGCCTTGGGTATTGGTTATCGATTTTTTGTTCGCGGCGAGGCTTTCACTTAAGGATGATGGCGGAAAAAATATGCCTCTTCGATAAAAGTAGGGTTATAAATTTTACGCCCTTATTCATCCCCGCGGTACAAGTTTGATTCGGGAGTAAGAGAAAGGATGGGAAATATTTCCCATAGGATAATTTTACTAGGTCAAATATATGTTTTTCGACTATTTCGAATCGACATCAATGAGTACGAGTGGTCGTATGACTAGTGGTCCTCGTCTTCTTTTTTTTTGCCAAAACGTTCCCTCTTGACGCTTGGCTTGCAGCTGCCCGATGATTTAATCATTCAGCTGCTGTGTTTGCGGCTTCTTAGCCCGTCGATGAAGGAAGGTCCAATCAACTCCTTTTCCTTTTCAATTGTGGTTGGTCGTCGTCCCGTCCCGTTGCTGCTCTTGGGCGTTTGTGCCTTTCCCAGGAGACAGGTTTTAAGCCGCCGATCGACCGCAAGTGCTCTTCTTTTTTGCCTTCAAGCTCCTCGTAAAAGGCCGTCGCGCGAGTCTTGATGACATCTCCAATGGGCGCAGTTTCAGTTAAGGCGTGGAGAATTTCTGCGGCATAGTTCCAGCCAAGCCCAAGTACACTGTTGAGTGCCCCTCTTTCCGTTACCTCCAAGTGGTGGAAGGCCGTCTGAGTCATTCTGCCACTCCATGCCGGTGAAGCGTACATCAAGATTGGGCGAATTGCCGCCACGTACAGATACGTCTTTGTCTTGATAGAGAGGGACGGTGAACGCAGCAGCGGCGAGAGTTGTAGTCGTCTTCCTCTTGCCTTCCTGGTGGCAGCGAGGGCGTGACTTTTGAATGTCAGTCTTTTATCCAGTATCACGCCTAGATAGGTCACCTCTTCCTTCCATGGCGCCTCCTCGGTGCCCACGAGGATTTCTCCTGGTTCTCGCAGTCCTCCAGGTGAAAAAAGAATCGTCTGTGTCTTTGCGCTGTTGACGCTGATTCGCCACAGGGCGTACCACTCCAGCAGTTTGTCTACTGCTCGCTGTAGGTATGTTGCCGCCATGTGTGCTCTCCGCGAAGTGGTCACTATTGCTGCGTCATCCGCATACAGGGCAACCATGGTATGTCGTCCAAGGTCTACCGGGAGGTCCGCCGTATATAGATTAAAAAGTATCGGTCCGAGCACCGATCCTTGCGGCACGCCTGCGTGGACCTGTTTCGGCTGTGACAGCGCGCGTCCCCAGGCGACACGGAAAGTCCTTCCTGTCAGGTATGATGTTAGCAAGCGGCGCTGCCAATTTGGAAACCGCTGTATTGCAAGTTTTCGCCTGAGACCAGCGTGCCATACCCGGTCGAAGGCTTTCCTGATGTCAAAGAACGCCGCCGTTGAGCAGCATCGCCGATTGAATCCGGCCGTCACCTGTTCCACGAGACGGACGAGCTGGTGTGTGGTGGAGTGTTCCTCTCGAAAACCGTACTGTGATGCCGGCAAGATTGAGTAGGCCGCGATGTGCTTCAGGAGATGTGGCAGCAGTACCCTCTCAAGCAGCTTTCCCAGGGTCGCTAGCAGGGCGATCGGGCGGTAGTTCTCTACGTTCCTAGCGGACTTCGGTGGCTTCGGCAATAGGATGACTTTTGCCGATTTCCAGATGGCCGGAAAATGTCCCATGGAGAAGCAGGCCGTAAAGAGCGTAATCAGGTGAGTTGCGAGCGAGACAGGCATCTGTCGAAGGGCCTCGTTCGGGATGTTGTCCTCTCCTGGTGCTTTCTTGCAGCGTAGTCGTCCAAGGGCTGCTCTCAGGTCGTTTTCGGTAACCTTCGTTACCGTCATGGTGCCCTCCTCCGTTGTTTCATCCTCTTCAGGAAAGTCGCTAGGATCATCCGGTACCAGTGGATCCGGAGTCGACGTGAAAGTGGCCTCCAGCGTAGTTGCTGCAAATTCAGCCTTTTCGTCTTCCGTGATAAGAGGGCCACCAGGTGAGTCGATCGGTGGGTCGATCCGAATGCGACTAGTGGTTACTTGTGATTGTCCAACCAAGTGGAATCAAACCAAAAAAAATTTATCTTTTTACTTTATAATACTTCTCTAGGCATATACGCAGCCGATAGAACTATCTTAGCCCATTGGTCGATTACCTTTTTTCCCTGAGTATATCAAGGAATAGGAACAGTATACGTTTATGTTTAATTATGATGTTTTAAATACTTTCACTGATATGATCATTTTCTTCCTTCACCAGGGGCATTCTTGGATGCATGAAAAGCGTCCGAATACATTTTTTTTAATTCAGAAGATAATTATTGATTTTATTTTCGTTTTTGCACTCACTATGGAATGGAGTTTAAATGCCATATTAAGGACTTATTCGTGCTTAGTAAAATCATTGAATCCATTAATACAGTAAATAATATATAAATATTGCTATTTCATTCCATCTTTTGCGTACATGTATTTTGGCGATTCCGTAGATTTCCTCACAGACCTTGACAGTTTGCGATGAGAATACAAATGTTCTAGCCCAGTTTTATCTCTAGTGAAATTTAAAAGGAAACTCCACATCTTCCTGAGCCACCAAAATATTGCTATTGAATAAATCTTCATGCAAACTTTTGGAGATTCTTTTTTTAGTTCATATTTCTGAATTTGTTTCTGCAGTAAACTGGTTTGCAAAGTTTCACCAAATTACTGAGAACCCAATGCCTTTCTAAATTACAATCTTAAGTGTACAATCTTTTAGTTGCTGCGAGTGACTTTTGATCTTCTGTTTAAAAAATACAAGCAAAGCGTCAAGTAGGATCTGCATATTCGGAATCATTCCGGCATTGTAATCACCCAGAGCCGCGGATTTCGTTTAAAACTATCTTCGCATCCTTTCTCCAACCTCCACCTTGCTGACTTGATACTACAAAGAGGAGAGATGAAATGGCAAGTGGTGAACAGGTTAGCTGGGCAAAATCGGAATGTTCAATGCAAATTAGTAAGGTCTCAGATTCAGTGAGGTGCTATACAGGGTTCGTCCGGAAAATAAGTATACTGATTTTTTCCCGCCGCTCCAGGCGCGCCCAGCACCGCTCTGACGGGCTGCGATTGGAGGGGGGTATGTTGGCAAGCGACGCTGAAAAAGGCAGTCGGCTCTGAGCTGTGGTGTAGTGAGGAGCTCTGTTAACGCGAACCTCCACGCTCGACCCACGTCACGGAACGCGATGCCGAAGTTTTTGGAGCAGCGTTATTCCATCAAATTTGCGGTAAAGCTTGGTAAATCGTCTACCGAAACTATCGGTATGATTAACCAGGCTTACGGGGAGTCAGCCATGTCCAGAAACATGATCTTTCGGTGGCACAAGATGTTCGTGGAGGGCAGAGAAGAGGTCGACGACGAACCACGGCCTGGACGCCCATCAACGACACTCACCGACGAAAATGTGCGAAAAGTTCGCGATGTACTGAACTCTGATCGTCGTCTTAGTGTTCGGATGATAGCAGAGCAGTGTAATGCTTGACAGGCTTCGAAAACGAGTCGCCCGCGTCCGGCCAGCGATCAAAAACATCTGGCGGCTGCATCACGACAATGCGCCGTCTCACACCGCGCTTGTCGTGTCGGACTTGTTGGCCAAGCACGGCGTGGCAACGCTGCCGCACCCGCCCTGCAGCCCGGACTTGGCACCACCGAACTTCTTTCTGTTCCCGAAGATAAAGAGGAGTTTGAAAGGAACGCGATACGGGACTTTGGACGCCGTCAAAGAGGCCGTGACGACGTGTCTTCGAGAGGTTCCCGATGATGCCTTCGCGGGAGCGTTCCAGGAATGGGAACGCCGCTGGAACAAGTGTATCGACTCACAAGGGTCCTATTTTGAGGAATATTAGCTTAAGATATGTAAAAGTGTAATAAATTTTTTTTCCTGAGCTCAGTACACTTATTTTCCGGACGAACCCTGTATGTAGCCTTTATATAATTCCCCAAATGAATCTTTGCTATCTTAGCCACAGGCATGTCGACTGAATAATTATTTGAGCCGGCGATTTGAGGTTGCGCCGTGGGTCGAGCTAGTGTCGTAAATAATTATATGCTTAGTTTTAGTACACCAGCGAATCATGCACATGCTTTCCCTTAAATTGTATCGACATAATTTTATATATTTTTCGGTTTCAACGCATGAACTATAAGTCAAATATACACTCGAGTCAAATTCGTTCCCCTCGGAGTTTAGAGCTCGAACTGGCAAACCGTGTCACGCTCCCCGTCGCCTTCTCCCGGCAGGAGGGGCAGCGGCGCCAAGTACTTTGATTTCCGGCGGATGAAAGGCTTATGTTTAAAGATTCAGCAGTTGCAGTTATGAAGAAAGGCACTATTTTTGGGTTTGAGTGCAATAATAATGAAATGTCCCAGCTTGTCTTTACCTTACGGGTAAATTAATCGCTCTATTTAATGCCAAGTCCTTCATGGCTAATGATAGAATGGGAGCCAAAAGAATAAGGTAATTCAGAAAAATGGTACGGAAAGCTATGACACGGAATAAAATGCTCAGCAGGAAAAATGAAATAAGGGGAAATTAATAAGATAAAATTTAAATTTCAGGAATGAATTACATGAAATTTTCTGGGATCGATCAATTTGAGGGAGGATATCACTCGGCCATCGAATATGCACTTGTAGGAATTACGATTCAAAATACGAGGTATCTTCGAAAGTAGCGGCCGTTTTTTAATATTTGAATATTAGCTGATCAGAATTAATTAGTACGCATACAGCACCACCTATTAGTTATTTTTGAAGGGACTGACGTTATTGTTTTGATTCAGTTGTCATATGACTGTAGGTGAATTCAAATAATAATGTCCGCAAAAATCGTTACTCCCGCCAGTTGCGAAGTGCGTACAGTGGTTCGTTTTTTGTGGTCAAAAGAAGCATCTTCCATCCAAGTTCTTTGAGAGTTGTGCCTAGTTTTGTGGACCTATGGTAAAGAGTGAAGGAATTTTTAGAGAGTTGTGTCGGGATTTGAAAATATGGCCGCACAATTGTGCACGATGAAGAGATGAGTGGCGGGCCGAGCAGTGTCCAGACCCTTGACATCTTTCGACCAAATGGACCAAGAAGTGCGATCTGATCGACGATCAGCGAGTGCCCTCTACTCTTATTGGACGCACCACTCCTAACGCGATTGACCCGGAAGAGCTCGGATATCACAAATTGTGCGCACCGAAATTGCTTACCGACCAACACAATGAGCAAAAAGTGTCGAATGGACGAGTGTTTTTGAGCACTCTAAACAGCCTCGACCTAGCAACTATTTCGTCTTCTTCCACTTGAAACAGCGGCTTTATGGACTACAGCTTGTAGACGACGGGGAGCGCAGGACCGTCGCTGGCAACTAGTTAAATTCCCAGAGGCGGCTAACTTGTACGCCAAGGGATCAAAGAAGTCGGTGCAGCGTTGCGAAAAGTTCTTGTAAGTAAATGGCCAGTGTGTAGAAAAGCGAATCACGTTTTGCACGAAACCACACACTTTTCAACAAAAACTTTTTCTTACTAATATGTATATATTTTATGACCAAACGGGCTTAACTTAAAAATATAGCAGTTGTAGCCGGAAATAGGAATTAGGAGATTCTAACGTAAGTATTTGTATGATCATTACGATAAATTCCAGTGAGCACATCCCGTAACAATTTAAAATACATGTATTATATAGGGATGATGTAAACAAAATGTCCACCAAAAATGGGTAGAGTATGGCATATAATGAGAAGAGGGCATCGTTAAATGTGTGTAATCGTTGACTAGAGAGCGATTACATGGAAATTCGTCAACGGGAAAGGAATCTGAATTCTTGAATTTGTAGGTCAACCAAAAGGGTAAGGATGTAATCTCATACAAATGTTACCCGTGCCGTAACCGAGCTGGTATTTAAGAGTCCTACGGGGTGGCGAGGGAAGCCCTTTGGAGCTTGCGGTAGGGATGGATATCAAAGGAGATACTGCAAGGCGTGAGAGCACCAGGGAAAGCAGAAAGAACGGGGCGTGACGTGTGCTCCGGAGATATACGAGGGTGGTTCCAAAAGTACTTGATCTGACCTGGAGATAGCGGTAGCTGTTTAAAAAATATCACTGTATTAGAAAGTATGCAATCTAGAAAGTATATGCTTCAAGTTTGACCACGCTACTTTGCTTATTATTTGTTTGGCAGCCATCAATAGTGAACGTTTTCATTGAATTTGTGAAAATGGAGAAATTGATCATCGTTAGGTGATACGATACTTTTATTTGAGAGGCTTTAGCCCAACCAATATAAAACCTGAACTGGATTCTACTCTCAATGAGTCTGCTCCTTCGTTTACAACTGTAAATATTGGGTAGCAGAGTTTAAACGAGGCCGTATGAGCTGTCAAGACGAGCATCGCATTGGTCCACCAAATGAGGTGACGACTCAAGAAACGGTGAAGAAAATCCACATAGTGATACTGGATGATTGTCGACTGAATGTGCGCGAGCTAGCAGACATGATAAGCACTCCAAAAAGAGTGAAGTACATCGCGTATTAACTAAAAATTTGGACATGAGAAAGCTGCGTTCAAGATGGGTTCCGCATTTGCTCACACTCGACCAAAACCAGTGTCGTGAAGATGTTTCCATTGAGTGTTTAGCAAAATTTCACAGCAACAAAGCAGAATTTTTGCGCCGTTTCATAACCATGGATGAAACATGGCTACATTACTTTACACCCGAGGCAAAAGAACAATCAAAACAATGGATTCCAAAGGGAGAACCGTCTCCAAAGAAGGCAAAGAACCGTTTCATCTACAGGCAAGGTCAGGGCGTCGGTTTTTTGGGATAATTTTCCTTGGCTATTTTGAAAAAGAAAACAACTATCAATTGCGAGTATTATGCAAACTTAATGCAACGTTTGAGCGAAGAAATCAAGCAAAAGCGGCCGCATTTGGCTAAGAAGAAAGTGTCGTTTCATCAAGACAATTCACCAGCTAACAAATCCATTATTGCAATGGCGAAAATTCATGAATTAAAGTTTGAATTGCTACCTCATTATTCGATTGAATACCTCCCTCCCCTAATCACCAGATTTAGCCCCCTCGGATTATTTTCTGTTCGCTTGAAAAAATGCCTCGGTGGCCAAATATTTTCCAACCGTGAAGAAGTAATGTCGGCAGTTAATGGCTATTTTGAGGAGCAAGAAAGTTCTTAATTTAAAAAGGGTATCGAAGGGATCCCTGGTAAAAGTGAATAGAGCTGAAAGGAGATTATGTTGACTAATAAATACATTTTTTCCAAAATTTTGGTGTTTTCTTTGTTGAGTCGGATACTTCTGGCACCACCCTTGTACTCTCGTTCCCAGGCTCTGGAGTTTTCTGGAAACGCAGGGGTTTCGAAACCCTCTAAAGAGATGTATTTTCCAATTTAAATGTCCAGTTCAGGTTCAGTAAAGGTCCAGGTCCAAGATGTAATGTAGGTTGAATATGAACGCCACTTGAGAGGAATGTGGCTGAGATGTCAGGATAGCAGCCTTAACACTGTGGATGGGAGAAAAATAAGAAGCTATGGCATGAGAAAATTATGTGAATGGGAAAAGTCTATACTCTCTTTGTTTGGAATCGTATTGTGAGTAGACCTCCACTCTCCTCACGGTAAAGCAAGTGCCTTTGAATATCACCACTCTTACCAAACTAAGCTTGCCTGATTGAAGCTTTTCAGAACGTTTGATACCAAACCGGACCGTTTTAATCCAAAAACCCATTTCTACCATAATTTATGAATGAGGAATGTCTTGTATTCTATAATGAGAGTAATGAAGGATCTCAGGCTTTCCCGGCGAATAGTATTCAGGAATTTTTCTCGGGTTTCCAACCGGGTCAGGTTTCGGAGTACCGACGTTTCGATGGCTGACTCTGCCATCGAAACGTCGGTACTCCGAAACCTGACCCGGTTGGAAACCCGAGAAAAATTCCTGAATATAATGAGAGTAGTTTTCTAAGAAAGAATCACTCTTTTTGATGCAAATAAAATAATCGCTATTTACGCTAAATCCGCAATTCTAGAAATGTATCCAATGCATATTCATAGAACAATAGCCTTGTACTAGTATTGTACTGGTAGGCATTATTCTCCTTTATTACAGCAGTTCCCAACGTCCATGCACTTGACATCAGTATACAACTTCATTCAGGTCACAACTTCAACATTCCCGTTCTCTTTTCCATTTAGTTCCTAGTTGAGGGTGAAAACAATTTACATAAGCATTCCGAGACAGTGTCTTCAAATAAAAATTCCTTCAGTGTCTGCGTTCCCCGTGCGTGCATGCAGAGCCTTGTTCGGTTTATTAGCAGATAAACTTAGGAACTGTAGACACCTCTGGGCTATCAGCTCAGATGCTTTTTAGGTGAGCACCCAGCTCGTCTCGCACTCGACTCCGAGGGGCGTGAAGGTGGCACAGGCGCCAGAAGGGGGACGCACTCGTGTTAACCGAAGTGTCACACGGGCTGGGTAATGATCAAGGTGCCAGGAGCCTTCCGGATTGTTAGCTTTGTCCCCGGGTCCTTCGGGTTGCCCTCGGACCATCAGCCCTCTGCGGGTTCGCGCCCTCAGCAATGATTGTCGATTACCTAATATTTTACTTCCCAAACACCTTAAAATATTCAATTTTTTTAATCATCCATTTTGTTGACCTAACGTTATGATTAAATACTGACGGTCGTGGAATCACGAAATTCAAAATCAATCTGAAGACTTAAGCTTTATCCTAAAATACAAGTAGGGTATATGAAAACTAGTTACATGTTGGTGATTATTGGATTAAATTTTTAATTTGATAAGTATTAAAAGACTCAACTCTGTCTAATGGCGAGTTCTCCGCAACCAAGCGGCGTCCCCCCTTCCCCTTTTCCCCCATCCCCCTTGTTCCACCCCTCCCCTACTCTAGCCGATCAGGATGAAACTGACTTGCTTTTCTCTTCAACCATGTACCTCATCGAAATTCGGACGTGAAAACGGAATCTGTGTATCAAGAATTTTCAAGAGTTCTTTTGTTTAGTATTCATAGAGAGGCAAGTCCTTTCGGGATGAGCATTCGACGGTTAATGATGGAAGAGTTCCGAGGATGCCGCATGGGAAATATTCTGAGATGTTTTCGGTATACCAGAGCTTTTACAGTCAGAGCTTGTGTGGAGAAACAGTAGATGGCACAGGGAGAGTTCTGGTCTTTCTCTATCAATGACTTTTTATCAGGAAAAGTTGTGCCGGTCCCAAGGTATCAACATACCAAAATACCGCCGGTTTATATCCCGGGGAGAAGAGGTCTGGAACGCATTGTGGTCGCGTGGGCTCAAGAACTCGGGCAGACGAGACACACACACAGCCGAGGTGTCGGCCCACACAACCGAACAAATCCGAGAGCGAGGGATCCTCCCAACGCATTTCGAAAACCAAGCGGTCTAAATCAATGGCGAAGTACGTATACCAAGCAGTGGCCCCACTAATGCAAACGAAGCGCCTGTTAACTCTGAGATTGTCCCAAATCTTGTCTCTGATGCGTGTGCCGTCCGCTTCCTGCCGTGCCTCAGCACGGGAGGGCGTCATCGCTCGACACGAGTGCATCGGAGTGCACGCCTTCTCTCCCCGCGTCGTGATTGACTGCGATTGTGCACGAATTCCATTTTCTCACCGAGTGCTAACCTTTTCAGCGACGAAAACGGTGATTTGGCTTAACCTCACGCTTGATGATTTAATAGTGACTCTAACACAGCTCCGCTTCATCTCTTAACATTTCCCTGACGCGCATCGGCTGTTGTGTTTCTTGCAAACCAGTTGAACGCGCGTGTTCCCAATTGAGATAAATTCCAGACAATGCAATGTACGGAAAATCCGAACCGCTAGATTTTCATTTGAAGCATGGCTCTGGATGACATTGGTCGAAGAGAGTTCCCGCCGCGCGTCAATCGCGGCAATGATAATTGAATCGAGGATTTGTTGGCACCGGCGTGTCCGGGTCGTCCTCCCTCGTGGTGGGTGGTGTCCATCCGATCTGACCAATAGTCTGCCGGACACGTCGGTCTTCACGCCCCAATTCTTCGTCAATGCCCACGTAGCTCGCGATTCAGCAACTACTTAAATGATGAGCCACGAGAGGCGATTTCTTCAAGCGGCATGTGATCTATCTGTGAACCTATCTGATACGCTAGCAACTCGCCCCGGTCGGGGAAAACCTCTTTTTATTTATTTCCCTGCCCTCCTCGAAGCGAGTGCATTACAGGGTTGCATGCCTGGGTGCCGTGCCCCCTTATCGACCTCCCCATCTCTCCCCCCCCCTTCGTGCATGTCCCCGCCTCCGAGGCATTTGAAAATAAAGCGGGAGGCGCAATTCACGGGTGAGCGCGAGAGAAA
This sequence comes from Hetaerina americana, assembly GCF_022747635.1. Taxonomy (NCBI): domain Eukaryota; kingdom Metazoa; phylum Arthropoda; class Insecta; order Odonata; family Calopterygidae; genus Hetaerina; species Hetaerina americana. The sequence continues at coordinate 366,131 of NW_027287139.1, read as the reverse complement.
AACAATTAAAATAAAGTGGAAGATTAGGAGTTTTGTGTTGTGTTGTAGGTGTGTGTGTATCCATTTTGGGCGAGGGTGGGAGCGGCGGGAGGGGGACTGGGGTCGGCGGCGGATGAGTGATTGACGGCCGAGCGGCCCATCTGCGTGCGGGGAAGGAAGGGGCGTCGGGGGATGGATGGATGGCTGGCTGGCGCGGATGTCTGTGCGTGGGGACCTCACCGAGGAAGTTGCCCCCGCCCCTGCCTGCCATCCCCGATCGGAGAATCCTAAGAGTGTGGCAGGGAGTGCTAAGTGTACCGGCCATAAAATAAATGGTAATTAATCGATATTGGGAAATCAATTCAATTTCTCGGAAGTTATGTTTCATACTGCTGTTGTTTCGAATAGTGAAAAAAAATGATTCTAACTATTGGTCGATGCGGCAGTCCATATACCTTCTCAGCGTAATCACACGCGCCGATGTAATGTGGCGCAAGGAATATCCCGTCTCTATGTCATCATCGTACTCAAATCATTAGTATTCAACATAATGTTGACGTCGTTCATGCTTTCGATGTCTTTCGGCGCTTCGTGCTTTCGGTTTCTCCCATCTCAGACTATCCATTGACCGTGTGACGCTTCCACTTAGAAGACATAAAGATTCTTCGTGGGCATTTGTCGGCGGGCCGGAGGATTGGACCCAGCTCTCTCCCAATCGGCGCTTCCAGAGGTTGATGTTGAATATCAGCGAGAGTTCCCTTCGAATCGACACGCCTTTTGGGAAAAAAGTTGCTAATGCCCGAGGTCAGGTGAAGGCTCTATATATTAGGTCATGAATGGGCATGCAGAAGCTGCCGGGAACGAGAGCCAGACACGAGAGCAGCTGTGGACTATTTGACGATTATTTGAGGGTTGCATTAAAGCATGACACATGCGGGAGGTTGTCCAGCGTGCCCTGCGACTCGTTGGTCAAAGTAGAGAGACCTCAGGAAGTCAACCTCCTGAGGTCTCTCTGCTCTGGTATGGTATTTTCCTCTGCTATTGTTATGTTCCTCTGTCATTTCAATGGCCTACGCCAGAGCTACTCCGGAGTGACCTGAGGTGTCCTTATGGAGGAGCATCCGCTTAATGACTTCGCAATCTGATCCCTTCTCTTTTCGGTCGGGTTTCCTTTTGCGTGCATGCGTGGACATTCAAACTAAGGGTCCATGCGACGTCATCTCCGAGGGGAAGGCAATCATTAGTGCACAGTGGCGATGCGTGGTAGTTGATTATTCTAGTTCTCTTTTGTGAGCTGAGAGTGAAGTAACTCTCCTCAATTTTAACCCGGACATTCACTCTCGCAATGTGACTGTGAATTTGTACTTCAGCCATTTCCCGCATTTATTTCTGCTCAACCACTAGGTATCCAGGTTGAAGTGTTAATCCATGAGAAGATTGCTCGAGTTTTAGGGGAGGTGACCGACAGCTGAGGTCATTTGCGCCATAGGGGACTGACAGGAAAGGATGAAGGGTGGAGAGAAACCCGGCGTCGGCATTATCCGACTCTTGTCGAAAGGCGCCAAGGGGTGATACAGTTTAACATCCCATCCGACGGACGGCTTACTCACTCAGAGTAATCTCCTCTAATTACCTCAAGTAGGGATCGGGATACCGATGAAAAATATCTGCCGCCGCCGGGATTCGAACCGGGGCCCTCTTGGCGGAAAACCAGTGCGTTAGCCATCCGTATCTGATTCCATAGTGCGCCTATCTGGGCACTCGCAGCTCCGCCCATGCTGTGTGGTTTTTACAGGAACCAGATCATCCTGGGAAACCGTAGCTATCTCAGGGAAAGCACTGTCCCCCCTTATTACTCCGTTGATGGGTGAATTTCACGGGCCGTATAGGGCTTAGTACTGGCCGAACTCCACCATCACCCACCAAACCGACCTTCAGGGCGATGGCTCTGTTTATAGTTATATATTTATGTACTATATGTGAATGTATGCGTGCGTGTAAAAAAGCTGCATTCGGGAAGAACCTTAAGCTGCAGTCGACTGCTGTAGAAAATATCCCATGAAAACAGTCATTCATGTGATTATATTTTATTATTATTGTTAAAACTCACATGTGCATATAGACAGGGTCTGGTGGCACACAAGTCCCAAGTGTTACAATTAAACTTGCCTCGGCACAATAACATGACATCTCAAATTCAATCAATATCACAGAAGATAATAAATAATATCAGTCAGGAAAAAACAATGCACCTAAAGGAAACTTTCAAACACCAATCTCTATCACAAAAAAAGAAAGTCCCGATCTCATTCAGATCAGTTTCCCCATCAACAAGAAAAAATCAAAACTAAGATGTTACATACAATTTCAAACATCGCGTCAATCAAATTATTATATAAATTGTTAATATCCTTTCTTAAAAGTATTTACCTTGCTAGGAAAGGGCTCGAATAGTTTTGCAGATAAACGGTTCCAATCAACAATTGCTTTTTTAAGAAAAGAAAATTTTTTTATTCGTTCTTTGTTCCCGGAATTTTACCTTGCATTTGTGGTCATTTCTCCCGATAAAATTTCCCGCCTCTTTCCTTAGTTCTGTCCAAGCTTTCTCTCCCTTCAGAATGCGGAACATTCCACAAAGTCTGCTTATTTTTCTTCTACTTTGTAAAGGTTTCCAGCCCAGCCTTTGAAACATGTCAGAAACACTCTTCTCTTCATATTTGAAATTGATGCGCATTAGTTATTTCACGCGGAATAATTTAGCAACAGATTTTTAGTTCCCGCCCACGCAATATGGTGGAATCCGTTAGAGTTCCATGGGGTAGAGGGTGCTCCGCAGAATGGGTCTACCTACATGTGAATTCAAGGTGTAAGAATCTAAGTGATAGAGACATAAATACAAAATTAGTCACCTAAAAACATTACAGGGAATTCAAACGGCACTGGTAGTCGAAGCCAGGGAACGACTGTCATCTAAAGAGACCCCTGAAGTCAACATTCTCGAGCGCGGCATTTTGAAAACCAGAGTGGCTATCCAGGGTTCCTGTGAATTGAATCGAGAATATTAGGGCAGGCACCCTTTTTCTTGTGATCAGTTGAGTTTAGGATCTATAACGTGATCAAATTGAATAACAGCAACCGGCAAATCAACAACCAGCTTGAATTTGTCAGCCTATGAAAATGACTTTGTACCTTTGTGTGTAATACTAAATCATAAATTTGTGTCAATAGGAAATTTCATATCCAGAACTACCCTTTTGAAGACTCTTTCACCTGCCACACTAAGCATATATAGGCCGAACCGTTAGAATCAATCTGCATATTTAATCGCCCAGCAGGAAGAATTGCTAGGGACAGTCTTCGTGCGTACTTAAATTTTATATGTTTAGGAGTGCGCAAGAAGAGGAGAGAGGAGAACTCCGCTGTAAATAAGAGATGGAGTAACACTTGGCTTACGCCACCCCTGGAAACAAATCTGGCCCTACATTTCTCCTAGGTGCATTCTTGCTTGCTTCTTATGGAAATGTCTCGTGAAGTTGTCCCCCGTGATGCGCGATTGCAACGAAAAGTGGAATGGGCATCACAAACCACACGCTTCAAAACTCATGCGAACTGTAGGCAAAGGTTCAGCTTTGGCCGTCGAAGGAAGCGTGCGACCGTTAGGGCTGTTAGGGGCGCCCCTCTATCAGTTCCGACAAGAAGTAAGGGAAAGGTAAGGAACGTGTGAATGAGGGTAAACGGGAGCCCCTGACAGTAATGCACTGCTTAAGAGAAAAGAATGGAATTTATAATATCACACACGAGACGAAAGCATGTGCCATGTGCATGACGCATGGCCATCATGGTCTCTCGATATATTTCCGCCTTCATCATTCCCAAAAATCACGCCGAGTCTTCAGAATTAGGATGCCGAGAGAATGTACAATGAAATTACAGCGATTTTGGCACAGCCTGAATCAGCTCATGGAATTCGTTCATTTGTCCGCAGCGATCCTGATGATCATTCGTTTTGTTTTGCAGTGTCCGCTGGCTATTCGATCTCAAGAGAGTAATTGATCTTCACGCCATTGCGGTGGCTTGCGGATGTAGATGTCCATGTGGTAGTGGAATTTCGCCTTCTTACTTTTCAAATTCTAGCTTGCATGCGATTGGAAAAAATGTTTACTGCATCCTAAGGTGCAATTGTGTTTTCGATGATAGAATTTGTATTTTCATGCGTGTAAGTTGAAAGGATTTTTGCATGAATGTATACGCCACCGTGGGCATAGTTTTGCATGCATGTGTTGATTTTGCATGGGGTTTTGTACCCTTTCACAGGTGGTAACCTTACATCCCCCGCCACGCGCCCTTGCGGTGGATTGCGGGTTATTATATAGATGTAGATAGAAATGCCTTAGGTGTGCCTTAGTTTTCTCTCAAGTAATAAGAGACGTAAGTTTATATTTTATGTATATTCTCTTAAAATATGAATTCTCTTAGACTTGCACCTTAGAACTAAGTCATTTGGCCACTTCCTCATGAAGCACATTTGTCCATATCCCAGGCATTGAGAATCATTCAGTATCAAGTCACCTTACAGATATACGTTTATATTTTCCGAACGATTGCAGACGCGTGCCCACACGAAGCATCGCAAGGAGACGGAAGTCTTTTTCGGAGAGAGAGAGAGAGCGCAGAGGAGAGCACGGGGGAAAAAACTCACGCATCGACAAAATTAGAAGCTCACTGACCAGTCACGGAGGGTGGAAATGAAATTTTCAAGAAATTCTCGGGACAGTAAAAAGAAACGAATGAATCCAAGCGAGAGATAGAGAGAGAGGTATGTACGCCCTTCTAATGTACCCACGGGCAGTATTCTCAACGCGCCTTAATTGCGGGGAGGCTTCGCACCTGTGGTGGTGGGGGTGCCACGGACACTGTTTCGGGAGGACGTGGCTGGCGTGCGTTTCTGTATGCGGCGAGGGAGGTTCATTTCATTTGTTCCATTTCTTCTTGGCGGGCGGCGGGGGGGGCGAAGGGAAAGGAGAAGAGAGGCTCGCTCGCCGGGCGCGGGGTCGTTTGCATGGCTGAAGAGGGCCGGGGGAGGGGCCACGTCGGCCCCCGGGGCTTCCGGTAGTGATGGCGGCCAATCTCCATCTATTACTCTTAACATCTCACTCACCCACTCCTCCATCTCTCTCCTCTCGGCCGACGCTCATGTGTTTCGGTAATATTTCTCCTTCTTCCACGCCAGGTGAAGGTCTAAAGCTCGGAGATAGACAACAATTTCCTCCTTTTTTGTCTCCTTGGGAAATACAGGCATTAATTTTTTTATTCAAGTTTTGTTTTACGCCCACTTAATGACACCCACGGGACTGACCGGACTGGTCGACTTACCGGGGAGAAAATGAGGGAAAATGAATAAAAAACGGGTATCTCTATCTATTTGTGCTCTCTATAATTTTATTCTCATTATGAACACCTCGACATCTAAACACTCGCTCTCATAATCTTCTTACGCCGTAATCTTGTCGTACTATAGTTGACAGAGGTGTTATCGGAATCCATCGCTGCTTTCTATTATCCCTTAATTATAACTCACAATTGGGCTCGGCACAGCTCTCGTAATTTGATGGCATTGTTAGTGCTGCCTGATTTATGTTTTCATTCGTTTGATAAGTCACGTTGATCGATGTCCTTAGTGTAGACTCAAAAAATGAGAAAGTTATTAGTGACATACTTCATGCTAGGAATAAGTATCATTTTATGTTCCTAATAACAATATAAGTACGAAATAAGTATGAATTGCAAACAATAAAAACGACCATTAAAGTGTGTCATCAAATAATCATGAAAGTACAACGTAAATCTAAAGGTTATAAAAATTTAATATTTATTAAAATAAATTGTGCAACTTTTGAAAAATTTTAAGAAATAGAAACTTACATTATTATTTATTGCAAACATTTACAACGGAACTGATATTGTATCTCATGTTAAACATAAATTTTCTGACAATTGTATGACGGTTTTCGTCGGCCAAAAATAATGTTTCAAGTTGTGATTAAGATAAGAGAAGCGAGTAGGATACAGTATCCAAAGTCTGGCTAAACGTCACTTTTATTTGAAAGGCCAAATGTCTGCCCCCACCCTCCTTTCTAAAGCATTCATGAAATCGTAAAAACAAGTAAGCAAATAAAGATTGCCCAAGTGTGTGTATGTATGCATATATATATATATATATATATATATATATATATATATATATATATATATATATATATATATATATATATATATATATTTATATATACATGTGTGTGTGTATATATATTTATATATACATGTGTGTGTATATATATTTATATATATATATATATATATATATATATTTATATATACATGTGTGTGTGTGTATATATATATATATATATATATATATATATATATATAATGTCGCAAGTATGCGACATGGTTCTCCCTTCCTGGCTCCTCCGACTACCCACCCCAAGCAATCAACGACGCACTGTTGCAGGTGTACAACAATAGTATTCCTCCCTGGTTTTCCCCAAAACTCCCAAGCAACCAACGACAATGTTTCCAAGCGATCAACAACAATAGTATTCCTCCCCAGGGTTTTTCCCCAAAACTCCCACGTGACCAACAACAATGCTCCTAAGTTGGGTATAAAAGCCCTGATCGCGGGGCGAAAAGCAGTCAGTGGTTATCTGGCGGTGACCGGTAGGGCACGAAGCTTCGGCAGTGTTGCGCTTGTCGCGACAGCGTGTCCTATTCTTGACTCATCTTGGACGAGGGCTCCGCCCAGGTTACGTTCGTCGTGACCGCGTCCAACCTGCCTACACCCTTTCCCAGGTAAGGGTCAGTTGGTTATCTGGTGGTGACCGGTAGGGCACGATGCTTCGGCTATGTTGCGCTTGTCGCGACAGCGTGTCCTATTTTCTGACTCAACTTCGGACGAGGGCTCTGCCCAGGTTATGCGTGTCGTGACTGCGTCCGCCCTGCCATACCCCCTTCCTGACGGACGCGCGTTGGTGTACTGAGGGTCTAGCCATCCATAAATTGCGTATAACTTTGTAAATGGTGCATTCCAACTGTATTTTGTATAATAAACGATTGTTTGGGTAAGACTCGGTGTGGTATCTCTGACTTTCCCCGATACCCTTTGTGTCGCACCATTTAGGAACGCCCCTTGCGACAATATGTATTCAAATACCAACCCCCGCCATATGGCGAACAAATATTCATTCACATGCAAATGGATATAAGGAAAAGAGTCACTCTGGGTACCTGCAGCTCCACTATGCGATTTTTCGGGTACCAGATCTTCCTGGGAAACCTTAACCGGGATATAGGGAAAGGAACTGGCTCCCCTACCCTGATGTGTGAATTTCATACTCCGTATAAGGCTTGAAGCTGGGTAAACTCTACCATCACCTATCAAACCGACCTTTTGGTTGATTACCGTGTTTATGGTTTTTTATATACTCGTGTACACATCTTGAACAAGGTTCATGTAAGTAAATAGGGTTCATTCAACCCGTTTCTACTGAATGAATTGCTTTATCATTGTTATTCGTTTACATACTCATTATATACTCAGGAATTCTTACTAATACTTCATCTCCTTCCCCTTTCGTTTCTTGAACTACGACACGAAGCATGAAACTATTAAATTCGGCGTTAAAAAAAGTCTAGACATTGAGATATAGGCGTACTAAGTACATTGTCCTATGTGTCTCCTAATGTGAATGTCGCTTCTTCCTCTTTCCTCATTACGTCCACTCCGGCGAAAATCTTGCAGCGGCCCTTCGTGAGCCGCGCGCCGTCTCTCCCTCACTCGTCCCCGTTTAACATCGCCACGGCCCGATAACAGCCTTTCACTCTGTCAGGACACAAATCGAATGAAGGAAAGCTCCTAATATTCTCGAGAATGGTGTTATGTCATGTTATGCGTGATGGAATAGTATAAAAGTTTTATTTGAAAAAATGATGGAATGAAATAAAAGGGTAGGATGACTGTAGCCGCACGTCCAGGTTAACAATTTCGCATTCACTCTCGCCACAATGGGAACGAGGGACTTTCATTGCTCGATCATCCGGCGAATCTCTCATCCCTTCAATTCCACACGGTCCCATTGTCACGGCGTTTTCATTGTGATCTCATCCGTTCGCACTGCCTTCCATTTTTCATTAACGTGGCAAATGGTTTTTGTACACCCTCGCAAAGTAGTTATGATTCGAGCGCCTATTTCTCATGCTTAATGGGCAGGTCGTTTCCTCTCCGTCTTTATTCCTCACTCTCTCATCTCTTTTAGCCTCTCCTTTCTTCCCTCATCACTCGAGACAGCCTCTCCTCCTTCGGAACGGCGACACCTAATGCCTTCATTGTGCGGCCCCGGCGCGCGGGGGCGTACGCTTCTTCGTTGGAAGGGATCGGCTCTCCGTCCTGGGAAGCGTGTGAGGAGACTCACTCGGGCACAGGACGCCCATCTTTCTCATGGATCGAGCCTCATCGCTCACATCCCATCCACGCACTTCACTCCTCAGTAGTATTTCGTCAACGTTTATCACTCCTCTGTGCTTCGTCCTCTCGGAAACAGCGACAACCATTGCACGTCTTAACGACTCTGCTGCGTTAAACCTCCGAGTCGTCCAAGAGTTTCGCTGGCATACTATTCCCACCTCTTCTGAACCTCGGGACCAGCACATCCTCCCTTGGCGCACCACCGCAAGCTCCAGCTTTCACGTCTCTCGGCACATTTGGTTGGCTCGGAAGAAGGAGAATATGAAACGGGAAAAGTCCAATCCTCTGCCCAAATGTGTACCACATTATTAATATTGTATTTGTTTTCGTTTTTATTGTTTGACATAATCCAAATAACAGGTATTCCATTTTGAAGCACTCTCTCTACCTTAAACGTACGCGTGTCATCCCTCTCCGAGTAATCAGGAAATGGCTGTGATGAGAAAGAAAGAGCGAGCGGATTATGTTTTACTAAAGGCATGATCATATATTTATTGCATTTACCCGTATGAAATCAGCCAAAGAGAGGAACACAAATGAAATAAGTCCCATCCTTTGAAAAAATGGGTGCCACATGTGAAACGAATCGAGAGAAGAATGTCTTCAATATTAAAATGCGCATATCTAAAATCAAAACACGTGGCTTCTTCTCTGTAGCCCGAAATCGGGATTGATTTTGAATCGTTCTCATTGCTTCAAAAACGTTTCCTTTTCTGAAAACTCAACGGCCCTTCCTTATCTAGAATTTCCCATTCCGACGTCTTATATTTATCGATGTCTACCAACCCCGCAATACATTTTAAGTATGACGCAATATAAAACTATTTTTTTAAATTCACACCGTTGTTTTTTTCACTCTGACAAGTATTTAAGCAGCATTCATAAGTCCGATGATACACATTCTTTCATAGTTTTCCTGTAGAACCCATGTTTTTTCTTGAGTCAAATATCAAAATTTCAAAAAAAGGAAGGATTGCCTCGATATTAAGAAAAACAGCAACATACCTGTAAATTTTGGCAGGCTAACTCATTTTTCGACTTATTACTTCCATTTATTTTTCCAGGACATATGCTACACAGATTCTTCCTCTCATTTTTGGTTAGAAGCATAAGAATGCTTTCAACTAACGGATTCCATTGAATTCTTGGAATTTTTTGAACCCGCGTCGGGAGATGCAAAAGAGCCGCATGCCCAAATATCATTCGAGCGGAGTCGCATTAAACTCGAGGCAGCCCGAGTACGCGTTTCGGTATAGGCGCCCGTGCATTCCCCCTATCCACGTCCTCCCCCCTCTTTAACATACCTCCCTCCCGTCCCCACCCCCCCGTGGGACATGCGATGCAAGGGAGGAGGCGAGCACCAATCGGCATTCCATGGCAGCGAGTCTCTCGCCCCCCCCCCCCCCCCGGGGGATGACTTCATCGCGAGGCTCGATGTCGCCGTGAGCAATGGAACCCTCTCCCGGAGCGAGCGATAAGTCGCCTTCCCGTGTCGCCTCGAGTTTCTCCATTGTTTCCCCGGGATCCCATTAAAAGGCCGTCCCCCCCCCCTCGGCCTTTCGCCTCCAGTCGGAGGGAATTGCGCGCACCCTCTTCAATGCACTGGCCGGGGGGAGGGAGGGAGGGAGGGCGGGGGGGGGGGGGGTTGGAAACCGGCATTTACATTGTGAAGTGATGGGAAACGGCTTGACGTCCTCCCGTTCGACCGGTGCCCGCCTTTCTTTCCGCTTGGCTTGTGCTTGGATTCTTGAACAGCACGGAAACGTAAAATTTCGGTGATATGCAGTAATGCTGAGGCTGCAAAGCGAGCAATTCGCGACTCCCTCTTGCTCCTGCGATCGCCACGGTAATCGGGGGAATGTGGTGAGAAAGAATTGACGAAAAATGCCAGTTATCTTTCGAAAAAAAATGTTCTGAAAGTCATCACGACACGCAGTGAAAATATTTGAAAGAGATCCACGTAGTTTTTAGGATGAGATAGATGTCACAAATGCTAATGTTTTAATCGTGTGAGAATTTCCAGTGAGTAATTGTTCGCATTATGTGTATTAACAGATAAATCATTCCAAAGAAACTGCGGGGGATGCCGCAACAGTAACTTTTAACGGAGCCATCCGATAATATGTACTTTAAGGCGAATGATTTTTACACTCTGATATTATTGCATCGAAAAGGTAAATCATTTTTAACATGAAAGGTTAATTCTCGTTTTATCAGGAAGTTTTATCCCGGTAAAATAAAAATTTGGTAACTCCAAGTTTACTGTGAATCAATCTGCTATTAATGGTTTTCCTCGAATTCATTTATCAGTTAATTAGACTCTTGAGATTATTCACGGTCGTTAGTCAGATGAAACTATTTTTACGCCAAAATTGTTTTCACTCGCATGAAGGTTATTGTTGTAAAGGTATTCCAAGCAGAAATTACCGCATAAAAAAGCGTCAAAATAACAGCAGACATTTTTAAACAATTAAAAAATGAAGCATTAAATTTTTACAGTTGAACTTACCTATTATTATGACCAAACAATTCAAGTTATCATTTCTCTTTCAGTGTTTCAGTCTTTTACCAGTGCTCGGGAGCCAAATATAAACCCTTACGAATAAAATTTCAGAATCGGCGTCATCCTCAGATTGACGCCCGCCCAACCCCAGGATGACGCCGATGCGTTGACATTAGTCGTGACCATAGCCATACCGCTAAGAATTATGGTGGAAAGATACATTGTATATTTTTTACTCCAGTGAGAGTGAATTTTCACAATGTTAAGCATTAAAACATCGAATATTTCAAGCGCCCGTTAATAACTCGAGAGATATTTTATCGATGATCCGTGGTTATAATATTGCTGTTTTCCTATAAATCCTCTCGGGGTCCAAGACAAGCGAGTCAAAATGTTTTTAATTATTTTACCCCGTTCAGCAAGCCTCTCCGCGGCATTTTAAAGCCTTCGCATTGATCTTCGCACGGTTGCATTAACTCACGGGAAGGCCGAATCAAAAGGCCATTCAATTTTTCGTTGCCGGGGCCGAGCCATTCGTTCGCCCCCTCCAATTCCCTGAAACACCTCGCCTCTCAACACTGTTTACCACCGCACGGCGGATTAACTTGTCTTAAGTCTCCACGGTGAAATAAGGCACTCGCCCATTTACCGCTCCAATCCGAGCCTCGGTGAAACCAAATCCTTTAAATGACCATCCCTCCCTCCAACCAAACCGAACGAACGAAGCCTTCACACTCTCTCTCTCTCTCGAGCCCTTTGCCCCTTCCCTCCTGCAGCCGGCCCTACCCCCCACCCCCGTTCCACGCTCGCCCACACAACAAACACCAACAAACCCTCCCTCCCCGCCCGATAACTAACTCAGGTTCTCTCTCGCTCCACCGAACTGCCTCTTTTCCTCGCCTCCTCATCCACCCTTTCCCCCCCTGACGACGCCACCGCCGCCGCTTAATCTCCCTTGGCAACGCTTTCTCGCCCTTCCCTCCCCATTGCGTGCCGGGCCATTCCCTCCACCCCTTTCCACCCTCCCTCCCTCCCCTTTCCTTTCTTCACCCGACGCCAGAACGGGAGGCCCTTGTCCCCCGTTTTGCTTCTCGAAAACGTATCTCTTCCCTCCTCCTCTGCGTGCGCACTTCTATTTCCTTGAGCGTACATTGAAATGAGTCATGGCCGTGCACTGACAGCTTCTTTGTCAGGGTGACGATTGCTTTGAAAAGGCGAACTTATCATTTTTTACCGAACGGACGATAGTCGTAAAAATATTTTTCAAAATCACTGCAAGACAGAGAACATATTCTGCAAAAAAAAATGGAGGCAAGTTTCAATTTCTGTGTAGTGCGATATGATATTTAGATATAACCAGGGCTGGTCTCTATATTTATGTATTGGTCGGTTTTTCATTTCTGCTAAAAATCGGTATTTAACAAAATAATCTCATTGACCGGACAGTTCATGCCCTCAGTTCAAATTTTTCACATCTCCGCCGTTAATTTAGTGGTGAATGTTGATATCAACTCCACCAACCATCGAATCGTCCAGTCAGCGGTAGCTGAAAACCTTGCTGGACAGAATTTTATTCGGTTGAAATTTAGGACGCGTTCACATTTTGAAATCGGCGAATTCACGCGAACGCTATGTTATAAGGTTGGATTTGAATGTGAAACTTTCTTTGGGCAATGAATCATCATAATTCTCGTCTCCCAGAGATTCCTTTCCTGTACCACTCACAGCTGCATCACAATCCCACCCCCCTCCCACCCCCTCCCCCTTCCGACCCTCGGATGCCTTCGAGTGGCACTACACTTTCCCGATTCCATCTCGAATTTCGAAGAAATAGCTCTTAATTAGTCCAGTTTCCATGACAACGCCACTTACCTCCCCCGCCCCTTCCCAATCTCCGTCGAGCCTCCTCCTTCCGTTCGACGCTCCTTCTTCTCGCTTTTGTGCCTTTTCTCATTACCTGGAAAAATCCCTCCTTTTTTTTACGGCTCTTTTTCCTCGTTTTTATTATTAGTTTTTGCTTTCCGCGGCTCTTTTTTGCCGCCGCTCCCCTCGATAAGCTAATGAACGGCACTCCGCTTCCTTCGAACCAATCGGGACGCTCCGCTTCCTCGGGTAATACAAAACGCGATCCCTTAAAAAGAGGGAAAGGAGACGAGGAGGAGTCGGCGCTCTCTCTCTCCCTTTGAGGGTCGCTGCCGTGCATCTCGGCTGCGTCTCGCCATGCGCTATTCATTCGGACGTGCGTGATTTCATCGCCTGGAAGTGATCCTGGATACGTCATCATGTATACATAGTATTAATTGCTTAACTGAAGGAAAAGTTGGATAGAAGGCCCGCACGCTGTGAAACACGATCCAGTCATAGCATAACCGTAACCATTAATGAAAGCATCGAAATAGGTTAATGTTGGATCTTTCGTAAGCGTCATTCGTAATAATCTAATCAATGACTCAATTTCCCCAGAATTTTTACATTAGCGTTGTTTACATCAACTTGCCATTTTACCAAATATGCCATTAGTTATTCGCGCAATTTCCTCGTTTTACTCTACCGTTCAATTAGTGATATCGCAGTTTTAATTCAATGTTACACGCAATGAAAAAACATCAATCTAATCATCATCAATGTTTATTCTATATACTATTGCGATAATTATAAGTTTATATTACGTAAAATTTATTTTGATTTAGCAAGAATCGTTACATCCTTTCTTGGTTCGCGTCACAACTTTTCTCTTTTTTTTGCTAGACACTCATTAGGATTGAAGATTGACCCTTCTCTCCTACTTACATGTTCGCCTGACATACTTTAAGGTGTCCGTCAGAATTCCATCTCAACAAATCACTTTCCCTCCTCTCAGTGAGTCAGCAGCATCAGGTACGGTCTGCGGCAGTTTTTCATGAATGGAACTATTCAGCAGTCGTAGAAAATGAGAATGAGGATATTTTTGGGGCTGAAACATTTTTCGTCTCCATTCTCTACTTGAGTTTCGCCATCGTCTCGAGAGCGCCCATCGCAATAAGTCAATTGCGTAGTCTCTCCTCCCAATCAGTAATCCAATTCAATATCCGCTTGAAATCACGCTAAAAGAGGCTTTCTGTCGCCGTGGAAACTAGACATTGAATGGCTGGTGAGAACGCGACCCCAACTGACCAGTTTGAACTGACGAACTTAAGTGTGCGTCATTTTTATTTCTTGTTCTTCCATGCGAGGAAAGATCGTAAAGAGAGTAAATTAGCTACCCTTATAAAATGAAGCGCTCGGGACCAGGTACAGTTTTTACCTCTCGTAATCAGACAACGCGGACCTAAAATTGAGGGAGTTTTTTTAAGTCAAATAAATCATTATCATCTGTCAATACTCATTTTGGTTTGTTATGAGGCAGGAAATGGCCCCTTGGGAAACATCCTCAGAAAAGAACACAAGCCTTTGAAACCCGGCCCTAGAGATGGATGCTGAAGTACAAATGGATAGATAGAGCTAAACACGAATAACGGTTTTGTAGAGAATAAAATGACAAGATACTCATTCTTTCCCCGAACAATCAGAAATCATAATAGTAAGAATCCGAAGTCTAATTAAAAAATATTACAAACACTGAATTTATAAGTCGGAACAATATTAAACATTGCAAAACTATTAGGTATATATGTATGTTAGATGGTAGTTTGAGTGTTTGCATGTGTGTGGGGTGTAAGTGTTCTTGCATGAATGTATATCATGTTTTGTTTGTCGACAGTATATATTTGTGCCTTTTGCATGCGGTTTATTTCTTTCGTAATTACGGGTGGTGTCCTAACACACGTTCCCCCGCCACACGCCCTTGCGGCGGCTTGCGGTGCATTGAGTAGATGTAGAAGATGGTGCACCGAAAATAAATGACAATAGATTGGGCAAAACTTTTGATTGTGGTGAGTGTAATGAAAGGGAAAGTACCAGTGGAGCACTTTATCACGAGGGGGAGCAAAGGGGGAAAATAGGGGCAGGAAAAGTGAGGAGAGATATTACATGGAAGGCCAATCAAATGGGACCATTATTTCGAAAGGTTTACATACTGTCAAGGGTGGATTGGGGAAAGGTGAAAACTTCCACGAAATAAGCTAGCATTCACTGGCTGGCTGGAACATGGGACGCGATGGTTACCCGCCGTCACTCCGTGAAGCCTGCCGTTCCTCGGCCGGCGAATGCCTCCGCATTTCCACAATTCTCGATCGCCCGCAGAATGACCGCGGACTCTATCGGAATGATAGAGCATGCAAAGGAAATGACCTTTGAAACCGGAGGCCCGTGGTCAACCGATTGTGATGTCGATGGTAATAATTAACGAGACAGTGAGGTAGTTTAAATATCAAGTTCGGTTTATGTATTAAACAATTTTGGCTGAGTGACTCATTTCATTTTGTCTGCGATATACTAAGCCTCTTGAATCGCATTTACCTAAATGCAATTTAATATTACGCTGACGATTCGCAATAATGATTTCAACCCAGACAGATTCAGAGGAATCACCGGCATAGAATCCTCGTCTCGGCGGCCCTGCTCAGGCACGAGCTCACTGCTGGCACGCTCAGGGGTGTCCAGTTTGAATCCAGGATCGGGCCCAATGGTTTCTCTCGAATTGTCCTCACGGTGTAGAATGACCACGGCAGCACCTAAGCACCCACTATCCAATATTGCCACGAGTCGTCGCCACTTGGCAGGATACCCTGAACAGTAAAGTTGCTCAGACCTCTGGGAAGCCTCACCAAATATGTTTAAAAGCATTTTGAACGTCAGCGATTCCCCGGGAAAGCAGGGGCTAAAACGCTTGCCCCGACGCTTTCATGGCATCCCATTCCGCGCCTTCATTTTCGCCCCGGATGGGAAGAATCGGCGTTCCCCTTTCCCGCCCCTCCTTACCCCCCCCTCCCCCTCGCCCCTCCGACACCACCGCGCCGCCCTACAATAATCCCCAACACTTCACGACACAACCGCCCCAGCACATTTTACCAATCCACCCCCGCGGTCATATCACCCCTCTCGTCTCCTCCCGCCAGCGGACCCCCCCCCCACACACCCTCGTTGCCCCCCCTTTCCCCGCTCTCTCTCTCCCGTCCATATAAATGCAAATGAAAGCCAAGCACGAGGAGGAGGGCACCGCCTCGATGGCGGGCCCTTGGGTGTGTGTGCCTCCTCTTTTGGAGTGAGTTCCCGGGGGTGCGCGGGAGGAGGAAGGGGGGGGGGTCCTGGGACGAAACCCCTCTCCCCCCGAGAACTCCTCCTCTAACCCTCTCCCCCGAATGTAATCCCTCCCCCCGCCCACAGATTACATCCCCGATCCTTCAGTCACCGCATTACTCCCCCTCCCCTCGCCAGGCTCCTATTCTTCCTCGAAACCCCCCTCCACTCTCTCCCCAAACGCGGCCGACCCCCCACCCCTTTGCTCCCCAGCCACCCTCCCATCGCCTTCCCACTGGCTTTTGCTCCGCTATCATTCCCCATTGCATTACGCATACGGTTGCAGACGTGGTGAAAAAAAATTCGGGGCTCTCACTTCGAAATGGGTGTAAAGACCCTCTCCCTCTCTCCCATCGTCCCTTCCTCGACTCCCCCCCATCCCTCCCTCCCTCCCTTTCCCCCCCCCCACCCACCCGACTTCTTCCCGCACGAGTGTTATGGTCGCGCGTCGCAGAAAGAACTCGCATTTCGCCGAGGAAGCTTTTAAGAACTGAAAGGGAGGAGCCATTATCAGGATCCCTTCTCCCTGATTGCCCTGCGAAGGATGAACTTTGTGTTTCTCGACGCTGTTTGGTGTGGATACGTTCATGCGGCGGGGGGGGCGGGGACATGATGATGGCAAAGGGGTCGGTATTTGAAGGGCGTGAGGCGAGTACGGGAATTGGGCTGCAGTTAAGGAGTTAAAGGGGGAGGGGGGGTGGGGGTGTGGGTAGCATTTTTTTTGAGAAGTGAATCGGTTTTTTTTATATTCCTGCAGGAGGCGATAGTGGATTTTCTCCCTATTCAATTCAAGACCACGGCGAAAGGGAAAGAAAGAGAGAGAGAGAGCGAGTTCTCCTTTTATTTCTGCCGTTCGTTTTTTTCTGCTTGGTAACACTCATTAGGCTCCAATTTCCTCGAGTCGTGTTCCCTTCCGGAGCCGGGAATTATAAAAATGTGTTTTCTTCAATTTCGACTGGTGATTTTCATTCCGCTCGTTGCATTAAAGATTAACATAAAATGTATATGTTGCTCCGGGACGGGACTTCTTCGAAATTGGCCCGGCGTAATGCGGAGTTTTATACCTGTACTTAATAGATTTCTCAAAAAAATGTTTTTATCGCGGAGATAACGAAATAGAAGAGTGCCGCTGATGCAAATGCAGTGAATCTGCACGTTTTACACTCAGGCGATTTATTTTCACTGTATGAATAGACGAAATAATTAAGTCATCAAGCCAACGGAAATTATAGCGCTTATATATATATATATATATATATATATATATATATATATATATATATATATATATATAAAATATCTTCGAAATGGAACGCTCTTCGGCGACTCACAAATATTTAAAAAACAGATTTAGATTTTTAGAATATAGAAACACAAAGAAAGGACACTCACAATTTGTTATTTGACGTTTCGACAGCACGGCTGTCGTCTTCAGAAATATATATATATATATATATATATATATATATAATATATATATATATTATATATGTATATTATATATGTATATATATTTTTTATATATATATTATATATATAATATTCAATTGCATTGGTAAAACAAATCTGGTATGGTCCAACCCGCTGCGTGCTTTAATTGTGAAACTCACATTGGTGCGCATACCGGCGAGGGGAACCGTCTAATTCCCACGGCTGCAGTACTCCCCTGAGTTTTTTTTTAATTTCGCATATCGATTTACTCTGGTTGATTTAATATTAAACCACATTAGTTGCCTATATAGATTCCATAGGTTTTATATGAATGTAAGGATTAGTTACAGCGTAGATTTAGGGTGGGTTCAACTGCTCCAATTTAAAAAATTCCAATCCTATCTCTCCATGATGGTTAAATAACTGGAGAAAAATAAAAGGCACATATTCAAGTCCTAAGAATATTTCATTCCCACGACATTTCGGATGCTGCACACACTTCCAACTTTCGCACCACCGCTGCCTGCTGGCTCTTAACGTATTTACCCGATTGGAGTACGCACATAATAACACCGGTGCAATCGATTGCATTCATTTATATCTGTCCGTCAAAACGCGGGAGTTCTTTCTCCCTTATGATCAAAATATCTTCAGTTTAGTTTTAGACCAGTTTGAGTTTTGTTTTGAGTTGAAATAAATGGTGCAATAGTTTGTTTTGGAAGGAATGATTTCTCTCAACTTCGTAAGAGAAACCACAAAGGGCCTTCACTCAGTCCGAGGAGACGCCGACACCTCGGGGAGAAAGGAACCATTCGTTAAAGATTCCATCATCTCCTTGCCAAGGTGGTACTTCCCTCATCTCCTTTCATTTCATTTTAATATTTACGTTTATTATATTCTCACAGACTCATGATTCCACGAATTAGTAAAGCACAGAGCCAAAGACAAGTGCCGAAAGCCGGAGGAGGCAGAGTAGGATTGACCTGAGGCCGAAAGATGGAAGTGAGTGCCGGAGAGGCGAACATTTTCAGTCACGCTCATTTCTGACGCTCATCCGCTTCCTGTCGATCCAATATCTTCATTTCAGTATTGCTGGTATTATTTCGGCCCAAAAAGTGACCTCATTGGCCGGTGAATAACTATTAGAGCCGGATTTAGTGTGGTATTCTTATTATGGATATCAGTGCTCAATTTTAAATTTGGATAAGACGTTAGGTGAGTATTCCAGTGAAATTTGGATGACGGGTTTGCAAGTATGGCATGTAAGAGCTCTTGAACGCCATCGCAAATATTTGATCTATAAAGGTGTCCGGAATCGTTAGAATCCGAGAAAGATGAAGATTGAGTGAACTTGAGGCGAAATGAGCACAAAGTGAATGTGTGCTTGTCAATATATCTTCTATTGGATCGGATCCGAAGAATTAGAATATCATATCGCTGTCATATTTAGCTCCAACAGGTTTAGATGTTTTCAACATACCGTTATACGAGAAGCTTTTGTGGACATATAGCATTTCTCTCTTAAAAGTCCTGAAATGTGCTGTAGTTCGGACGAATATAAAGTAAATAGACAGAATTTTTCGGACGAAAATACAGGTCTATTGGCTCCTCAACGAGTTGGTACGGGATATTTGCCTCCAAAGATACCGCGATTATCGGGATGGGCTATGAATCTGAAGATCGGTAGCCTTAATAGGTAGCCAATCTACTTAATCCTGTTACCTGAAATTCTTCCGATATCTTTATATTCCCCTGAGTTTCACGTCCTCTATAACCTGCGCCGCCTAAGCATAATTCATCCTAGACCACTCTGCCTAATCATTCGGATTCATGGTTCCATCAGATAAACTAGTGAAATAACAGCAAACTATATTGATATTAATTTCCCTCTAGTCAGTAAGCGGGCCCTTAGGCTTGCGTCTCCCTCCTCCACTCGTTGAACTAATTCTTCACTTTTTACTCCGACTATCCATTTTATTATCATCGTTCCATGACATTTCGATACCTATAATCATATATTCCCATCTTCTTCTAATGCCTTGTCTCACAGCCGTGGGATAAGTAAACTCCTGATTAATGCTTAAATGATTCACTTTTCTATTTCTTACCTAATACTTAAATTTACTCTTTGTTCCAATTTTATTTTGAGAAATCTAGCAAATAAAGTGCATTGACCTAGAGAAAAATTTGTGTCACCATTTAAATTTAACTAATGACTCCCACCGCCATTGCACCAAAAATGGTACGATTATTTAAAATTAAGTCCCTAATATTCGATAAATTTCCTGTATTATATATAACGCCATAAATCAATTCGATTAATTTAATTGTTAGTATGATTAATTGCTGCAATTTTATGATTACTTTAAAATATGAAAAAGCTATGTTAAACACAACTTTGTTAAGTCTTTCGAGTACTTTCTACTGAGGGGGAGAGGTGAGGAACCAGAAGAATTTACCTGGTCAACGTGAAATTTAAAATCTGGACTCTGTCCTTGGAACTGGAATTTCCTAATCACCGACAGTTGTGCAGCACTGCACTGCACCATACTTTACTAAATCCAATATCTCAGTTACTGTGGATTTATGCAAAATAGAAGAGATCAAGTCTCATTCAGAATTACTGAGATTCGTGTTCAAAAACCAGACAAAAGTGTAAACTTTTCACGACTTAATTCCACCAATAAATAATTCAAAAAATTATATTTGCGGCACGTAATATTCTTTATGACTTTTTTTTGAAGCAACAGTAAACTTTTATCTCATTTTACCATATGCCCAGAGAGAAGAGGATTTGTCTTTATACGGATATACTATCCGTAACCTCAGCGGCATGTACTTCGTATGCCACATGTATTGGGTGGGTTGAACGACTCAGCATTCCCCTTGAACTCACTGGTAGTTGGCTCAACACTTAAAAATAATATTCGCATATGTGATTGCGCCATCATTCCAGGAACGAGGAGCAAGTACACCTAATGATATTTATTTGATTAAACACTGAATCGCGGAGGTGGAGGGGGGGTGGCTTTTACACAGAATTCTGGATGCGCAAGTCACAGCCCTCTCTTTTGGTTGATCGGGAGGGAAACCAAGACGGGCGAACGTCGAAATATCGGTCGGGGGGGGGGGGGAAGGTGGGCCAGGTAGGGTGGGAAGGGGTGTAGCACCATGTTTAAAACTTCGAAGGCCTTAATGCCATAAGGTGGAAGAGTCCAGTCGTGTGCACAAAGGGGCGCGCGACGTGCACCACTGGAGGGCACCTCGATCGGAGGGTATCGACCGGGACGAGGGGAGGGGAGGGCCCGGGCGGATGTGGGGAATATACCAGGCTTTCAACAGGGCCGTTCAAATGGTCTCCCAAAGCGAGGGCCGCCGACGAGCGAGACTGAGGAAGAGGGTTGTGGGGAGGGGTTCTTGGCACTGCTGGGTCGAGGGGGAGGAGGGGGGGGATGCAATTACACGTGTGTGTATGTTTGAGAGGGCTTCGAATCTAGAGCACTGCGAGTGGATACAGGTGATGATGAACTCGCCACCCCCCCGCATCTGCGGAAAGTGACTGATCAATGTTTTTCGCTCCAGGCCCGTAGTTTCGATGAAAAACGCATCTAGCATCGTTTTCTTCGCCTTCTAGACACGACATGTAATGCCGTGTTTCACACCAGGAAAATTGTTGCATTAACTTCGTTGAAAATTTAAAATCGTCCCCTTTGCTTTCGCCATGGATCATTATGGGCCGTCTTCTTATATATTATTAGCCTTCTTAGAGAGCATTCTGTCTGCCAGTGATTCCCAAGGAATGAAATAAATCACATCGTCGTAATTAATCTCTGGGCTCCTTCCCTTGTTGTTCTCCACTCCAATCTCCTTCTCGATCTTCCATAATATTAATGCATAATTGATAGGGCCCAATAACGCGGTCCCCTCTTCCCCGTTGGTGTCTTCCTTCTGCGCATCCCTTTTCCACATCTTCAAATTTATTTGGGAGTCATAATCGATATCACATCAATTAAAATATATACTCACTCTCCGATTAGTGATTAGTTTTAAAGCTGACTGACAGACGCTCTCCTGAGCGTCGCTTTTATGCCTTATTACAATTTTCTTGCTGTTTGACTAGAATCAACGCCGTCACGACTGTTTCAATAAATCGATCCGCTGTGTATCATTAATTTATTTCCCATTTTGAATTTGGGTTCAATGTTTCACACCCCTCCTCCCTAGCACTCTCGTCATCTCAATGCCCTCCAAGGACGATTTATAGAGGTGCGTGGTCTGAATTTTGTGCAATGGCAATCTTTGCCCGCTTCTCCGTGGACTGCTTTCTTTCTTCTGTCATTATCCTTGCTCTAAAAAGAAAGATAATCTGGGTGGTATGCAAAGATCAGCATTCAATACGAATAAGCGAATACCTGAGTCAATCAGTAACCGATTTTACAGAATAATTGATTTCTATGCATCGTATTCCTGCGAACACAATACTTTATTAATCAGTAAAGCATGTAACAAAATATTAATATAAACAGGCAATCGGTAATAACAGCATCACCATGTCAAATCACGGTAATAGTATTTATTTATTCCTAATCTTAATATTCGTAGCATCGCTGAGAACCGTAGTCGTAACGTTTAGAGTTCGCTGAGCCAGGTCACAAGTTCCCGTCTAAAAGCAAAAGTTCATCCCGCGGCTTCATCTCGACTATTTTTTCTTCTTATTGAGTTACAAGTTAAGGCAAGCCAAGAAACTCATGTCCTGTGTGTGGGAAAATGTGCAAGAATTGCGGAAGAATGGTTTTAATTCTAGTGAACAAAATGGTCTATAAACTTACTTATCGATACTAAAAATTCATAAGCATAATTTGTTAGTGTGATCATAAGTTTAAATGCATGCTCTAATAATTGATGTCAATTAGGTAAAATGTCTTCAAGCTCCTTTTGGAGGTGATGTGATTTTTGCCTCATCCATAGAATTCAATATGTGCATGTGAATAGGAATTATGTATCGTGTGATAGCGTGGCATAGTTCAGAGTGTGATGCAACTGTATGAGATTACAGGTGCTCACAATAATCGTGCGTTTGTGCATTGGACTATCATACATCGCAACTTATGCTTGCGGAATAAGTTCTCAATAGACCTGATGGTTTTTATTTACTCGAATACCTGTTGCAAAAATTTAATAAATTTTAAATTATAATTCATACACTTAATAATGAACGCGGAGTGAAGACATCCTGACGCCGGAAATAAAATGATTCAGGGTTCCAGGACGAATATTGAATAAATGGTCGCTTGATCAGGATATGCAAGTCACATTTTATAACTAAATATTGGATAAAATATTTTTACCGTGCTGGCTTATTTTACCTATTTGGTATGAGAGGATCATCGATGAATGACATATTTTTAATATGCTGTATTTTAATTGTCCCGAATCTTGCGTAAACTTGTAAGTGAAACCCTTATTTTTAATCCATAGGCATCGTTGCTTTAAAAATTAGAACCCGGATCCGCCTCAGGGGTGGTCTTTCGTCACAGCTACCCTCTAGGCTGGAATAGGGTCAGAAGCATGTTCCATCGGCTATTTCCCTGAAACTCCGTCTTCTAAACAGCTGGCGACTTGAGAAACATGCACAGTAAATGAATTACACATGGAATTGCTGTCAATCGGGCACTCGGGCTGCTTTGCGTATCAATCAAACATTAACTTTGCCAAATTTGAACTAATGTAAAAATTATAGGGAGGATGAAAATTGATGAATACTAAGTAAAAATTTATAACCGAACTAAACTGGTTACTTTTACTATTCTTAGATATTTAATACTCATTCAAAAGTTACAAAACTCATATTTGAAGGAAGGCTTGGTGAAGGGGGTTTATCAGGAGTGCTAAGGACGGATAGCTGTAAACAAGTATTAATTTTAAGGCGCTTGTGACTAATGTTCTGAGTCAGTTTCAAAGGTGTCCCTGCGCTCTAGGAGATGGTCACTTTGTGGAAGCGATTCAAGGTCAACTAAATGAATTGGTATGTCCAAGCAAACATTTGCATTCACAACCTGCGTATGCGCCGACAGGTAACGTCGTCGTCAGTGCGAAGCATATAAACATTTTGGTCTCGTGCTCGCAAAGGGGAGATGAATGGTGGGGTAGAGGGGGGGGGGCAAGTGGATCATGAGCATCGCTGCACCACCCCCTCTTCACGCGAAAGCTTTCGATTAATGCGTCCATTGTGTGATTCGAAGCGTCAAACCCTTCGCCCGTAGGCAGGAGCAGTTGGCCGGCGATCCAAGCAGTGCAGGCGAGGAGGGGAGGGAAAAGGAACCGGGATGGGGCGTGGCGGGGTTATTCCCATTTTTTTTATTTATTGGGAAAGATGGTCGTGGATACGACCCAACCCTCGTCCTTCCTCCCCCCCCTTAATGCCGTTGTGGGCCGGAGTATGGAAATGGTTCCGGGGACTCTTTTGTCTTCAAACTCTCCTCCCCCTCCCCCTTGCAACCCACTCCTCCCCCTCCCAGACTCCCCCGCATGCGCATTTGGGCCCCCCTACTCCACCCACCCCTTCCTTTTTTTTCGTCAGTCATTTCCTTCTTTGGGCCTCCTCCTTTTCCCTCATTCTCCCCCTTTCCTCCTGCTTGACTCCAGTTTATCCCCCTCCCACTCTGCACCCCCCCCCGCCCACCCTCCTTCCCACCCCCCCGAAGCCCATTCCACCCAAAACTCCACTCTTTCTCCTCCACCCATAAACCCTCCCTGATCTCTCAATTCGGTTAAACAATTCCGAGAACTCGCCTCCCCTCCAGCCTCCTCCCCCTCCCTCCCCCTCCCTCCCCCCACTCCACCCCACGGGAGCCCGCCTCTTCCTATCTTCCTTTTTATTTCAATCTCGTCAAATTACTGCGGCCGCAAAACGGAGGCCAAGGATTTCAATCTGAATCGATTTCCAAGATGGGAGCCAACAAGCCCGGCTCTCTCTCCCTCTCTCCCTTTATCTTGAGGACCTGCCGTTCACATGAGAGTTGGATGTACTTCGAGTAAACGCATATTGGAAGGGCGTGCACTATTATGTAAATGCGATGGAATTTATTCGATGCGCACGCAGACTGCGGACTTGAACGCGCGGGGATAAAGATAAGAATTCTATCCAGAAATGAGAGATATTGGCGGCGATATGTTCTACAGATAGAAATGCAGAGCCAAAATACTTACCCATATGGTTGACAGTGCAATTTGTGCAAAGGAGTAAAAAGCAAACGGAATGGAAGAATAAGTTTGAAACGTCTGATGCAATCTGCAAATGTATATTCCGTCATAAAGTGGTTCCAGGGTATTTTCTTCAGGAATTCCACTTCCACGCATTCCGATTCCACATTTATACGTCCCCCATGATCCCGTACGTTTCATAAAATTTATCAGATGGACTGGCAATCAATCCTTAGTCTCAGATATAAATAAGGGATGATAATACATTAGGAATTATGATTATGCTTTATGACGACTCTATGTAATCATTCTCATTGATGCATAAAATTTGCAGATACAAAGTTTTATTAAAAATGGGCATATTTTTGTGCCCGTGTCTAAAAAACAGGCACACGTTATATGTTCATAATAATTTTAGTTGGAAATTTTTATTGTAAATTTTTACGAGAGCTACAATATCTTACCTGTTTTATGTCATCTTGAGGACAGTTTCTTATCAATTATTATTTTATTACGTTGTACCCGAGACACATTTTCAGGGGCAGATGGAGAAACACACCTCAGTGTTTCAGCATTGACGCACATCATTGAATGTGATATTTAGTCATCAAGTCAATGATACAAGTTCCTTAGCTTAGCTTGGGAATTTTAGGCTTCTGATTTGCTGCAGTGAGATCTCACGTTAGGTTTAACAAGATAATTCTGCTCTTTCATCTCGTTTGAGATTTAATCTACCTTTTTCTTTAATTATTTGCTCTTGCTTCCGGGAAATAGATTCTAAATCGAGTGATTCCATCTTCATCGTTAAAGTAGCATAGGAAATTCCATTTTATTTTTCCCCCAAAAGACTGTTATCAAGTCGGCGACAACATTCTAAGAAGTGGTTCTGTTTTAGAATCCAAATTGGAGTGGCATTTAATTTGAGAAATTAGGAGCAAGGGAACGATGAGCCTTCCGCCGTGCTGCCTGGCGAATCGATCATTGCGTCGCAAATTCGACGCCTTTTTTATTCGCTGTGGCTCACTGGGTGAGGGAAGGGGGGGGAAGGGAAGGAGGGGTGGAGGAGGCGGAAAGGGAGACTCCTTGCGTGCCGCGCGAGTTCTCCGGTGGATCGGACGTTTTAATTGAAAAGACGGCCCTCGTTATACAGCCTGCGATGATCTCTCAGGGCAGCAATTTCGGAACGAATCCGCCAACTATAGTCACGGAGAGGAGGAGGGCGGGGAGCGGGTGAGAGGCACGGCGGGAAGGGAGCAAATGGGAGTGACAGCACGGGAAGGCGCAGGTGGGGGGGGAGGCATCCAGAAGACATTCGACTTGAACGAAAGGAAGGAAGAAGTGGGTCGATAATTGAATAGGATTCGTGACGGAGGCGAAAGAGAAGGGGAAGTGAAGAGCTAATTCTAAAAACGATCGCCCTCAAATGGAAAGGGGGAAATTATAAATGCGATAAGAACGCCAAGAGACGAGGCCGCTCAACAGCCGCTGAAGTCACCGCAAATTTCACCGGCAAAATGAAGACAAAAGATCCCCCCCGTTCTGAAAAGGGTCATCCCTTCGGGTTAGCTAGGGGACGGTCACGAAAGCCGGAGTACGCATTTCTTCGGAGGGTGGGGACAAATAGATTTTATTGCTTGTTAATTAAATGCCGTCCCTTCTTTCTTTTGAAGATTTCTCCTGGCTCTAGGTGGTGGACGTAACCTGAAGGAACTTTGGCAATGTGGTAAATGGCAATGCGAATTGACTCCCATGGAATACTTCCTTTCAGCAATATGATTAAGAATAGGGCGTGGAAGAATGATCGAGATTAAACAAGCCCAAAATTCATCACACACTGTTTTTTAAAAAAAAAGGTTTTATTCTCATTCTGACTACAGTACAAGAGTAGTTAAACGTAAGACGTGATATGAGTGACATTATGTCCATAGCTAAATGATTTTCAAACGAAAGGAGTGTAATCAAGCATATATATATATATGAATATGTATACATAGATAATGTAGAAGCACTCACAAAGGCAACATAGCATTTGGATGGCTCAATACAGAAGAAAAATAAAATAGATAACACGTAAAAGGATACTCACAATTCAAGTTAAAGTTTTCTTCAGGTCAGACTGGGCCACCGAAAATTAGGAATACGTGTGTTTCATTTGCATGTGCTTCTATTTGTTTTTTTTCGCTAGCCCTATCTCGCTCCTCCGTTTACATTATCATTCAAATCCCGAGACTTTACTTCAAGACGCATATATATATATATATATATATATATATATATATATATATATATATATATATATATATATATATATATATATATATATATATATATATGTCCCCGTCATCAACTCCCTCCTCCTTGTGAAAGCCTCATTGCCTAGCGCAATTCCTCTCCTTACGTCCTTACTACTTTGACCGTGTTGGTCCAAAACACTATCGAGATACGTAAACTGTTCTACCTGCTCTAGTTTTTGCCCTACTATTTTTATGTTAAGCTTAGCCTTTTTCTTTCTAGAAAATCGCATGACCTTTGTTTTATTAATATTGATTCTCATCCCATACCTGTCGCACTGAATTTCCAATTCACAAAGCAATGCTTGCAGCCCCTTGGCTGACTGACAAACTAAAGCTTGGTCATCAGCAAACCTAACTGATTTTACGAATTCCCCGCCCACTTTCATTCCTACCTCCAGTTCTTCCCATGCCTCTTTAATCATTTCCTCTGCATACAGGTTGAACAGCAACGGTGACAATGGGAAACCCTGCCTTACAGCTCTTCCTAACACTGCCCAACTGGACTCCCCGTTCCCTACTCACACCTGAGCAGTCTGAGACATGTACAGGCTGCGGATTAGCCTCCTTTCCCTTCAATCTATTCCTATTTTCTGCAATACTATATACTCATTAGTTTTTCCCAATTCACTCTATCAAACGCTTTTTCGAAACGCTTTTACGAAGCATTGCCTCACACTAGTTGTGTTCTATATTCCTCTCGATTAATAATCTCATTACTGCAATGGCATCACGCGTGCCTCTACCCTTCCTAAACCCAAACCGATCGTCCCCTAAGTAATCATTTCCCCTACTCTCTATCCTTTTCTTTATGATCCTGAGAACAACTTTAGCTGCGTGGGATATCAAGCTAATTGTCCTGTAGTCCTCACATGACGTGGCCTTTACCTAGTTCGGAATAGGAACTAAAACTGATCTACATCTACATAATACCCCGCAAGCCGCCGCAAGGGCGTGTGGCGGGGGGTGTTAGGTCACCAACCGTAAAAAGGAAAAATACCACATGCCAAAAAAAAAAAAACAACACGGAAAATTACACCTACAGTAGCGCACACACTCATGCAAAAATCCCTTCATCCAATACTCGTGCAAACACATATACCGCAAAACAACTAAAAAACTGCACCCCATGATGCAGCCAGCAGCTGATCTCACAAAGTCTTCCGGCCAGATTTCTTCCTCATAAATACTACGGATCAGCCCATATAGCCTCTGCCTCCCACATTTTCCTAAACATTTTAAAACATCCACGGGAATATTATCCACCCCCACGGCCTTATTTAGTTTCATCTCCCTTAATGCCCTTTCTATCTCATTGTCTAGCATGCCTGGACCTAAGCTACTCTCTAATCTTCCTCTACGTCATGTTCCTTTTCAATGTCTAACTTTGTTGGCCTAAGTTCTGTACCATATGGTTCTTCTATATACTCCTTCCATCTCTCTTGGATCTTTCCTGCGTCAGCTATTACCTTACCCGCCTTATCTCTAACTGTCAGCATAGGTCTTCCCTTCTTACTTCCCGATAATGACTTAACTCAGCTGTACAGCGCACTGATTTCAACCTTCCTCTGCAGACTTTCCATATCCTCGCACTGCGTCTTCCACCATGCTTCTTTTGCTTTATTTGTTGCCCGCCTCAATTTATTGTTTAATTCTTTGTACTTCATTTTGCCTAATTCCGTATTTACATTCCTCCATTTTCGCCGCTCATCCATCTTTGTAATCATCTCATCCGTGATCCATGGTTTCCTAGTCCTTTTAGCGTTAACGGTTCCAATAGTGTCTTTTGCGGCTTTAGACAACCCTTTCTTGATCACTTCCCATTTTTCTTCGATAGTACTAAGCCCTTTACCATCCTCCATGATTTTCTCTACCGCCTGTTTGTGTTCCTTCCTTTTCAACCCATTTAATGCTTCTACATTCCATTTTCTAACTCGCCGCCCCTGCCTTATCTTTTTGAAACGGACGCTACATTTCATAACAACTAAATTGTGGTCTGAGTCCGCATCCGCTCCCGGGAAGCTGTGGGAATTTATCACACTGTTCCTAAACCTATGACTAACCAGAATATAATATAGCTGATACCTTTCTGAGTCACCTGGCATTTTCCATGTATACCTGCGTCTTTTGTGGTGTCTAAACCAAGTGTTGGTGATGACTAACCCCTGTCTCCTGCAGAACTCAACTGCGTCCTTTATGTTTGTTCCTATCCCTTTTCCTTATATCTGTTTCTGTATATATGAGTATTTATTCGCCGTTTGGCGGGATTTCGTGTTTGAATGTGTATTTGGCCAATGTGTCTCATCTCTTTCTTCTGGCTATGCGTGCCACGAAACGCACTGTTCCTTTCCTGTATGATGTTGTATGAATTCTAACCCACTGTCCTTTCCTCTTGTGTATTGTCTATTTCTCCTTTGGTGGGTGAAACAGCCCCCTGACGCCTTCTCTTGGCTAAAGAATCGGGGCGCTTGGCGACATATTAAACCCACGGATCTCAGGGTAAATTACGTTTCCTCGATAGCTCAAGTGGTTAAGAGCATCCGCCCGGCAAGTGGAAAGATCCGAGGTTCGAGTCCCGGTCAAGGAAATATTTTTACTCTTGTGATCCGTTCGATTCCGCCTTCCCCACCTCTATTGTGTTCGTCCTTTATGCGTGTTCCTATCCCTTTTCCTTATATCTGTTTCTGTGTATATGAGTATTTATTCGCCGTTTGGCGGGATTTCGTGTTTGAATGTATATATATATATATATATATATATATATATATATATATATATATATATATATATACATATATATATATGTATGGGTCGCGGTAGTCCAGCGGGTAGAGCGTTGGACTGCTGGGTCCCAGGTGCGATTCCTGAGCAAGGCACTCTGGGCACCTGCAGCTCCCACCAAGCTATGTGATTTTTCGGGTACCAGATCTTCCTGGGAAACCATAACTGGCACAGGGAAAGGAACTGGCCCTCCTACCTTGATGTGTGAATTTCACACGCCGTCGGGCTTGGTACTGGGTGAACTCTACCATCACCTACTAAACCGACCTTCGGGTTGATTACTGTGTTTATGGTTTTATGCCTATATATATGTATATATATATATTTATGTTTATATATATATATGTATATATATATATGCAGATATATATATATATATATATATATATATATGCATATATAGTATATAGTCTATTTTCTTCAGAGTAGACGATTTTCATTATAGTTAACACGGACGGTTTGGAAATTAGCACAAAATATTGATACGTCCACTTAAGGGATACGATATTCTGCGGCATCGTCCAATTTCACAGCAGCTGTATTTACGAATGAATTCTTTCCATCAGACTAACAATATCGGCATCAAGATTCTTTTCTTTTTCAAAGGGTGATCTCTATCCTATCATTGAAAAGGTTTTATAATCGTGGTCGATCACCGACAGTTGACGTCTTGTAAATGGCTGGAACCTACAATGCTCTTTCGATGAAGTGAAATATCTCTGATACACTAATAGTGTTCTCTGTTGACATTCGAATGCATTCATTTTTTTGAGAAACTCATAGTTTTCTCAATGCTGAATGATCAGTGGCCTCGAGTGCCTCGTGCAACTCACATTGCTGCGAATTCTTTTCAATGGCATAAGTCCCAGGAATTTCCACTTATGAAATTGCAACATAATGACGTTAAAATGAAACGTTGATGACTTATAATACAGTGATAACTACAATTAATGTGTAAGCACGTTGTATTTGGAAACTCACCACACACGTCAGTCATTCAACTCGATCTTTCGGTCTCTCTTTCTCTCTCTCGTATTCGGAATTATAGTCTTTTCACATTTGCATAGAATTTTATTATTTAAAACTAGCTTCATTTTCAACTTGTATGCGTCATTATAAACACCTTCTACACGAATTATACTCTTCATTTTGTGATAAACTGTGATGGCTTTATTAAAGTGTCATTCTTTGCCAAGGAATGAATTTCATCTTGTCTCTGCAGTGAGTTTTCATTTTTGAAAGGACCTGGGTTCCTTTTCTAAACTGTAAATAAATATTTGCAAAAATAGAATAATATACTGTTGGAAACCCCCCCCCCCCCCCCCCGCCATCCTCTCGTCATGGTTAAGGTCGATTGGGCTTCGCTGACTGCGGTCCAATCTTAGTGAAGCAGCTGGAATCAGTTGAATTGTGCGAAATGGATAAGAACGATGACGCTTGGGGGATTTCTGGATGTTTTGCAGAATTGAGCGATTTGTGTTGCCTGACCATTTTAAAAAGAATATGTTAGAATACTCCAATTTTGATTAACTTTAAACTTTCCCCGGGTACCCTTTTCAAACTTTAAGTGTATATTCCATTGAGTCAAATCGTCCTATCTCCTCCCTCCGGGTTCAGGGAACCGCTACGCACTTCAATGCTGTGATACCATAGGAATCAACCGGCTATCATTTTAAATAACTCTTTTAGACTGCACCACATCAATACATTTCCATTTTAGGCGTGTTCGCATTGCTTTACACGCATGCGCTGTGATCGTCTTTCCCGGTTTCTTCAGCACCATCTTGTCCGGACCTGTTTAGGGATCGAGAAATGTTTGCTCACTACTTTGCCATCTCCTGTGAAACCGCCAAGAAGAAGTGAAAGATTGTTGGTTTTGAAAAGATTTCTAAAAGTATTTGTCTGAAATAATTACTTTTACGACAGAGCTTTGACTTTACGTATGAAAATTGAAATTATTTCTACGCCACGTTGCCTGATAAAGAAAGATGTTTGGTGGAATAGAGAAGTGAAGAATTAGAGAGGAAGGATCTGAGAAGAAGAGCGAAAAATGGAAGGCGCTTTCACAAAACCGCGAGCGCGTTCTGTGATAAAATAGTTACAGGATAATGAATTGTAAACGTGGAACATTGAAGCAAATCTCATCTGAAATGAATGACTGCTGAAAATACAGAAACAGGATGGTCGGTAAGAACGGGGAAGGGGTGAGTAACATGAAGGGGAAGTGCGGAGGGGTGTGGGGAGAGGGTGTGAGGCGGGGGTGGAGAGAGAGGCAGGCTGTTCCGGAGAGAAACCTGGGGCGGATAAAAGTGGAATGAGAGCGCTTATTAAAACTACTCTGGGACGAAGTCACGAATGGATTTGTTCCCTCCGTCAGCTGAGCCCAAACTTCAGTCCGGTGAGAAGGGGAGGCGGGCGGGCGGGGGAGGGGCGGAGTGAGGGGGGGAGTAAGGGAGTGGGGGGGGGAGGGTTGAAATCGCCGCCCCGGTGGCGTTTGTCGTTCCGACCGCGATGTGTTAATTCCCCCGTGCTGTTCCGTTTCCCGAGTTTATGACCTCCTTTTGTGCGACAGGGGTTGTTTTGTATTTTTTTCCTACCCCGGCGCAACTGAGTTATGACTACGGCATTAATTCTGCTCACGATGACACTTGAGTAGCAGTGTTTACTCTCATTATTTTCATTCAGACAAAGAGCAGCAAATTGAGAGCGTGGATTTTCATCTACACTTAACGGGGAGGTTACTTACCTCACCACGCGACCGTTAACTTTATTTCCTGTTTTTTTTTATACTGCCGGATATTCGAAATGAGAGCGCAAATTTGGGAAGTATACGCATTTTGTTCACCTGAAAAACTTATTAAATCACTATTTAATTGTCTCTCTTTTTCGAATCAATTGTAGGCATGAGTATTTTCTTGTTAATCCGTGCGTTTTTATGAATTATAGCATCTAAATTTATAATTATTTGACACGGGGCCTTTTTATATGCTCATGTTAATTTCAATTCCTGCGTTATCTTGATTTTTTTGTGCTCATAAATATATGCAAATATTACGAAGGTCAAAAAATTCCTGCTTGCGCTTAATGACATAGCTTAGTGGTTTATTCTCCCTCCCAGTACATGATACATAAAATTGCCCTTTGGCATATTGTGAATACTATTGCACTTTTAAGCACACTAATGGGAATAATCGATGGTTTCAGGCGTTATTTTATGGAATCGGTTCATTCTTAAGCGGATAAAATAATACTTTGTAATTCCACAGATTTATTTCACAAACACACGACCCGGGTTTCGACGTACAACGTCATCTTCAGGTCTTATCAGGTCGTTCATCTCAGGCCACCTGAAGATGACGTTGTACGTCGAAACCCGGGTCGTGTGTTTGTGAAATAAATCTGTGGAATTACAAAGTATTATTTTACACGCTAATGAGAATTTTTGCGGAACGTTTCCTTTGGAATTAACCCGGCGGAGGATATTTTCAGAGAATAATTTTCCTAGGTGATGCATGAGACACCTCTCTTGGCAAGCATTCAGCTCGCTGCGCTAATTGGCCTAATTATGCAATTGTGTCCCTCTCATGTTTTAAGCATGCAATCTCATATTGTGTCTCATTAAGTTGTTAATTATAAATGAGCAGCCTATACACTTAACAGGAGGGGGGAGCACGCAGCTCACTTCAAAAGTTGGAGTGGTCAAATGAGGACGTTTCATAACTTAAGGCTTAAAGCGACACAATAATCCTTTTGCACGGGACGGATGTGTTCACATTAAGAATTATTTACGCTCTCTCTCGGAGGCGACTTTGACTTTCGTGTCGAGGAGACAGGCGCGGAAATTTGCGAAAGAAGTTGAGCAGATTCAACTTGGGGATGAGAGGGGAAGAGTTTGGCTGCGGGCGAGACGTCGGGAGGTGAGGTGAGGGGAAGACCGTCGCGGTGAAATTTCGTTTTGAAATTGAACTGTCACGTGATGATCTCGGCTCTAATTGGGTTTTCCTCCCTCGCCGTCGGCGGGCCAGAGGAGGAGCCGCGCTGGGTGGGTTCGGCCACTTCAGGGGAAAAGGCGCGTTGAATCAAAGGGATGGGCACATGGGAAAGCATTTCGACGAGCGCCATTTTGGCGGACGGGAATCCACAACTAATTACCGCAGATTTTGAATAATCTCAAAGATGAAGACGACCACTGGAACTTATCATAATTCGTCGCTTTGATTCAATTAATCTTAAACTATGCCGAATATCGTTCAAAAGTTACTATTTTAATAACATCGCCTTAATTGTTATTGGTTGGAGCCCATCTATCATTAGCTCATCTATATTTCCAGATATTTCAATTTATTATGGGCACTGCAGACATTCCTGTTGATAAGTGATTCTCAACTACATATTTTGCCTAAGATCGATTGAAATAGTTATATTTACTTAATCATTGCATTTTCCCCGAGGGGATAATTAATAGATTTAATCCTCTTAACGTAAATAATAAGGTTCGTAGAATGTTTGGTTTTAAAATTAGAAATTAATATAATGCTGCCAAAACAACTTAGTTTAAAAGTTATATAATTGACGCATTTGGAAGAATATAAACCTATTAGCCTTAATTTTTTCCTCAATTGAACAACGTTTGAAAATTTACAGTTATAAATGTAGGTTATAACGTAATAGAAAATATATAGATGAATTGTTAAATTCGTAAAACCTATATGCTTTCTAAATTGAGAATGAATTTATTACTTAATAATCATCTATGAATCAATTATATGAAAATCAAGGGCATGGCGGAATAACCTGCGACTGAGACAGGAATTGGAAACTCTCATTTCCGCTAAGCAAACATGTGCTTTTCGCCTGGAGTTAAATTTTGACTTATGCCTTTACTTCAAGGTGGTGAATAATGAGCAATTGGCTTCATTTCTCTTTTTCTAATCATCCATAATCAATTCAAACTCGCGTTAACCAAGGAAGGCCCAGGTCATTATTTTTACTTCGATGGAGAGTTCTTGTTATCTGGGATTCTATTTTTTACGAGTAAAAGCTGAAACGATATGAAAAAGGATTTTAATTCAAGAGCATTTTTGACAGTTTCTGCTCTCTTTCCTAAGAGTAAAACTGTGTATCCATGCGGAAACATTAGTTCACACTTCAATCCATCCAAGTGAAGTACTCCTGGTCGCCTTTTCAGCATGCGTTGAAGATTCAAAAGTGAAATTTATGATTACAGAGCAGGCCTCTGCATTAGTCGGAAAACACAATTGATGTAATATACCTGATGCATTTAAAACTATTTCGGATATGTTTCGCAATGCATAATTAACAATATCTTTCGACCTCATCTAAGAAATATGAGGAAGTACTTCGTATGGTGGACGAAATCCTATGGAGGCTGGAAAAATGGATGAAGGACGTATTATCGGCAGTGGGAAGGAACTGAAGACTGCAATAGAAGGGAGAATGTTGGGCAAATGGGGAAAGGCAGAAATAGGATAGGGATGTTATAGATGGATAGACGTCTTTATTTGGGCGAAATTGAATCTTAATGGTCCCTTTTTTCATTTAACCCATCGTCGTAGACATATTATATTAGGCATAAAATTGATAACTACATGCACATGTACACATAAATACATATAGGTAGACATACATTCATTTAGCACAGATTTGCAGATCAAAAAGAAAGAAACGTATATATATATATATATATATATATATATATATATATATATATATATATATATATATATATATATATATATATATATATATATATATATATATATATATATATATATATATATATACATATATACATATATATATACATACATATATATACATATATATATATATACATATATATATATATATATATATATATATATATATATATATATACATACATATATATACATATATATATATATATATATATATATATACATACATATATATACATATATATATATATATATATATATATATATATATACATACATATATATACATACTATATATATATATAAACACAGATGTAGATTTTTAGAATATAGAGACACAAAGAAAGGACACTCACAATTTGTTATTTGACGTTTCGACAGCACGGCTGTCGTCTTCAGAATCATAGAATAGAATAGATTCTGAAGACAACAGCCGTGCTGTCGAAACGTCAAATAACAAATTGTGAGTGTCCTTTCTTTGTGTCTCTATATTCTAAAAATCTACATCTGTGTTTTAATATATTTGTGCGTCGCCGAAGAGCGTTCCATTTCGAAGATATTTTATATATATATATATATATATATATATATATATATATATATATATATATACACACACACAAACACACACAAACACACACACACACGTACACACATGTATACATTATTCATACATATGTACACACATACATACACATAAACATACATATACACATATATACACACACATATATATATATATATATATACTCGTATATATATATATATATATATATATATATTTCCATACATATACCCATATACCCATACATACATATGCATGTATAAATTAAGGTTACACCTACACATACACATATACTCAAAGTAAATGACAATGAAGATAGAGAACAATAAAATAAGGAAAGTCTAAGCAAAGAATGAGGTTTGTGGGAAGAGCCAGGGAGAGCGTCATGATGTTGGGTGGAATGAAGGAAGGAAGGAAATACTCAAAAGATGAAGAGGGACCTTTTGTGGACTAAGTTGCGAGATTTTATGTTTTGTTAGTAGTCACAAAATATTTATTCAGTAGTTGTGTCCATCCAAAAACCTGCCTTAACTGCTAGATTACCTTAAAATGATAATAAGAAGAAATATGTGGTACATGACACGCAAAATTAGAGAATTATCACAACTGGCAAGGAAAAATAAATCATTACAAACGTTGAGTAATTATAAATTATCTTGTCATGGTCGAATCTTGTTTCAAATCAAATTGGTAAGGGTAACAGTCATGACTAACATGTGCTGAAAATCTTGCGCTAACATTCATTGCCAAGAGTTAGAGTGGTGCCGACATTTGGAACCCCTGCAGATTAAATTCAAACCGTAACTCAACGCATCGACCCACCTCAAAATTTTTAATTTTTGTCTGATAATCATTTGTTGTATCAATTCAAATTAAGAGCAGGTAAAATCAAATTTCATTCATATGATAAATATTGTCTTGTTCCATAACATCACACCAAACTTTCAAAATTTTTATGATATCCAAGTTGAATGCATTAAAATCATTCCATAAAATTGGTATTATATCTGATCATATGATTGACATTATGCTATCCATTTTTATTAAATTAGAGTGAACATCTTCCAGTTTGAGCTAATTGTTATCAGAAATCTGCCCTCAACAAAATTTTATTCACATATATTATTACTATACAGCGGCGGGGACGAGAGCCAAAGAAAGGGTTGCCATAGTATTAAATGAAGAGGTTGGAAGAAGCGTAGTCAACATAGAGGAGGTAACAGATAGAATACTACTAGTAGAGATTTAAGCAGAACCGACGAACTTGGTTATTATTCAGGTATACATGCCACCGAGCAACCATAAGGAAGAAGAGGTCGATAGGATATGCGATCAGTTAGAGGACATGATCGCGTGTGTTCCTGCAGGGAAACATTTGATAGTGATGGGGATTGGAATGCGACGGTAGGCGAAGGAAGAGATGGTGGAGAGGCCGGGGACTATGGTTTAGGCACGAGGAATGACCGCGGGGAGAAAGCAGTTGAGTTCTGCAGGAGACAGGAGTTAGTCATCACCCACACTTGGTTTAGACACCACGAAAGACGCAGGTATACATGGAAAATGCCAGGTGATTCAGAAAGGTATTAACCACATTATATTCTGGTTAGACACAGGTTTAGGAACAGTGTGACAAATTCACAAAGCTTCCCGGGAGAGGATACGGACTCTGACCACAATTTAGTTGTTATGAAATGTGGCGTCCGTTTCAAAAGGATAAGGCAGGGGCGGCGAGTTAGTAAATGGAATGTAAAAGCATTAACTGGTTTGAAAAGGAAGGAATACAAACAGGCGGTAAATGAAATCATGGAGAATGGCAAAGAGCTAAGTACTATCCACGAAAAGTGGGAAGTGTATCAAGAAAGGGTTGTATAAAGCCGCAAAAGACACTGTTGGAAGGGTTAACGATAAAAGGGCTAGGAAACCATGGATCACGGATGAGGTGATTACAAGGATGGATGAGCGGAGAAAATGGAAGAATGTAAATACAGAACTAGGCAAAATGAAATACAAAGAATTCAACAATAAATTGAGGCGGGCAACAAATAAAGCAAAAGAAGCATGGTGGAAGACGCAGTGCGAGGATATGGAAAATCTGCAGAGGATAGGTGAAATCGGTGCGCTGTACAGCAACTTTAAAGCTTTATCGGGAAGTAAGAAAGGGAGATCTATGCTAACAGTTAGAGATAAGGCGGGCAAGGTAATAGTTGACGCAGGAAAGATCCAAGAGAGATGGAAGGAGTATATAGAAGAACTGTATAGTAAAGAACTTCGACCAACAAAATTGAAAAAGAATATGACGTAGAGGAAGATAGCTTAGGTCCAGGAATACTAGACGAAGAGATAGAAAGGGCATTAAGGGAGATGACACTAAATAAGGCCATGGGGGTGGATAACATTCCCGCGGAACTATTAAAAAATGTTTAGGAAAATTTGGGAGGAAGAGGCTCTATGGGCTGATTCGTAGTATGTATGAGGAAGGAATCCGGCCAGAAGACTTTGTGAGATCAGTTTTAGTTCCTATTCCGAAAAAGGTAAAGGCTACATCATGTGAGGACTACAGGACAATGAGTTTGATATCCCACGCAACTTTAGTTGTTCTCAGGATCATAAACAAAAGGATAGAGAGTAGTAGATTACTTATGGGATGATCAGTTTGGGTTTAGGAAGGGGAGAGGTACGCGTGATGCCATTGCAGTAATGAGATTATTAATCGAGATGAATATAGAACATAGCCAGGAGGTATTTGCCTGTCTCGTAGATTTCGAAAAAGCGTTTGATAGAGTGAATTGGGAAAAACTAATGAGTATTCTGCAGAAAATACGAATATATTGGAGGGAAATGAGGCTAATCCGCAACCTGTACATGTCTCAGAACGCTCAGGTCCGGGTAGGGAACGGGGAGTCCGGATGGGCAGTGTTAGGAAGAGGTGTAAGCAGGGTTGCCCATTATCACCGTTGCTGTTCAACCTGTATGCAGAGGAAATGATTAAGGAGGCATAGGAAGACCTGGAGGTAGGAATGAAAGTGGGCGGGGAATTCGTAAAATCAGCTAGGTTTGCTGATGACCAAGTTTTAGTTTGCCAATCACCCAAGGGGTTGCAAGCATTGCTTAGTGCATTGGAAATTCAGTGCGACCGGTATGGGATGAGAATCAATATTAATAAAACAAAGGTCATATGATTTTCTAGAAAGAAAAAGGCTAAGCTTAATATAAAAATAGTAGGGCAAAAACTAGAGCAGGTAGAACAGTTTACGTATCTCGGTAGTGTTTTGGACCAACACGGTCAAAATAGTAAGGACATAAGGAGAAGAATTGCGCTAGGCAAAGAGGCTTTCACAAGGAGGAGGGAGTTGATGACGGGGACAGAGAAGGACACAAATGAGGAATTACTTGGTATGGTGGGCGAAGAGAGGGGTTTGTTTGGAGAAATCCTATGAAGGCAGGAAAGGTGGATGAAGGGGGTATTGACCGGCAGCGGGATGTTGAAGACTGTAATTGAGGGGAGAAGGTTAGGCAAACGAGGAAATGGAAGGAACAGGTTAGGGATGTTAGACGGGATGAAGGGAGGAAAAAAATACTCAGTGCTGAAGTAGATATTGTGTTTTGCTAGAGGTCACAAATTATTAAATTTGTAATTATGTTCATCCAAAAACCTACCTTAACCGGTAGATTACCTCATAATAATATATTATTACCACGATATGATAATTTCGGGAAATCAAGGTTGTGACTTTTCGTCGGTAATGGAATCCGCACAGATGCAAGATAGCAAGATGCAAATCGTAGCCCTGCCGGGACTTTTTTTCTTATTGCGGCTGAGTGAGGAGGTAGGGATTTCCCATTGGCCACCTTCTCTGGGGTTCGGCTGGCGCAGAGAGCAAAGGGGGGGGGGGGTTCGCAGTAAGACGGGGGGGAAATCGCCTCGGGGATGGGGTTAGAG
Organism: Hetaerina americana; assembly: GCF_022747635.1. NCBI lineage: Eukaryota > Metazoa > Arthropoda > Insecta > Odonata > Calopterygidae > Hetaerina > Hetaerina americana. The sequence goes on along the minus strand of NW_027287139.1, from coordinate 325,980 downwards.
CCCAAGGAAAGCGTCCAGGAGCGGTAGGAAGAGAAAGGGATTACAAGGGGAAGAAGAAATGCATTGTTCATCTTAGAAATACATGCATTATTCGAAATAAAATCCACACTTGTAGCAATGGGTGAGTTTAGTGCTAGCAAGGCTCTATGTACGAGTATGTCATTAATGCAATGCAGTTTCTCTATTTTTCAATAAAATAAAGCATCTTAGGTACTAAAAGAAAGATTCAATTACTTCTTTAATGCAGGATTTGTTTTGAATGCAGTATCCATTGCTATTTTGACTGAAACTTTATTAAAAGAATTACAATAATGTGAGGATTTTAAGAAGGGTAAAACGTCAACAAAATCTCTGGTATAGGTGTCCGCATCTGTTGACCTGCGTCAGATTCTTTTAAATTGCAAGATCATGCTGGAATAAATGATCCAAATTTTATTTAAAAAATTTCTAAAATGAAAAAAGGATAAATTATTGCCATTTTTGCTATGTATACATCTAGGGGAAGCGCATCCACAAAAACGGTTTCTTTCAGTATATTTCAAGTACCACAAAAAGATGTGGGTTTTCGTGGATGGGAGTTGCGGTTGCGGGGAAATAGTTCATATTATTGACAAATGGACCGGTATTATTATTATTATTTGGAGACCAATAACTTTAAATATCATCGGTGACTCATTGTATACTGTAAGTAAATTATTTCAAAACCAATGACAATATAATAATGTCGGCGACCCCTGCCGAAAAAATTACGCACAGTCTGACTTGGCGTCTAATGTAGGTAAATTTAATTTTTAAAAAACATTATCGGAATATTTTTTTATGGAAATACATCGCGAGGAAGGTCCTTTATGGTATTGCGATTGCAGGCGAAATTTCTACATTTTCTAACTTAATTATATTTGTTAAATTGCCGGAGCCCCCCAAATACTTGTTTTCACTATGGGAGAGCATGTTGAATAATGCGTGCGTTAAATTCAGACCAAGTAGCCTGCCATGTCTGAAACGGAGGTGTGCGCCCTCACAGGCGGAGGTGGAGGTGGGGGTGGAGGAGTCGATCCCCGGTGGATGGAGGAGTAGATCTTTGTGCACCAGAATCTGCGGCGGTTGGAGGGGGTGACAGGGATTATCGGGAGGGGGGAACGGAAAGGGGAAGGGGAAGAGCTGGATCGGAGCGCCGGGAGGTGAGGAAAGACGGCATATCGTCTCTCGGTTGGATGCGGAAGTTTAGATAGGGGAGAGATATTGGAGAAGGGGACGAAGGAGTGGTTCAGAGGGGGATGGATGGTGGCAGGGATGCGATCATGGGGGGTGGAGGATTGAGTTAATAAGGAGGAAGGGGCGAGTGGCTCGGAATGCCCCGGAATGGAGGAAAAGGTTGGCGGGGGCGGTCGGGGTGAGTTCACGGCTGGTTGGCGGGAGTTGTGGCCGGATCGGGCGGAGATAGGGAGGTAGTTAAACTCGGAAAAGAATTACCCGGAACTTTAAGCGAGGAGGTGATTCTTTCTCGGAAAAGGGAGGCGGTGGCCGCGGTCTAAAAACGTCCTGCGGATGAAAGATCTTACCGTTTTAAGGCGCTGTGGGGAGCAGTATAACACTTTCTCAAGACACTGCGATCAATACTCGATTGAAATCCTCTCTTTTTTCTGCAGTGGATGATCACGTATTTCCTTGATTTTCACGCGGAAACTCCTTTCGGGCACATGGCTGGAAACCAAAGCAAATAATTCTTCTTGTGCGACGCCAACTTGCTCGATGGTCTCTGCTCCGAGTGACCGCCCGAGTCGGAGGAACCATCGGTCAATGAACTTAGAAGATGTTGTGGCTTCGATGAGGGCCATGAATTGCGGATCATATAAATAAAATTCCAGCTTATTTCATTACCTGGTTGTTTCTCTGTCGTAAATGAGTGGCAAAGGGCCGTGTCCTCCTTGTGAAATTAATCTTTTGGATCGTTTATGTTTCCTTTGAGTATAAATCTAAAAATCTGTTTTTTTGGACATTTTATATCTAAATCTAGAGAGTTCATAGAACCAATTCGATTCTCTAGAATTTTAATCAGTTTTTAAAACTCAGTTTATAACCCCAGGGAAAATAGTTATGTAGCAACATTTTTATTTATTTTAAAATTGGGAAATAAATGATCTTAAACATTGACTAAGTCGATATTTGTATATATTTATCCGTTACATATGATAAAATATTAAAATAAACGGGCCGCAGATACCCATCAGATAGGTAACTTGTCGGCTTGATGATCTATGGTTTGAGGCTTCAGGCATTCCCATTGAATTATTCACTCTGATGAGATAGTAGTATCTTCGCTATCGGAAGAAAATAAAACTCCTAAAATTCTCTATTCCATATTTTTATAAATGTTATTTCTGTGGAATTTGGTGCTCAATTAAAGCATTACTCGCTGAATGAAAAGCGGAACGTTTGATAAACCAAAACCGTATCATGGTCGTCTGGCTATATCGACTTATTCATATCCCAGAAAAAATTCTGTAAAAACCACTGCCTCGTTCTCTTTTCTGTCACCAAACTTTTTTTTTATATTTTGCCTACAACATTCCATTGTCAGGTTTTTCCTATCTCTTTCGTTTCTTTCGAAATTTAGATGAGAAATGTTTCGCATTTTCATTTTGCTGTAAATTGAGCTAAGTGAGTTTTTAATGTTTCCATCATAATTAATGATATTTTAATCTCCATACCTCTGGTCACTGATATGTTTTTCAATCTTCTTCATTTGCATAATCTACTTTAGTAAGGATTCCACATTTTTCTGTCTCTTTGCATACAAAGAGAAGTCTTTATTTCGCCCTATTGTTTCATTTAGTTAAATATTTTCTTTATATGAAGTAAAGTGCACGTCTTTCTTGTTTGTCTTGCTTCACTTGTATTTTTCGTTAAATGCAGTGTACACGTACCTGTACTAGTACCTGTATGCTTGAAACGGAGGGGCGTTTTACAGCGTAATGTTTTGTTTCATAGCCGAGCCGACATGCTGAGGATTAACTTGAGGAATATCGGAGCACTATAAACCACCGGACAAGTTTTACGATGCAGAAGATAACCTGTGGCAAGAGCAACAACAAATTCGGAGAACGTGATTCAGGCCCACTTGAAGTTCTCATATGCAAGGAAACCATCGCACTTGGCTTCGGCATTTCTAAAAAAAATATGCCAAGGTACTGAGTTTGGTCCTGTGCATTGTTTGATGCCCATCCATAGCAGGTATGGATACACTTAGCGCGGCCCCTCTTTTGGCGTATGCTAAGTCCGAAAAGTCGCGCCTCATTTCAAGAAACACTGCATTTTACGAATGGATTCCGTGCTACCATGTCCATTCACACTTCTTTTGCTTCGACCACATCCGTACATTGTTTCTCACCGCTCTTCCGTACCTCACGCTTTCTTCATTTTCAGTCTCTTTGAACACTCTCACACCCACGACTGCCTTTCTCTCTTGTACCAGACACTCTTCTCTCCTATATCTACGTAGATCTGGCAATGCGATATCGGAGCACAACCAACGCTACGTGGCATTCTTCTCTTACACTCGTTTCTTATCGATCCTTCCACTTTCACGTTCGTTGGTGAGCAATTCATTCCTCGTCACTCATTGTCTCCCCTATGTTTACCACTAACAATCCTCAAGCCCATGCCTGTCTCGGTTAAGCGATGTGTGCGCTTTTCCTGGTCTTCTAATTATTCATTTCCATGCAATAATTGCGGGCTAACCGAGTAATAAATACTAATTATCTAAAGTAATTATAACCAAAACAGTATTGCCAATTCGTGGTGGTAAATAAAAAGCGTTTTATAGTAAATGCAACAAGGTTATTATGACACTAATAGTGATGAGGATGAATACTGATTTCTGGAAATTTTCTCACATTGAATATATTGAAATTTTGCACATTACAATTTTAAAAATAACTGTTACTCAGTTTAGACGAAAATAAAAGATAGGCTAAGAATATGACACCTATTATGAAGAAGTTTTAAATTATTTGTTGCAACATGTAACACCAGTGTGATAGTCTGGTCTGAGAATGCAGCTTACCACTGACCCGATGGCTCAGTTCCGGACGAAGCTTTGGCCCACTCAAGAGTTTCACCCTAAGCGTGCAATTATTTGAGGACCACATCTTCCTGGGGAATCGAAGGCGCAGGCAGGGTGTTGCTCCTCTCAAAGTCAATCTTTCGTTTGATCACTGTGGTTTTCACAAAATTTAATGCTAGGAAAGCATCCAGCGATCCACGTTTGTGAGTGAAAAATTTGAAAACGCCATCTCTCCCTTTTCCGGAGAAACTCGTGATTTCGCGTAAGTAAATAAATCGCGTAGAAGTACATGAGTTAATGAAGAGGATGATGCGATTTAAACCCACCTCACATCATTCATAGAATAAGACTAATTATGAAAAAGTGGAAATAAACAAAAAAAAAAGGTTGGTCAAAAACACGGTCACAGTAATAATTTCATGCAAAATGGAATCATGGGAAATGGAATACAAAAGCGTCGGAGTAATTGATCGCTATCTATCGGAGGGACGGCGGGAGGGAGGCGGGGATGATAATGCGCGCAGCCGAACGTTCCATTCAAATCACCTCGTAAATTTAACACCCATCCATTCCAAATTCACTCCGCTTCTCGTGCGTGCGTGGAAAATACAAGGAGGGAGAGTGTGCGTGCGTGCGTGTGATAGAATTCAAATTTAATCACGTCGTTAAAGCGCTCCGCCCGATGTTTTCGGGACGATGGAGGAGGCCCTGGGAATGGGAAGATTGCAGGGGAGAGGGTGGGGGCACAAAAAATGTATTCTCACCTCAAGAAGGCCAACAAGGTCAGAACAAGGCGAAGACGAGAGCTGGACCCGAGGAGCAGCATCACGTCCCCCCCTCTTTTCATCTTCTTCTTCCCGAACGCCGAGAGCGCGGTCCACCGCCGCGATCCGACAACGACTTGTGATAAAGCCGACTCATGAATATCTCGCGGGTGGGGGAGGCAAAGAGAGAGAGGGGGTGGGGAGGTTCACACACGCCCTTATCCCGTTTCACCCTTCCCTCCTCCTCCGCCGCAGCCTTCCCTCCCATCAGATTTCCACGGGCCTCTTTCTCTCACTCGGGAAAATTAAGATATCCTCACGCTCGGATCGCCCTTAAAGGACGAGATCTGATGAGAAGGGAGGATATGCCCCAGAGGAAATGTGGGTGGTTGGAAGGGAGGGGGATGGATGGTCGTGGAGCTGGTGAGATCGCCGTTCTATGCGCTACCGCGGCAGGGAGGGAGGAATGGCTGGGTGTGGGGGGCGGTCGGGCAGGAGGGGGCGGGGACTGTGGAGGCGGGGGGGGTGTGTTGCTACGAAGGCGCTGGGAAGAGTGGCAACCGAAGGTGGAGGGAAGGTCGGGTTGAAAACACCTTGGCTGCTGCTGCACATTTTGCCATCTTCCTCCGATTATCGCGGAAAGGATAATTATTACGCGGGGTGAAATAAAAGTTAATTATAGGGCTTAAATTCACCAGGGTACTATTAAGCACCTTTATAGTAATGGTAAATTTAAACGAACAGAAAAATGATCCCATGACCTCATACACCAATTTACGCCATTTTTCCTTCATCACATGGTATCGGTGCAGGAAATGAGTGTGACGCGGAACATGTCCTGAGGGCAGGGCGGCCGTCACCCTCACGGCGTGCGAGATATCTTCAGCGGACGAAGACTGCTGCGGAGACCGCTCATTGCCGGCGATGGGCGCGCTCGGGCTCGGAATATACTTTCCCCTTTTTTGATTAATCAATGCTACGCTGGTCGCTCAACTTTCTCGGCAATTTCACTATCTGAGCAAATCCAAAGGATTTGCTGTCGATGGTTAAAGCGTGGCTTATTCATAAATTGGAGAGAGAGCGACGGTATATTAGGGGAAACCATAAAACATTGGTTGCTGCGTAAAAGCAAATAGGAAGAATTACGGGGCGAATAAATCAAGACCGCATTGTTATTTCTGAATACACGAGCGAGAAAAAATTAGTTAGAATCCTAGTATTAGTATTTACGGTAGGCGACCGACAGCTATTAGCGCCATTAGGGATGGACAGGAAAGGGTGAAGGGTGGAGAGAAACCCGGCATCGGCATTAGCCTGCTCTTAACGAAAGGCGCCAAGAGGTCCGCAGGTTAACGTCCCATACGACGGACGTCGTACACACTAAAAGTGTCCTCCAAAAATCACCTCAAGTGGGGATCGGGATACCTCTGAAAAATATTCAACAACGCCGGGATGTTAGAATCCTTAAATGCAAAGATCGAAATGAGTAAATGAGCGAGAGGGTTTTGACGAATGGCCGTTTGTTTCTCAGCTTTACTTGAAGATCACGGTTTCAAGGATATACGAGGGTATGGTAAATATTTGAGCGAGAGCTGGGAAACAGTCGGGAATATCGAAAGGCGGTTGATTCTGATTGTTTTAAAAACAATGATAGTCTCGTAGGAAAGAGTACGTGAAGAAGAAAATTTCAGAAGTTTTAAGAAGGTTTCAGAAAATTTAAGAAGGACATGGAATGAACTGCAGAATAAAATGTAATCCATTTTACTATAAAAAAGTTTTTTTTAATTTTCAATGATTAAACTTAATTAATTAATTATATTTGTTGTTAACAATTGTTTTAATTCCATATCAAAATATTTGCCAAACAATCATTAAAGATTACGTGAAAGAAAATGATTCTTCAGATCATATTAATATTGTCCCGATTTTTTAAAAATTTTACAGGGAAATGAATCTGAGTTGAAACTGAGGAGATTCCTCCACTAAAGTTTTCACTCTCTGGAGGAGTCCTATATTTATTGGCCGGAGGCCATTTTATATTAGCCGAGGAAATGAGGGCAACCTCTAATGAAATGAATGCCATCGTGGTGTATCGAATTCACTTTCGGGATTCGTTAAAAACCACTCGGAAGGTAAGGAACGACGAGGAAAGTCAATGATGTCCCCAGAAGAAATGAAGAGGGCGCGTGAATTATGTGCACTCCATCGAGATTCAAGATGATAAACTGTGGAAAGGGTGGAATGTAGGGCTACATTAAAAAGGTCTGTAGATTTAAAGAGGATCAATTGAATGGAACTATAATTTTATAACTTGACTCCTAGAGACTTTGTAAATTACAGAATATCTCAGAAAATTCGAACTTAACCTCACCGGAGTGTTTATATCTGCGATGCTGCTCGTCCGTCAAGATAATGAGGGGTTAACGGCGAGATTCGTTGACGGCGAGCAACGGCGGAGAGCGAGAGGAGTGGGTTGAATAGAGACGGAGTTAAGTGGATAAAAGTGAGGGAGGAGTGGGTGGGGTGGGCGGGGCCGTGATGACCGCGGCCGGCCGGCCGGCAGACACCGAGGCGGGGAGGAGCAAGGAGCCGGCCGGGCTCGCTCGCCCCGTGGGAGGGAGCAGGATTCGGAGTGAGGTAGGCAATGTGTGCAAGGAATTACGGGAGAGGGTGGGAGTGGGGGGAGGCAGGGAGGGCGAGGGGGTAAGGGAGGGGAGGGGGGAAAGAATATGATGAGGTTAACGGTAAAGAGAAAATAGTGGGTTCTGAATGCCTCTCGACCCCAAGGCCCTTTTCCCCCTCACACCCTTCCAAAATATCTTCACCCCCGCCCCAAACAACCCCTCTTCGAGTTTTTTTCATCCTCTCCTCGATATGCATCCGACCCCCTCCCCCATTCCATCTCATTCCCGTGCCTAGTCTATCAAAACGCCCTCCCATAAGTCCCCGACGTAACCTCGTTGGTGCTGTTGCCTTCTTCTACCGTGGAAAACACTCCCCCTCTTTGAAACCGCCTTCCACGTCCCTCACTCTCTCCCTCGACTGCCCCCCCCCCCCGACCAGTTTGATGGGTCGCCCTGCGAACGGGCCTCTCGTTCGCCGATACAGACTCACGCCCCTCTTCGAACAGCTCTTACCTGAGCTTCGTAGTAAGTTCAACGAATTCACGCGCTGGAATGCCATGTGGAGAGGACCAAGAAATATAATGCGAGGAGGGACATCGATGTTCGTCACATCGGGCCCTCGTAATTTGCAATACCAAACATAATGGAGGGGAGTAGTCACGAGGTTATGGTGTGTAGTCACCCCCTGCCACACACCCTAGAGATGGCTTGCTATGTATACATATACATATATGCATAGGTATGTATGTATGTATTGAGAGCGCTCGGCTAAGTTGAACGGTGAGCCTCATTGGGATGCATAAAAAACCGTTATTTAGACCTCCTTTTGTTATTAAGAGAAAGGATTTTCATCAAAGAAAAACATTAAATTCGCCGATAAGGTTGATAACTATCTTAAGGTTCCCTCTTAGAGCCCGATTTATATTTTTAATCAAAACCCCTTCATCATTCTTTTTGCATGGAAATAAATAGCCAGCCCTAACCACCGATGATTGACAACAGCCCAGGTAACGACCGCTGTGAATCCAGTTTTGTTACTCTCCTGATAAGCAATTGTTTACCCTGTTGCCTTTTGTGTGAGATTTTTAGCGAGAAGTTTCCCCTTCATTACCTTAGATAAGAAAGTGGATTTTGTGTCGGGCACATATTCCGGATGACCGAGAACCTGCCGCCTCGTAGAAATTGCAACGGTTATGAAAAGGACCCGAAGGTCAAAGGTCCCCATTGTGTACTCTGCGAGGGATCCGATCACCACGGGACATCAGGCGTAATTCGGGCATCGAACTCGGTCCTCAAGCAGAAGCAGGGGCAGCAATCCGGAAGGACGTAATTTCGGAATTCAAAGGTATACGGAAGAAAATCTGCCTGTTTTGTAAATTAAAAGGTGGCGAACGAGCAGATATGGCCACGTCATTTATTGATTAACTATGTTGGGAATCACAGGAAGGAAAAAGATTACATATATAATTTAATCTTTTAGAAAAGCATTAATGTTTCGCCTTTTAATGCCGGAACAAAAGGGACAACCTTTGCGCCTAGTTACGAGTTCATAGGCAGGCAAGAGAACGGCGAGCATTTTAAGTATGTTGATAACCAAAACGATCGGAAAAGAGGAAAAATTATTGGTGTCCTCTCGCACAATCGGAGACAAAAAAACGTAGGGAACATCCTCCGTAGGTGCGACACTTTGAACTTCCCGATTGACATGAATATCTGATGATTGCTGTGATGGTCGGGGACACCCTGCGGCACGCACTCATGGCCAGGGCCCTGCGAAAATGCAGTGCACCCGGATGAACCGCATCCGTTTCCTGGGGCGGGAAGTGCGGACCGGGCCGCGCTAATGAACCGGCTGGGGCCGCCATCCGTGGCTGCCCCGCGCGTGGAAGGAAGGACGGCCTCATCTTGATGGGAATGCCGCTTTCTTTCTCTTCTGGGAACCCACGGCCGCCCCTCGCGGCCCCAGCCGTCCCCCCGCCATTGACGTCTCAATCGCCGCCTCGCGGAGCAGCTGAGCCGTGGACTAGTCAGCCTGCTTGCTCGTGCGCCGACCCTCGGAGCCTCTCGGGCCCTTCCCCGCCTCCCTGCCTCCCATTCCTCCATCCCACTCCCGCCCCCTCCCCGCTCGCTCTATTATATCTCAATCTTGAGGGAAAATTCCGAGATCTCCTCTCGAGGACATGATGGTGGGAAAAGGAAGGCGGAGAGGATAATAAGAGAGGCGGGGAGGGAGTGTGTGGGTTGATCCCTCTCTTTTCCCGCCCTCCGCCTCGTCGTGTCCTTACTGTTTTGACGCGTGAAATTCTCGTAATTGATGCGCTGCCACGGCTATCGGACTCGCATGAGTAGTGTGCGCGTACTTTTAAGCGCTAGGCGTCTCTCTCGTTTTCTCCCTTCCATTTCTCTCTTTTCTCTCCGCCTCTATCTACGTCCACATCACCAATTTATCTACCTCCGTTTTCATTCTTTCATGTGAAAAAAAGTATAGCGAAGTATTGTTTTGGAAATGAAATTAGACATTCAATATTTTTTAAACCTAATTTCCACGCGAAATAGAAGATTCATTTCGTTTAAAGATTCTCAGTTAACACTCTGATTGCTATTTTCGCTTTCGGCAATCATTCGGTGAGCGGCGAATTTGATTTATTTGTGCTACGCTATGGATGCAAAATTTCTGAGTTAGAGAATGACCACATCCTATTGACTATAATTATGATTTTCTTCGATATTTAATTATTGTTCAACGAGTTTTAACCTGATTAAATGTTTCGGTTGGAGATTTTGGCATTCATTTGTACTCACAAGACCCAATCGATCGTTAAATATAACTTCATTTAGCCTTAAGGAAAGTCATCGTTTATTTTTTATACTGACAGTATCAACGCAAATTAATCCGAACTCATTATCTTATTTTATTTGTTTTACATCTCTCTGCTTAACATCTTATTGAATTTTGGGATTTAAGTTGCCTGTCCGTTGATCCATATGCTTCGTGCAGCATATCCGCGATCAATTTGAAAGTTTTATAATTGTAAATAGTGGGTAGCCAATGATAAGATTCATTGAAATAGTTTATAGCATCGGCAGATTGGAGTTGGCAGAATATATTTCAATTGGTGCCAAATATTTCTTCTCAAATACACTCGGCAAACAATGGGAAAGATTCAAATCAAAGATTATGTCTATGGTTTGTAATGAAACGTATTACGAAACACATGGTTCATGACTCGACTAATATGTACAGCGACTAGCCTTCAAGTTAACAGATCTGTGTTGTTAAAACTTTTAGCATTTCACGGCCATTGATCTTTTTGATTGGAAAAGAGAAAGAAATAGGTGACCAAAATTTTGCGATCATTGCGAAAGTTATTAATTAATTGATAATGGTACTAGAATGCGAAATTAAACGTTTAGATACCCAATGGACCTAATCGGACCAAAATTTCCCCCAGGAAAAATTTTATAAAATCTAGTAATTTAATTGAGGGTGGTTATTTGTCCTTAATAGCCAATTGTTTTCCGTAGTAGGTTTCAATGTGTTAACTAGAGGAACACTAAACCGATGAAAATGTCCTCACGTTAGTTTAAATTGAATCTTACCGTCGAGTTTCTAAGTGCATAGAAACCTGATTAATAGGAGAAAATATTGGGCATCAATTTAACTCACACCTACATCGTGACACTCGATATATTATTTTCGTCCTTCCTAACCAACAGGTTAATTTTATCTTCGATAAAAATATTCTTCGCTCGCATTAAGACTCTAATAAATATAAAAAATGAGGCCGGCATTCATTTCACCTACACGCACTCTCATAGCTCCCTTATTTATCGACCCTTGTAAATCAAAGACTCTTTTTCTGCTTTTATAAGCGCCTTATTCTCCTTCGGGCGGGGGATAGAGAGAGGGAGGGAGACGCACGGGGTAGAAGAAAGGAAAAGAGCCAGAGTAATGTTTTTCAAGAAATAAATTACTCGTTTAAAAAGTCACGGAGTTCTTGTCGCGCAGCGAGGAGTCTCCATTTATTAGGGCGCACACCCTCACGACACCTAACATCTTATTTCCTTCGCGTCACCCTCAGCCACCACCGCCGCCACAACCACCCACCCCTCCCCCAACCTACCCTTCGACCACCTCCCCCCTCCAACCCCCTCCCCTCTCTCCCATCCCAATTCTCGATCCTTACCCCTCGAGCCACACTACGCCACACGATGAAATCCGAGAGATGCCGTCGGTGAATCTCATGAAAGCAGACATTCGCAATGCCTGCTTTCATGAGAATATTCTCCATTGAGGCATCATTTGGCTTGAAACTTTAATCTCGTAACTTCTTAGTTCTGCCCACATTTCCGAAGGGTATGGTTCACGAACACGTATAATGGAATAAGAAGTTTAACAAAAATGTTTCGCCGAATCACGTTCAATTAATTCCACTGCAAACCTTACCACTTTTCTCTCTGTCCGAGGGGACCACGTTTCGCAGTGCGACGTCGTCCTTATCTCGTTTACGTTTGTCTCTTGAGGTGTCTCCGTTCTTTCTGAATAACAACCTTGAGGGACAAGGATGTCACTTATGAATCTGCTTGCATGTCCACCCCAAACGCATCATTTGTTCCCCGGCGTCTTCAGCGCAGAGTTGCGACAACATTCGCTCTGAATGCCTATTCCCAGTGCACTTTTTATGGAATTGCAACAAATTTGCTTTTCTCTCAAACATTAAGTACATCTTGGAATAAACCACTCATATTAATGTGATAAAAAGATGTTTACTCGGCGAAATATTTACGTGTGTGTGCACTAATGCCTCGCATGTGGTACTTTTCAGAGAAATGCTACTTGTTGGCATGTTTCCAAAAGAGTGGCGCTGAATTTTATTCCTCCGCCCCCTCTCCAGTCTTCAATTCATCCATATTCACATGCATGCCAATGGCGAAGTCCACGACAGCAGTGCAACACACAATAATTCCACCTTCCGCCCCCTCTCCAATCTTCCGTGAGAAATGATCGGCGGATGGTGGAGACCTTTCCCTCCTCCCTCCCCTTCCAATTTACTCAATCCCACAGCTCCCTTTGATTTGCGTCATTTCCGTTTTAACTTTGTCAACGCTGAAAAATATCTCCATTATCCGAATGTGTTCACATTATTATGCAGTGGGAAAGAAAGAACGTCTCCCCTTAAACGTATTTCACCGGCATCCAGTGGACTTGGCAAGATCTCCGGGTGCCCAAGTGGTGCTCCGCTATGGAAGTGATACTCCGCGAAGAAGAACATTTGGCAAAAATTGCCTCGCGTCTCATTTCAATTCTTGAATTTGTTCACTAAAAGGATATTTGGCTGCTACTTTGCCGTCCATGTGTTTGAGTTGATGGAATTTAATTTTCCAATACCCACAAGTTTTTAACCTCAGAGTGATCTCGCGCTTAAATGGCGCCTTTATCTCGAGTTTCTCCCTCTCTTCCCATCGTCACCTCTACTTCTCTTCCCCCCCCCCACCCAACCCTCCATCCCCCCCTCCCTTTCCCCCCCAATCTCCACCCTCTCCCTCCCTGGAACCCATCCATCTTTGCGATTGAGACGTTTATGCCTGGCGGCGCGGGATTGAGATTTCGGGGCCAACGTAGCAATCATCCAAGGCATAAGGGATATCCAAAAGGGTGTAATTTCGTGGAGGTTCTTTCCCTCCCTCCCCCGCACCCCTCATCTTCGCCCCTTCCCTCCATAACAACCTCCCGGTGCCCACCTTAAACCCTTTCTCACAAACGCCTACCAACCAATTTGGATCCCTCTCACTCGCCCTCGCGCGCACACACGCACACACTCGCGAGGAAACGCACGCACTCTTGGTGTATTCTACCTCATTGAAATAATTCTCTCGGCTCTCAATCTCTCTCTCTTTCTTTCTTTTCTCTCTCTCTCTCTCAAGCACTCATCCGTATTTCTCTCCATCCAACTCCTTATCCAGAGCAATAAATTAGTCTGGTTATTCCCCGCTTGACGTCGGCACATTTTGACTAGTCAAACGGATTTTTCTCCAGGAAATGAGTGGATATTTGACGGTTATCTTGTTTCGATCGTAAAAATTCTCTCTGTCTTGAAGAAATCATGCGATTCGACAGTTCAATGGAATAATCGTGATCTAGAGTCACGGCGATTTCAGATTCACAGGCTATGTTTCTTTCCTCCTGTAAGCGTTACCATTCCCGTGCCGAGTTTAATATCACACGGATTTCACCAAAATTTTACTTATGTGTAGTTAAGTATTAACTGCTCCGCTGTATTTGTTATTTATGGCGTGTTATATGTAATCACTGCGCCATTCATCGATCCCATTTACTTGCCTCACCGCGACTTGTTCGGAGACTGCTAGAGCGGGATCCGATAAATTTTCGGCCGATTTACGTTAAAATGCAAAAGAAATTCCCCTAAATTATGCTGGGGCTCTACGTGCTTTGATAATGTTGGTTAAAATCTTAGGGGATCGATAGATTTTCCAACGATGACAGGAGCAAAACATGATGGATCAAGCCTCGGAGAGTTAGATCAGCCTTGGAGTTAGTATGCTTTATCGAAGTCGTTGGGAGGGGAGGGGTGATTCGCCCGTACTCCAGTATCCGTTTGGGACACCTACCACTCATTTTGACAACAAAAAACAAGGTCGTTGTGAAACTATTTATCCGAACCATTTACTCATTTAAAGCCAGGCATGATTAATGCGTTATCATGAATCTAAAATTCCATGAATGTTACCAAGCCTTTGGAGCTAAGATTTATTCAATTGCGAATTTAATGCTCACTCTCGAGCGTTTCATATAATATTCTATCGCTTCTCTATGCCAATATTTTCTAGGTACTTCCACGAGTGGTGATTTTGTGCTATCAGAAATTCTATCAGTCCGAGAACGGCCCGAAAAAAACACTTTTCGAGTTAATGTTTCGGTTATCTACCCATTTCCCTCTGATATAGTTTCTCGTAATCATTGAAAAGCATGCAAAGGTTAATTTTCCGATTTGTGGTTGTATAAACATCGCACATCTTGAATATGTGGATGCGACGAAGTGAATCCAAATTGAATTTAGTCAGAGGATTGGATTGTAAAAATTTAGCGATGCATACAGCTTAATAACCTGGAAGTTTGAAGATATTGCATTCAGGTTAAAACCATTTTTAAGTTTGATCATAAACTTGAATATAATATTTGACTAAATCTGCGCTAATAATGTATAATATAATCGTGATTTGCCTTATTCGACAATTTCCACATAGTATATGAATGTGTTAATATCTGAGTTCTATTGATTGGTTTCTTCCAGGTCACAAATATTGCAATTTAAAATCTACATATATATAATTTTCATTTCCTTAGTGATCAAAATTAGTTCACACAATATTTTCCGTTTTTGGAGACATATGCGTGCTCTCTTCCTAGCGATATTGGCTCTTTGCCTATTTTTTCTAATATTAGAAAAAATCAGCATATGAGCTCAATGGTCTGGCTATGATCACCCAGTAAGCAAAAACCGCCAGTTTCGGCGCATAGGTCTGAACTTTATCACATTGCCTAAGCGTCGAAACTGGTGGTACCATAATAAATAAAGTTTCAAATTATACTGAGTTTTATTCATTCAATAATTCATACAGTATATGGCTGGCAGAACTCTATTGCATTATTCGATTTTAATCTGATGGCGATGGAAATTTTTGTAGTATTAGAATACGTAAAACCTGTATCATTGGTACCTTGGATGTCGAGGTATAATTATTGAGCTTCATTGAATCTTAAGTTAAATAGTACCTATTTTCTCTTGGTTATGCTTGACCACATTAAGGTCCTTTTTTAGTTGAGTTCTGGCTGCCGAAGTAAACGGGAAATAAGCCTACTCAATTTGTATCTAGGGACTTGGTCGTAAAATGAGATCAGAAGTTTGCCAGTTGTGAGTTTGGCAAGAAGAGTTCTCAATCTGTGTGTCAGAAAGTAACAGAAGAAGGCAGCGTGAGGCACCTTAGAGTGTTGAAGAGGCGAAGGTCCTTCAGATGGTGCTCAAAGGAAACCCAGTAACTTGGCTGTAAAGATGAAGCAGAAGAGGAAGAAGATTCACTCTCATTCAAAACCACTTGAAAACATTAATTAGAAAGAGTGAACCTGAGCTGTGTTGCAGGAAGTCCTGAAAAAGATCACCGCACTGCAATGTAGGAAATATGAACTTAAAAAATGTATAAACTCGTTTGGAATGTCATTAGAAATCAAGTGATTATTATAACTGGATTATGCAGCCTTCATAATTTTGGCGAGTGGTTTCAGGTGCTACTCGATAAAATCGTTAATTTGAAGAAACGTGTACGGAACCTTAAGAACCATTTGAACAATCTTGAGCCGGATTTACTTTGGAGTAGAAATCAGTCACTTCATTTTCACCTTCCATGGCACTCAAGCCATGGAAGGTAAAATAGCCGAGACTTCTGCCTGCAAAATTGGACTGACCTTCGGGATTTGCCCAGAAGCGGATGACGGCACTTATTGAATTAAGGGTCAAGCGTGAGTTCACCGTAAATTTCGAAAGATTTACTCGACTTCACTCAGCGTCAACATTCTTGCAAGTCCGTAGGGTAAAGAGGAATCTCTACCTGACCTCAATCTAGATAGATGCAACAGAGATGGTAAAATGAAACTTTGAATTAGATGGATGGAAGGTAATATTCCAGGGAAAGACAATTAAAATGGTAATATTAAATATGATGGGGTTGCTAAATGTAAACTCGTAAAACAAATTGTAGGGACCAAATCTCCATTAAAGGTATAATGATTCAAAAAATTAGAATGAAAAGAGAATACTTGTCAATCCGTTTCCCTGCCTTGTCAAAGTAAGGAAATTACAATTGGGATGTTAAATCCTGTAAATTAAAAGAATATAGTTATCAGAACTTTAGAGGAATTAGAACTAAGATGTGTACATTTAACTCTTATCAATGAAAAATTCCGACTATGAGTCACTATGTTCCTGTGATACTTGATGGAAAGAAGCTTATGTGAATATACAGCTACTGCTCAAAATTAAGAATTGATCAAAAATAATAAAAAATACATAAAGCATAGAGATTCTGCTGCCGCTGATAAAAAGTAGGTGAGGGGAATAATGGTGCAAATTTGGGAACTTATTAAATAATTGAATACGCAAATGATTTTTCCGGCAAATAATCAAATTTGTAGGTTCCAGAACGTTTTTTATATCCAACTGAATTACTCTTAGTAATTATGTAAACTATAGCAGTACATATCTAAAGGGAGATAGGAACACCCCTACGCAAGCTAATGTTATATACAATTAAAAACATTACAGATTCGAGTGTGATGTCGTGGAACTGTTCCATAATAACAGAAATAAAAACTCAATTGTAATGTTCCACTTACTATTATTAAGTGGAAAATTGCATGAGTTTTCGTCTCTGTTCTTATATACTTAGCTATTTGGTATTGGAAAGCAAATGGCACATTCACCCTCCGCTCATTAATTTAAAAATGTTATTTTGATGTCTTAGTGGTGGTTATTTGGGGTGGTATTTTTCCTGTTGATCCGAAAAAAGCAATATTTAATCTTTTGTTTCTATAGAATGAACATTTTGTCAAGTCTGATATTCCAAAAGGTTCCAATTACAATCATCATTTTTCATAAATATTATTAATGTTTTACCTGCTTTGGCAGATGCAGGCCGATCATACTAGAATCTACAGAGAAGGATTGCTTTAAACTTAGAAACGATTGGCATATTAAACGTTAATGGTACAGAGAAGAAAAAACTATTTAAATCGAGAATGGAAGCTAATACAAACACAAGGATTTAAACACATATGTGTGAACTTTAATTCGGTGATGGAATTTGCCCTATTAGGATCACTTTTTACATAGTTATTAGTTTTTATTGATGAACCTGACATTACTGGAGACTTAAGTGATGTCTAGCTTGACCTAAGTTTTTGGGCTTATTTGTTGGGAGGGAAACTCAAATACATCTGTTTGCTTTGATTGCTAGACCTCCACTTATGATAAGGCTATTGCTGTAGCTTGTCATAAAAAAAGTTTCAACAGTAATATTTACCTCAAGATTGATTGAAGCTATTCAATTTTAATTTGACACCAAATTTATGATAAGGATTTTACATATTCTGGTAGTACTAAAATTTCGATAGTCATATGACATATAATTAAGTTATGCCATATAATTGAATATTTTTATTGATACCAAAAATAAATAAATCAAAGCCCTATAACGTAGGAAAGATAAACCTGTATTGACATGGAAGATATTTTTGGAGCTCATTTTGTACAGTAAGAGAATTAAATAATAAACACTTATATTTTTAGACTTTTTAACATTTTTAATTAATCCTGTTCCATTGCTTTGACCGTTCATTTCATGCTTCCGGATTTTAAAGTCTCTGTCATTCGTATCACTCATGATTCCATATTGAAAAATAAGTGTAATATGTCCCATGAAGTTCATACCTCAATGCAAATGGTAGAATTTTGTTTATTCCAGTGAATTATCTGTACTATAATGCTATATAATCAATGTACTGAAGAAATGATTGAGCCGGTTTTTGGGCATAAATGTCACAGTCAATTATGATTAGTTTCATTCGACCAGTATTTCTTAATTTTTAAATGTAAAGTTTCACTACCTTGGTCTTAATTCTGACTTTCGTTGTGGTTCAAATTCAGATTTGTATTAGATTGAGCTGAGATGACAATAAATTCTTTAGTTCAGAAACATTCATAGAAAAATTCTTCTTCCTCACTTGGCCGAATCCTTCGTGTTTGTACTCTTCGCTCGCATCAGGGAACGCTTTATGTGAATTTAGAGAATTTCCCTTTTTGTCACTTCACTGTTATAATTTACTGTACGCTTATAACTAACAATTACTTGGTGCACCGAATCATATTGGTAATATCAAATGACGAAAATCCATTCACTCATATGACAAACTTTCAAAACGAACTTTCATTGAAGAACAAATCAAATACATCAAGAACACTCAAATGTTGTTCGGCCAAAGGATTTAGTGTCTCACTCATATTTTACGAGAAGAAACTTCAAGAATATTTTAACAAATAAAATACATTTCTCCCATGTAAAATAATGTATTTTGTTCCGAACGCACAGCTATCTTTCAAACTTTCATCCTTATGATCACTTCATAACAGATCTAAAAGGAATATTCCCAAGAAAATTGAAGGTGAGGTTGAGCACAGATAGCAAATGCCAACTTAGTAGGACTTCCGTAGAAAATGTGAGATCAAAGTTCAATATTATTTTTCGATAAGCTTGGTTCAAAAGTTTTATTTGCTAAAAATATTCTTATACTTTAATAGATTTGAAAAAGCATAGTTACACTATGGAATTCATTAGAATAAAAATAATATGAAACCTAATTTAAATACCTTTTAAATTTGTTGAATATTTCCTGGAAACAAACAGCGCCAATCCTATTTCTCGTATTAATTTGTTGTCATCACAATATTCGAGGTCTTGAAGCACACAATCACAACTCTCGATCATGAAGCATATTTCCTTTAGGTACTTGTACGTAAAAACGCGCTATTTAAAAAGATCTGAAAAAATGATGGCCATTTGCTACGGCTGTACGAATTTTTAATTTAATTCCCATGATCCGGTATCTTTTTTTCGTTTTTCCTTAATTAAATATTTAACACTTGAGACTAATGAGATGGATAACCTTGTGCGTAATGTAATGCCTTCCCAACTTCCAACATTATCATTTATTTAGGTTTTTAAAATTTTGGCAAGGAATTCCATATTCTGAATCTCACGTCTGGATATCTTCAAGAAAATTGCGAGCGTCTATCGTTGCCTCATAGGCCGAGCAGGTGGATGACAGACGCAGCATGACACAATTGCATTGGCATCCTACGGCTCAATCTTCACGGAGGTAAAAATCCATAAAAACAACTATTTATTGTATGGCTACTTAATGATGATTTTATTTGCATATTGACCATTAAAATAGTTAAAAATAGTTTTTGAAAATTGTCGTTTTCATGATAACAGAACAAACAACTAATTATTGGCAGTGAATTATCTTTTGCAAAGAAACACTTGGTTTTTCCACATAAAAAACCACATGTGGAAAAACCAAGTGTTTCTTTGCAATATGTATCGTTTCCACAAAGTGACGCCTGAAGTTATCTCCTTTAGTGAATTATCTACTTAGCTGACCGTGGACTCAAGTGCTTAGACGATGATGTTGAAAATACAATGTTAAAGTTCACAGTTTATTGCTATATTATCATGAATATTAGAAATTCTCGCAAAATATCGTCGGAATAAAATGTGAGAAAAATCTTAAATATCCATATTTTCTGATTATGTCATGAGATATCAATTGCATTATGAGCAGAGAATAAGACTGTTGGGAAATTGGAAACGCAGGGACCTCATTTCTTTCCTTACTTACATGTATGCTGATATCACTCTCTTAAAATATTGTACTTTATTTATAGATCGGAGTTCATACTCAAAAGTATTCCCTAGCACCAGGAGCACCTAGGTCAATTTAAAAATATTTAGCTCAAGCATAGCAGTCATATATTAAACCTTACTTTACTGAATGTGCAACCAGTTTTAAAAACTATTTCATGGGATTAAATTTTTATAAAAATAGAAATGTGTATACTAAAGTAATGTTCATTCGCAAGGCAATAACAAATAGGAACGACCTGATCACCGCTGAAAAAGGTGCAAATTTCATTGGGTAATCCTAGAATTACGTTCGTTCGTGACAATACAGAGAACAGCAGCTTGTGTCCGATTTTAGCACTTAACGCCTCAAAGGGACGCCTTCTTTCTAACAGATGATTCCGCCAATGAAAGACATTTGCAAATGTAACCAACCGGTCGCATCCCTCTTCGCAATTCATTGAAATCGTCTCCAAGGCAAGAAGGCACAATGAAAACCCATCCGAAAATGCAACTCACACCGGTTGCCGTTCTCTATTTTTCTTCTACTCCTTAGTGGAAAGCATTAATCTCACGTCGCGGTTCTAAGACGGTGATTACGAAATCTTCCTCGAAAGTGGTCATTAGTCACAATCCAATGGGAATGAATATCTAAAATGAAATAGGGGACGTTGGGCTCCCTTCAGAGATGCTGAGTGAGATTTCTTATGATGCGAGTAGAATGGTCATCGCATTGTTGATGCCACTGAGACTCATCTCTCGTCGTTGCTTCAAGAGGTATCAAACTAATATCGATGAAAATGAGCCAGGTATGTATTGGTCGACAGATTAAAGAGGTGGAATTCAGACATAAATCCTTGACTATCCATGAGGTGATCGCCCATTAATCGACGCAAAATGACAGCCCGCGAGAGGAGGAAAATCCCAATCAAGCCGTATTTATCACTTTACGGTTGTTCCCGGAATCGATCGTTTCCTTCCGTGTCTCACGCTGGAGTCTCCGCCTCACCGAATGACGTTTCAATTGATTGTCAAATATATTATCAGCCCAAATATGGGTCCTATCAAGACTATAGCCCTATCTCGGTCTTCGATTTCAGTTTATTTTTAGTTAAACTAAGGCGAAGTTTAAATCCCTTAAGCCTTAATAGGCATGAGATGAAACTTAATAAAAATACGTTAGCTTGTAGAAGAGGTAGCGTTATAGTTATGAAGATTGAAACATTATTGGACACAGTATTTTAATTACCTTAACAATAAATCCCAATTCCAATGCATTTGAAAAAGCTCATGGGAAGATTATTACATATATCCAATGTGCGTGCGTGTATGAACATATTTCGCGTACATGCCGGTACTCCTCGTAATCAAAACTGTAAAATATCCGCAATTCATAAATAAGTGAAAGTAATACCTTGATGCATAAAGTGTTCAAATGTGTTATATGCAGGTAGTCGTACACATGCATGTACGAAGGTAGGCTGAAAAGTAATGCACACATGCTTGTAGAGGGCGAACAAAAACAAATAGCAAGATTGAGCAAAAAGTACATTATTAAAGTACAATTCTTATGTTTCAAAATCATATGTTAATTTTGCAACATAGTCACCGTTAAGGCTAACACATTTCTCTCGATGTGTAACGTTTTTTCATTCCGTCACTCTTCCGACTTTTCTCGAATCCAGGGCTCGACAGCTGCCTTCACTTCATCGTCCGAGGTATATTGATTACCCTTGATGTATCTCCTCCTTGATTACCCTTGAGGTGTAGACCTATTAACAGCATTGTCACCATAAATAGCCTTTGAACTACGATGTATCTCAGTAGGAGTCACTTTTTAAGTCACCCTATTTAACTCGCGTTGACATAGCACTAGAACACGTCTCCATACTTCTGCTTCTCAAAATACGCTGGATGAATTTGACGACCTCATACCTGCGCATGCGTGTTGAGGGGAAATGTTACTTCCACATGCCACCAGGAGTGCTTTTGAAGGTAATTCTGTTTGTGGTATACAAGCATGTGTGCATTAGTTTTCAGCCTACCCTCGTATTTTGTAAATTATGACTACGACCCGTGAAAATACACGCGCCCACATAAATTCGAATACGCATCTAATATTTTTGAACGATCTACATCTACATAATACCCCGCAGGGCACCGCAAAGGCGTGTGGCGGGGGTTGTTAGGTCACCACCCGTAAAAAGGAAAAACACTACATGCAAAATCAACACGTGCATGCAAAACTAAACACTCATGCAAAAATCCCTTCATCCAACGATGAATCTTTATGATTATTGAATCATTTCTCCAGCTGAATAATCACTAATTTACCATAGAAATGAAGGTATTTCTATGACACCAATTGAAGAAAAGTAATTGGAAATTATTTTGATTACGGGTATGAGGTTGTTGGGGACAGTTCCCTTCCCTGTGCCGCGTGTGTTCTCCAGGATGATCTGGCACCGCCGCGGCGAAGGACCCCTCCCTCAGTTTACTTGAAGCAGTGAGAGTGCCCATGGGGCGTCACGCAGAATGGATGGGAGTCTGAACCTCCGGGCAGCATTCCAGCACTATCCACTCCGCTTCATTCATGCGATTAGTGATTTCGCCACCCCATGCATGCATTCATTGACTTTAAATTTCATCCCTCATTATGGAGTCGCGGAAGGTTGATGCTCATGCAAATGCTCTCAATGCCTCATTTCATATTCATAGGGACAAGATAAATACAAAATTGTTTTACTTTTGGAGCGAAAATTGTTATCTTAAATGTATGCCTATTGGATAAGAACATAGAAGTAGTCAACGATGATATTGGCAGTCATATTCAAATATCTGCAGCAATGTTATCGTTACCAAAGTTGATATCCTTTAGTTTTTTTCAGGTAATTTTAAACCTAAAGGTGTTTGCGGATGATATATAGCAAATAAAACTCGTTAAACCTCTGTATATTAACAAAAAGTGCCATTCAATCAATATAATCCAGCAAACCACAGAGAATTATATTATTCTTGTACAATTCACCAGCCGTTCTCTCAACTCCTGGTGCCTTGTCGTTTCTTCAGGTCATTCAGACTCTAGCGAATTCACTTCTATGTATTTCCACCCCCCCCCCACCCCCACAATTCGTCTTCTCCCATCAAGATTTCTTCTTTGATCAAGTCACCATGAAGTGATTTGGGCCATTGAAAGAGTACTTCAATATATTACCTCTATCTCTTCCCAAATTCTTCATTTGCCATTAGTATATTTCTATTAGCATCTCGGACTTGGTGGGATATTGTTTTCCTTTCTCCCATCGTCTCTTCGCTGCTATAAACTCAGTTGCCTTGCCTTGGATTATTTCCTAGTTTACTTCTATCCACTCTCAATTTGCCTTCGACACTGTTGTCTTATTTGGTTCCTCAACTTAGGATAAAGTGTTTCCTTAGTTTCATTTCTTGGATTATAATACTTTCTCCTTGCCCCTGTGACTTTTCTTATTTTGAGCTGTTATCCATGACTACATATGCATGAGGAATCTCGCCGCTTGACTCGCGAGTTGCTTATCTGCTGCTTTGATTATTTTATTCGTTATTGGCTTCTATCGCCTGTCAATGTGTGGTTGTCTCATTTATGCCTGCTATTTTTTTACCAATAGACGAGTTGACATTTTTTTCTTACGCTCTTTTCTTTCGGTAGTTTTTTGTTCCATCTAGGAGGTTTTTGTGTCACATTCTTTATCCTATTGTATCACAGCTCATGACCACCTGGTTGTGATTAGCTGCTTATATCTCCACCGGGGGGGTAAAACTTGCATTGCTTACCTTGGTTCTTGCATCTCGTTCTGACGAGGATGTAGTGGATTTGGCATTCCGCCTCTTGATCTTCCATCCGTATCATCTTCTCCGACGTTGTTCGAAGGGGTAGTTTCACACTTGGCTACCTTTTACTATAGACGTGGAGTAGTCATTGGTATAGGATTAAGTTTTCTCGTTGTATCGTTCGGGAAAAATCAGAAATGCAATTTTTCCCATACTGGAAAAGTTTTGGGGCCCTAAACTCCGGAGTCGGACTCCGACACCTTTGGACTACCGCTGCTCTAGAATTTTTTTACGGGAAGAAATACTTCATGATACAAAAGACTCAATCAAGTCAATTGTTTTTGCGAAAAATAAATACAAAATATGGGGAATTTCATTTGAATTCTGAGGAAATATGTATAACAAATTAAAAGTCTCCGATAGATTATATTTAGCTGTCTTTATGTTTGGATTAAGTGATAGCAAACCTGACTTCGGAAAAAACGTTTGAGGCAATTTTGAAGACCAACTTTGACGAGCGGACCGTAGGCTTTTCATAGCGATAACTTTGCTAACCTTGATAACTAAGCTTTGAACTCATATTTAGCATTGTAACGATACTGGTTATAAATTAGATTAAAAGTGTTGATGCGTGTATTAAAAATAAAATATAATTGCATTTTAATTGTCATTTTCAGCATATCTATCGTATGGTTTAGGAGGTTCCAAAAATTTTAAATTGACAGAAAGAGTTGAATACGGTAGATAATTCGACTACTTCAGGATTCTGACGCTCTATACGATTAACACGAATCTGACCATGTATACAAGTTATTGTGAAAATGAAAATCATGGAATTTTGCTGCAAAGGTATATTTAACTTTGTTATTTATTATATGAATATAATATAACTCTTCGCAGTGAATGAATAAATTAATCCATTGGTCATGCTTATCTATTTAGCATTAATTTTGTTATTATGGTGCGCCAGATTGTGGATGTGGATTCCAAATCGACTAGCACATCCATGTGCATTGACAAAATATCCGAGTATTCACATTCACCTACAGCTTATCTGTGGCCCGTATTACAGTTTGCTATGTTCACCCCGCCCTTTGACTGCCATTGGGCTTTACAGTCAAGATGCATTAATTACAAAATTAAGAGATGCAATGTTTCGGATGTACAATTATTTTCTGCATACGTCCATGGAAAGCAATCTTGAGAATTAGGAATAGTTTGTTTGAAATCCCGAAAATATACCAGCCGATTTCAATTTAATTTTAAGATATATGCTCTGTAAGCAAGACGATTTTTATTTATAATGGTATTTTCAAATTTGAATATATATTTTCTCTTGTCTTAAAATAACAGCATTCCCCGAAATTCATTCAGAACAATTATCTTGGTGGTAGGTATTCGTTTAATTACAAATAGGTATTAATGCAATATTTTTTAAATTTTATAGTAAGGACATGTTTATTGTAATATTCACTTTACTCCATTTAAGACTCTCGATTCATTTGTGTCAATACGATCTTGTACATTTTGTTAGTTATCTACATGATATACTATCTTTTTAGAGGTAAATGGTTGAAAGATAGCATCTCAAAGTAGTAAAACTTTTGCTGGAATATCATCGCATATATTATTTTGAAGATTTTCCTTTCGACGACGTATCGAGCAGGATTAGCTTTGAGGAATATTATCTTAAACAGTTCCTCATGTTGGTCTGTATTTGTTTAGCAGCAAGACTTGAGTGCCTACGCATGCCATGTGGACGGTGAATTGGACCTCGTCGTCGGGAACCCCAAGGCGATGGGCCCGGGTTTCCCCCCTGGGTGATCGGAGCTAGACAAAAGGGATTGGTGGGTGAGTTTTTGTGGGAGGGAATAGGGTTCCGAAGGGAGTTTTTTTTTCGGTGAGGAGAAGAGTGAGGAGGGGTGGAAATGTGGTCTCGGCAGACTCACTCGGGCAAACACCTCATGGGAAAAGAGGGTGGCAGGAAGTCCGGACCTATTGACGACCAAAGGTGCTACACAAATTGACCTGCGACCGCCTCGTGTGAGTGGGCCGGGCGAAGGAAAACACATTACGGCCCGCTCCCAATTTAAGAACGAACACGAGTAACAGATGGTTTCATAAATGAGAATATTGATACACGCCGTCGAGGAAATTGACGGAAAGTGGAGGGAGACCAAGAGGGCGTGGGCTGTTAGGAGCATCGCTTCTCACGGCTTAGTGATTTTTTATTATTTCTCTACCCTACAGGTTATAGGGTAAAATAATGATTTTCTTAGATAGAGTGATAAGAGTTGGCTATCTAAAAAGTAATGATGAATGCACTACACTACACATTACACTTGGCTCAATTAATACAACTTCCATATGGACCGAAAATATCACGTTCTTAGAAAGAACTGCGATTCCCCTTAAATACTCATCCTTTTATTTTTTTGGCATCAGCTTTTTTTAGGTTCCAGAGGTATTAAATCGATTTTGTCGCTTCGTTTTATCAAGGCACGAAGAGAGCAATTTCAAATGCCAATAATGACTATAAATATTCGCGTAGGTGGTGAATGAAGACCATAGCTTTCCTATTCAACCAGTGATATTGTTTCATTTTCTACCGAACCAAATTCACAAAGTGGTGATGTGTAAGATTGCACGAGTTTTTGAAAATGCCATCAATTTAGTGATTTTTAAATGTCGATACTTTGTAGTTCTTTTGAATGTTTGATTACGACGACATTTACCTATTTCTTTTGCGGTAGCCATTCATGTTCTTCAATTACAACTTGCTGGAATCGAACTCGAAAACTGGAGGGAAGGTTATAAAAATAAGAATGAAATATCGGAAAAAAAGGAGGAACGAAGTTTGGCGTCGGAAAGAGCACATTCCGAGGTAAAGATAGCTATGGCGAAGAAATATTTGAAGTTCTTGCCACGGAGTATTGTGCTTGACATTTAATCAAGCTGGGGCTATAATACCAGTAAACAAAGTTCATGGTACCAGGTATACTCCCAAATCCAAATCCTTTGCAATTATTGACAATTGCAAAACCATCGGCTACCTTATTTTACAATCGTTTATTTCATGCTGGCTGCTACAAATGCAATGAGCAGTAAAACATCGGTAAGTGATAAAAATATAAGTAATGTATTTCTTCTTACTAATCGAGCTATTAGTAATTAAATACTTCTCTCTGGAACTCTCCCTTCAGATTAGTTTATTAAATGAGAGAGTAAACCTGTTTATTATTACCTCTTTTTTTGTAAGCGAAATTCCTCATTTATCATTCCCACCCAGTGCACGAGAGAAAACGAAATGCTATTAGAAATAAATGCTCCGGATATTAAACCTTATGCGAGTCGTGCTCCAAAATCTCACGTGATGTAGAAACATTCTCATTTAAAACGAGACCGCTTCTTTGCTCAATTTCAAGAGTAATTAGATTATATGGCGGTCATAAATGTTGTGATGGAAAAAGTTGGGAGAGAGAGAGGAATGATTCATTATTTCAAAATGTCACGGGAACTTAGCTAACAAGGTTTCAGACGAAAACAGAAACCATTACGTCTCAATTATTAGCGCCGAAGTTAAATTTCCTGCGGCCTTTAGTGACGCGGGAGCGGGAGAATGGTCAATTTCGGCCAGATACAATATGAGCGGTGATGGAAGGCTGGCGAGTGGGCGGGAAAACGCATCGACGGGCGGGATCGAGTGGTGAGATGAGGGGAGGGGGTGGAGACGGAAGGAGAGGGTGGAGGGGTAATTGGGAAAACGAGACGTTTGCCAGTGTGGCGATGTCATCATTCCGATTGCGAACAGAGGTTTTCGGGCAAAGGGAAGGGCGCTTCGGAGCGCGGGAAGGGTGTCGAACACGAAAGTATTCGCCTCTCCCCCGCCTACCCGCTGAACTAATGGAACGCGATTCGATGTGTCAGGGCCCCTCACTCACGTCTTCATTTCCGCGCGCGGCAATTTTCAAACCAATGTTTGTTTTACGCGCGCAGGTACGGTCGCCTTCCCTAGTCTTCCTGCCCTCTCTCTAAACGGCCATCTGCCCCTAGCATTCGGCCCAATGCCCTCCCCCGACACCGCCCCCACATCTCCGTGTGCAGGTTTTTGCCTTTATTTTCCCACCTCCCTCCCTCTCACCCCCGCCCGATCAGCCACCTCCGCCCCGCCCACACCCACCCTCTCAGACTCACGCGCGACCGGCGCCCTTTCGACCCACTCCAAGATAAAGCCCCTCCACCGCCTCCGCCAAACTGCCCCCCGCCCCCACCCCACCCTCCCGCCTGCCCTCTCTCTCCCATGCCGCTTTATAATTTTCGCTCCCACCCATCCACCGGCAGAACACAAAAAAGTCCTTATCGAAGAATTATCCGTCTGGGTGCCCTCCTCCTCTTCGTCCTCACCTTCCTCCTCCTCCCCTCCATTCCTCCTTAGACTTCAATCTTCATCACACAACACGTTCCTCCGCTTTTTGACGGTTCAAGGGTCGTCTTGGAAAACACCATCTTCTCCGTTTCTCTGTTTTTATACCGCTTTTTTTATGAGATCTCTGTCTTGCGCATCTACACTTTTTTTCTTCTTTTGGTGTAGGCTTTAAAGCACGGCTTTGTGACACGTGGTGGCGGTTTACGTCGATTAGTAAGTGCGAGTGCAACTACATAATTTTTTCTGGAATGTTGTTATTGTCTAAACGCGACAGTGCTCTTGGTCTAGCTCGGCGAAAATTGGAATAATATATAAAACTGCCACCAGTCGGCTGCTTAATGACATTCACCGAGGATTTCAGAATCTTTTTTGGGAAAAAAGTAAAGCAAAGAGAAAGCGTACGGATTTCATGCCAATTTTAATTTAGTTATGAGCCTTGTATCCATTGTCATGGATCTCATGAAATTAATT
This sequence comes from Hetaerina americana, assembly GCF_022747635.1. NCBI lineage: Eukaryota > Metazoa > Arthropoda > Insecta > Odonata > Calopterygidae > Hetaerina > Hetaerina americana. The sequence goes on along the minus strand of NW_027287139.1, from coordinate 297,348 downwards.
CAATTTGAATTTGAAAAATCATTGCGCGTGCAATGTAGTTATTGTTGTTGTTACTCAAATGCAGGATGACGATGCTTACGATTGAATAATGACAAGCAGTCTAGCATTCCAAAATTTCCGTAGTTTAAAAAAAATAATTTTACTCTTGGAAATTCACAGATACAGTTACCACTTTAATCGATGCACAAAAATTGAAATAGTAAGTTTCCTGGGTAACCACAAACTGAAGTCTAGTATCTTTTGCTTTTAGTAAAATCCCTTAAGTGATAAATTATTGTTATTTATTTTATCCTTAATGCACAATTTTTATTCGCGAATTACTTATTACAATATCCATACCTATTATTTTCATTTTTCTAGTAGTTTATGAGAAGATGGAAATAGTATCCATGTCTCGTAACCCAATTGAGAATTCTGTTTTCTCTTTATGCATATATATATAAATTATATATATATATATATATATATATATTAAATTATATATATAAATTATGTATGTATATAAATTATATATATATATGTATATATATATGTATATATATATATATGTATAATTCATGTGCAGTTAGTTAACTAGCGAAAAATGAGAAAAACACAGAAACACACAAAAAAGAAAAGAAAGAAACTCACTAGTTTTCGAATTTTCGGTGATAAGTCACCTTCCTCAAGGAAGAGAAGGAAAATTGTATGTACCTGTATACTGTTCCTTCCATCTCTACCTTGAGAAAAGTGACTTCTACCCCCGAAAATCCGAAAACTAGTGAGTTTATGTTCATTTTTGTATTTTTTGCCAGTATTTACTTCATATACACTTTTATTCACATCCGTGAGAATTTCACATAAGTGTTATATATATATATATATATATATATATATATATACACTCGAAACAGAACGCTCTTCAGCGACGACACATATGTATAAAAACATTAATTGGTGCTGCCACATCTCTCGAGGGGGAGAGACGGATCTGAGCTCCTTCCCTGCGCCACTGAAAATTGGGAATTAGTGGGAGGTTTTTTGTGGGTCTTTGTTTTGGTTTTTTGTTTGTTTCTACATATTCCAAATATTCTTAATTTTCACACATAGGTAAAACCATAAACACAGTTATCCCCCAGAAGGTCGTCTTGGTAGGTGAAGGTAAAGTTCACCCAGTACAAGCACATTCTATGCGGCGTGTGAAATTATTTTATACTGTGTTGATGGTTTATCCATATATATATATACATATATATATATATATATATATATGGATAAACCATCAACACAGTATAAAATAATTTCACACGCCGCATATATATATATATATATATATATATATATATATATATATATATATATATATATATATATATATGTGTGTATGTGTTTCCCTGGGTGTAAATACACCTGTATAGGTTTTTCTGTGTGACCCATCTTTGGTGTAAACTGTACCGAATAATAATTTAAGAGTTCCATGCATCTATACTAAATTTCTTAGTTTTCAAAAAAATATATTCAACCATAGACTAAAGGTATTCACTAAGGGATTCACGCGTCAATCGCATTGTAACTAATCGTTACATAGGACTAACATTATTTTCTGGTAATGCAGCAAATTAATAGTGCCTAAATGATATAATCAAAGTAACAGCGAGAGATGCCGCGACATTATATTTTAACGAAGTCATCCGCTATATATTCGTAGCAATGCAACTCTTTCGGAGTGTAAAAATCATTCGCCTTGGGAGGAGAATGATTTTAATAAATTCATGCAGTGAAGGCAAATGATTATAACACTCTGGGATAGTTTCATTGGATTGCCCTGATGTGTTTATAGGCCGTTTTTTATATTATGTAATTGGTACTTTCCGTAGTTCATATTTATGGTTCTAAAAACATTTGCATTACTTGAATATGGAGAAGGAAAACTAGAAAATACAGCTCAGTACCATATTTGAGAAATCGCTCACAAGTGTTGTCTCAAAGGACATTGTTCGAAGTAAATCAGTATTTTTTTCTCGCCAGTTCCGCTCCTTGATGACATGGCTTCACACCTTCACTCCCCAACGACGTCAGCGTCAAATTCAAACTCGCTTAGAATTTTCATTTTTCTCTCGAGTGCCTCATCATTTGTCATCCACCCATAGGACGTCGCTTTGCCCCCTTCACGGCGCGGCACGCCCTCCTGATCGCAGCGTTGATCCTCTGCCCGAGCACCGCTGCGTCTCGCCCCGACTCCCCCCTCACCCTGCCCCGCACTTCACCTTCTTGCCACCCCCCGGCTTGCTTCCGTCACCTCCCCCGCCCGAAATCGCCCCCATTGCGCGGCGTCCACCCAACCATTAAACACAATACAGGCAATTCCCTCGGCCAGTTATCGTAACGCCCCCTGCCTGCACCGACCAGTCCGTCTCTCGCTCCCGAACGCGGCCCCTCCTTCCTCACCCCGTGATTAACGCGACAGGAACTGTTACTCGCTGAAATCGATGCCCCATCATCAGCGCGTTTGCGACCATTAGCGATGCGTGGCCAAAGTACCGCGCGGGGGTGTCGGGGGGAATACAGGGGGGGTGGAGCGAACCGCGGATTGGGGGGACAGGAAGGTGGTAGTTGGGGGGGACATTTATGGGGAGGTAGTTGTTGTCGGTCGATTTTTCTGCTTTGCGCTCGTGTCGAAGCACGACAGCCTACGTACGGGTCGACGTGTTTTCAGCAAACGCTTGATAATGGGAAGGGCGGGGGGGGGGGCATTCGATTCGAAATACTCATTCCTCTCAGGAAGTCTCTCCTTCTGGCCTCCTGTTCCTTCCTCTCCTCGCCGTTCCCATTCTCATCTAAACGTCGCATTTCCCTCGTGGAACAACACGGCGGAGAGGTTCAAGGGGGAGGAAGCAGCGGGGCGGGCGAATGAGGGGAAGGGGGGGGGGAGCTTGCTCCTTTAGCAGACCATCTGCGCGAATCACCCGGAAGGATCTTGGTCGGCATCTCCTCCAATGAACGGACTACTTCAGTCGAGCGTTGAAGTCTCATTACAGAATCGCATATCTCTCCCATACTTTATCGGAAGAATGAGTTTTAGACATTTCAGCTGCACGACTTTTTATAAATGGCCTTTTCATGGTTTATTGACTGACTTTTATGTTATCTGTGATTGAAGTTTTCCTTCCCCTTTGAATTTGCCATTATATTTGGAATGCGTCCTCCTTTCGTAAATGAGGGGATTGATGTTCCATCTAAAAATAAATAATTCTGTTTTAGGGAGAACGAAATCCTTTTTAACTGAATTGCATTTTGAGCACGAAAATATAAACTCGTAAATATCCTAAGGATGACAGAATTTATTGTCTACCACCAAAAGTATTTATTTTAAAATTTTATGCATCAATTAATCTGTCGGAATAATTGTCATTTTTCCATTAATGTTTTGATGTAAAACTACGACGCAAGTTCCCTGTAAAATTCCTACATAAAGACCAAATGGATATCAGGTGGATTTGATTTGTCTTGTTATCCAAATAACCTCCTTCACAACTACCAATTTGCATGCGTGGTGTTTTAAAATGCGAAAAAAGATATATTTTCTTTTTGTTTGCAAATTTAGAAAAGTTTTCCAACACCAAATTTCCTCTATTAGTCTATTACATACATTTTGGACGCTTTCCAAAGAAATTAAAATATCTAAAGATGAAAATCCCTCGAGTAAAAAAGTGTCTGTTCATTGCTTGTAATCATAATCATTACCTGAATTTCACAGTTTCTAATTTCACCATCAAGTATGGCTAAAAAACCCCAAGTGACTAAACAGGACTCGGTGGATAAGTGATAGGAAAACAAGTGAGACGGGGGTTATGATGCTCCCACCTTGTAAGTTCTCCCCCGTCATATGGTCTTTGTTTAGCGCGGTGGGCAAAGTGGCGAGGCGGCCGCTTCACGTGAAGTGGGCGGGAGTGGTGGGTGGGGACGAAATTGGAGGGGCGGAGAGAGGTTGAATCCAGTGTTGACTTCGTCAGGTGTGGTTATGGGCTATCCATTGTGATGGAGGGTTTTCGTGCGGAGGTGGGGAGTCGAGGGCGGGGGAGAGGGCAGGCCTTGAGAAGAGAAGGATGAGGTGGGTGGGGGAGCAGAGGTGAAGAGGGGGTAAAAAAAAGGTATCGGAGAATGGTATTTGGACGGGCGAGTAATGTGCGTGGGAAGGGATGTGTGGGGAGGGGTGAGGCGAGCATTGTGATATCCCACTTATCTCCTATTTCATCGTCCACACTCCAGCCATACCTCATATTTACCCCCCCCCCGCCCCCTCCTATTCACGTCATTTCCCATACCCGTTCACTTCCGGTGCCTCGATGACAGTTGACGTCTCAATCGGCGCTGGCGACTCGAAATATGCCGATCGAACGGGGGTTGTTCCGCTGGAATGAAAAAGGAAAGAGAAAGTCGGTCGGAAACGAGTGAATGTTTTTCCATTCCTCAGTTCTGTAATAGTATTAAAAGTTCTTTTTATACTTACTTTTTAAACTCGTTGCTATGTATTTAGTCACTTCATTTTTATTCTAAATAACGCAATAATTTTCTGGAACCATTACTTAAATCCACGCATCTTCGAGAATTGCAGTGGATTATTTATTTAGCCTTTGTCCGAAAACAGCATTGCTTGGTCTTTACATCGGATTTCCAACGGTGAAAACAATGGAGAGGATTACAAATATCCAAGCCCTAGGTGGAGAAAAACCCACCCAGGCGGGAATCGAACCCGCGACCCTTGGACAGGCAGACAAGGACGTTACCCCACCGCCACCGAGGCTGCCATTTGAATTTTTTTTAAGTATTTCATCCTCATCTCACGATATTTTTGCCATTGAGATAAAATGTTAGTAACATAAAACATTTCATTAGTTTATCCTTCTCGGGTATTCTTGCTGACAAAAGATTTGTTTGATTACGATTAGTTTTTACCAAACATACTGGTATTGTTAAGCTGAGTTGTGTTGTGGTTTTGAGATTCCATTTTGAACTTTATTTTAGAATTATAGGTATCAATTTGTTGTTTTTATTTCTAACTATATTGTCCATCACAAAATCTGTGAAGTATAAATCAAGAATGTGTTCATCTGTAATGTTAAAAAAGCCTAAGTATGCGCGCAGATTAAACCAATATGCATTTGGTGAGCGGTAAAAAAGGAATGTTTCATAATTAACGTAAGTTAATTATATAAGGTTTCAAATTAAATTCACCAAAATAAATTTGTTGCAATTACTTTGCTCTAATCAAAATTATATCTATATTTCATAGATTTATTGATAATATGTTCAAATAGACCTTATGGAGAAGATGTATTTTCAATATTGGCTATGTTACTAGCATAAATTGCGTACGCCGTCATTATAATATTATCTGTTGATTCACATGACCAAATATGATTATTAGTCGGTATTAAAATCCATTACGCTCACACTTTTTTGTCCCTTTCTTGAATCTGGCATCACTTAGCACCAAAACACTTTGCTTAAATATTGATTTCTCAAAGTTGAATAGTATACGGGCGTTATAATGGCTCTCAGTCTTTCTCTGCGTTGGAACTCATACCGTCTTGCGTTGCGTTTTACTTTCCAAAATATAATACTTGACAAGTGAAGTCAAACTACTTTTTCCATAGCCTTGTATCAAGAATACTTCTAATATCACTTTTTATACCAACTCTGGTTCAGTTATTATTATTAATATTATTGGTATTCTACCGTTAATGGTAGATTTTGGATAGATCCAACATTAAACAACTGAAAAAAATGGCTTAGAATTCATGAATAATCATAAACATTTTTGATTAATAATTCCCTGAAATATAGATTTATTATAAATTAACATTTTTCCCCTCTAAGCAATGAAATACTATATCACCTGTACATTAAAATGCAAAATTTTCAAGTTGCCGGAAGTTATGATATTTAAATTTCAGGTCAATGCTCATTTTTATAAAAAAATATAACTTTGACGTCAAATCCCCCAACTATTCTGAGGACCGAAAATTATTATAATTTTGGTTGGTAACTCTTTATGCTATTAAGGGGGCAGACTTGCTTTCAGGCCAAAAACCATGCGTTTCAATTTTAATCTCAACTCAACAGTTCTCTGTCTCAACTAGCTTTAAAATAGCTTAAATAGCTTTCATATTAAATAAAACTTATCAATTACACTAAATCATTCCAAATTATTTATTCATTAAAATCCACATGTGCAGGTAGACAGTGTCAGGTGGCAAGCAAGTCCCTAGTAATCACGAAAGACAATAGGTAAAATCAGTCAGTAAAACTAAAGTACACTTAAAGGGAACTTCAAAACGAAAATCTCTTTCACAAAACAAGAAAATCCCCGTCTCATTAACATCAATCGTTTTTTATTCGTTCTTTGTGCCCGGCATTTCACTTTGAATTTGTAGTAATTTCTCCTATAAAATTTGGGCTCCACTTTAAAAGGTCTTGATGAAAATAATACGGTTAATTGGTATAATTTCTCTTGTGCCTCGAAATCTGGATGAACACTTATTTATCCTGTTCAATTAAGATGCCGTAAAACATATTATCATGCTAGTTCCAACATTTTATGTGATACTTTTAAGAGTAAACTAATTCGGGTCGTAATTTAACTATTAAGAAAACACCACCGATTAACTTTATATTTGTTTAATAAAAATATTCCGAGGACAAACATATAGGCTATAAACCTATCTGACAATGAAAGTTTGAACACAACTCCTTCATTAAACCATTACCTAGATATATCTGGTTTTATTTACCATTTATTTTATGAAATATACCATACGTGTTCGTGTGTACACAATCTACAAAGAATATTTTTGATTGAGGGCCGATATAATGAGTCCACAAGCGCAGGTAGAGAAATAACCGATGATAAATAAATAACCGAGCTGTTACTGGAGATAATTCTTAAAAGCAGGCATATGAAATGATTTAATCGATGAAAACCAGTTATATTTTGCTAATTACAAATTACAAATTTTTTTACCTGAATATGTTAGTGAACATTATTTTTCTCTTTTCTAATTTTCGACTGATCTACGTACTCGTATGCTGCAAAATCCTTCACGCCGAATTTCATTTCTGTAACTTCATTAAATACGATATCCCTAAAAACAGCGCAGAAGGTGGCAGAACCAACTTGTATGCATTTTACATACAAATAGGTAAGAGTTTTGATTTAAATTTTGATTTTTGCTTCTAATTTTCTGATGATCTATTTCTAATGATTTACACTTGATTTCACGCAAGAACTTTTATCTTAATCAATCTTCACTTGTTTATATACTGTAAAAGTGTAATTTCATATATATACCGCTTTTACAAAACATTAACACGAAATATTATAGTTGTACTGATGTAAAATTTAATAAAATTTGGTTAGAGATAATTTGATGTTCCTCCACCAAAATCGCTTATTATATCATACCAGCATTCATATGTTTAAAACAAACATGCAACATTGCATATTCCTCGCAATTTCGGGTTAAAACATTTAAAAATTTAAATTTCACTTTTGAAAGGCATGAGAAACTGGGGAACTTAGGTTTCCAGTCTCGTCACACCATAGATAGGTATGTTTGGATTAACCTTTTCCGTTTTTAATTAATGAAGGGTATTAGATTGGGCTACATTGTTTAATGGGCATAGTCAATTCCCATATATGTATATAAATATATATATATATGTGTGTGTATATATATATATATATATATATATATATGTAACCACACACACATATATATATATATATATATATATATTATATATATATATATATATATATATATATATATATATATATATATATATATATATATATATATATATATGTGTATATTTTGAACCACGGGTACAATCTTCCAAGACTCTATACTGGCAACTAATATAATTCCTTCTCCGAATGAAAAAGTTTCTCGCGTTTACTCCGTAAGTGAGGGTATATATAGGCTAAATATCAAGCGGCAATTTGTCAATGAGAAAAAAACCTACCGAGTTGACGAGGAGGCGTTGCAAAGGGGGTAAAAAGTTAATAATCCCGAGACTATGGCCATTCCACTCCGCATTAGACCTAGACCGACATGTCATCCCAACACCCGGGCAATAAATAGTTTTTTATCGCGCATTCCCATCGTTCTCCAGAGCATTCCTCGAGCCTTAATTCTCCACTTCTCCTCATTTTCCCTCATCCCGCTAATGACGACGCGCACGCCACCCCTCCACCCCTCGACCTTCCCCTCTCAAGCCCACCCCCTTTGCTCGCGCACACCCCCCCCTTATCTTTTCTATCGATATACCCATTTCTTCCCTGTCGATTGGCATTCTGTTCTTTCAGTAACTTTGCTTGAATCCACAAAATTCTGGCCCTCCCTAGATACTTTTTAAGGAAAATTAAGTTCCATACGATTTTTAGAAAAACATTCAACTGGAATGCCGTTCATTATTATTTCTCGGCAACAGTCAATGATTAAAATAATTAAAAATTGTAATTATTTTTGGAATGTAGTTTTGTAGATGGTCTCAGATCTTCTCCAGCTACAACGACGCACAAGCGTTGATGTAGTCCAATGGATTACTATATATATACATATATATATATATATATATATATATATATATATATATATATATATCCAATCATCGTGATATGATCGTAATAAAGTGGCATTCAAGTTTGCATTTTTTAATACGCGAGTCTTAGTCTCAGAGGAGACGGGCTGAGTGAGCATTTTATTTCTTTGCGGTAAAGTCTTAGCGTGTCTTCCATAAGGACAGTGGAAGTTGAAAGCAGCCTCTATTTTGAAATTCAAATTAATCCTCGACGGCAATTCACGACATTGCCATTTCACTCTTTTCAACCTATATCGGCATTCTTTTCTATCTATTACATTTTTATTCAATCTATTTTTCTCATTTCACACTTCCTCCATTTGGCAGTCATTTGACTGTAGAAACGTAATGCTTTCAAACGCAAATGCAGTGAGGTTTTAGGATTTTAACACACCATTTCCTGGCAATTAAAATAATTTTGGATGTATTTTTTGTCAATTCACTTGGTTAAAGTACCCGCCATGATTCAAGGCATTTCCCATAAATTAATTTATATATTATTGGATTCGAAGAACACGCCCTAGTAATAATTTTATGAAATTCATTAGGTATTATCATATAGGTTATAGATCAAATAGGTGCATTAGATATTATTATTAGGCATTATATATCTGGGTATACATAGTTTCGATCGCGAAACCTATAAATTATATGAAGAATTTTTTTCGCCTTAGCTCCGTTTACTAAAGGACGAGGATTTAGATGTAAACGCTTTCCTTCCCGTCCCAAAATCCTATCCTATATTGTTTTACGAACTTCTTCAGCGATTATAATAAATGCATCTATGGTGATGAGTGCGTGCGAGCGCGCCGTGCAATGGCAAACGTAACCTCGCATAAATATTTCCCCCCTTTAACTGAACCACTTTCACACACGCACGCACACCACTTACTCCTGTACTTTATTTGGGCCATTTTGGCCGCCAAGAGGAAACAATGAAATGCCTGGAATTAATTTACACAATTATGAATTTCTCTAATCCTAGAAGTGAGCGGTTGCTTGAAATTTTGATCAGCTATGTTGTGTTGGGAAACGTACAGAATGTTTTCCCACTTAAGGGGCAATCAATATTCTCGCGCGTGATTTAAAGCAGTGAATGAAGACCTAAAGAAAGGAAAGACACCTTCGCTGTTCGAGCCGTGACATTGAGGCATTTATTGTTTGTTCAGCTTCCTGAAAAATCATGTGTTATTTGTGGGAAATGAAATACGTGAGAGTACTTAATGGTAGCAAATAATTCTCACTCCACCATGAAAGTGATTCGTTGGTCGTAAAATAAGTTTAGAAATGGTAATTTAATGTCAGTAGGCATACAGATATGTGTTTTATGTGTTGTAATTTTTAATTATGTCCATTGTAAGGAGACGACTCCACAGCAAATATAGATTTTTTGTAGAACTCTTTGCCGATTTTCGGTCAACTAGGTGACTTTACCTTTCTAGACAACTGGGGGCAAGTAATTTGTTACCGCTGCCGTCCTCCTGTTGTTTTCCTATGTTTAACTCTAACTCCTGATGATGATCACATGGTCGACCGAAATATCGGCAGAGAGTTCCATAAAAAATCAATATTGTCAGCTTACAAACTCAAAGCCAATAGCTCACTCCTTCTTCGTTAATGGTCATTAAATGAAAAGAAAAATAAGTTTGTGAAGAGGTGAAGGAAAATGGAAGGACGTTAAAGTAGTAATATAGTATGGTTATTTCCTTAGGAAAATCTAATGCTGATTGCCATATGGTGGACACATGACAGAGAACAGAGATAAACAAGACAAACGATGTCACCTTTGCGCACAAAACTGAGACGTTTTAGAGTACACGATGGTAATGTGCGCTTTGCAGTGTCAAAATAGTGAGGCAATTTCCTGTTTGCGTGAAGCATTTAGCATCTCGATAAAATGGAAATTCTCATGGAGTTTCTCCAATTTTCTTTTCTGTTAGAAATTTAGTAGACGTATTAATTACACCTCTAAACTAGGCAAAGATAATTAAAGGATATTTCACTGCGTTTGATTTCCATTATGGCGGGTTTTCTCCACGCGCTTACGTAATCTTAGGCGACAGATGACACAAATTTTCCCTGGAGGAATATTATTCAGTTTCGGAGGAATAAATATAGAAATGCTGGACATTCATCGACGGGTCCACCCCGCGATTCCGGGCCCCCTCCCCCTCCTTTCACAACAACACATTTTCTCTGCCCTTAGATGACCAGCAATAGAAAAGAAACTGGTTGAAATTCGTGATTTGCATTTTTTAATTCGAAACGTGACCCATATTACGATGCGAGTAAAACTTTTCGGTGTTGACCGTTGCATTCGCACAAGGCAAGCATTGATTTCGGTAGACATCGAATTCTTCGCCGATGAGGTTCAGATTCCACCTTTGATGGCGGGCCGCCTCTGCCTCGAAATTCGTAAACATTCGAAATGAGGGTAGGTGCAGTGATCCTCAGGGGACCGATCCCCCGTCGTTACCAAAGGACCTCGGCTGCCGTCTTCATATGTGGGTGCATTGGAGTCATGGAGCCGGAAGGTTGGGCATCGTGGCATCGTCCTGTGGCCAGGAGACGGCGAGGAGGACACACTCTCCGCCCCCGCCCGCCCCTCCTGGCGCCGGCAGAGGCGTGGCGTCCGCCCCTTTCCGCCTCCAGTCCCCATTCCGGTCAAAGCGTCGCCGCCGCCGACACCACGGACGACGCCCACCGACGACGGACGACTTTTTTCGCCCGCCCGCTCTACCCTCCCCCCCCCATACTCACCCTGCTCCCTCAAACTCTCCCCCCCCTCTCGTTCTGCTTTTCCAGGGGTTGCGGCGCACGCCCCCCGCCGCCCCTGGACGCCCACGGAAAGGGTGGAGTGATTAGAAAGCGTTTCCACCGCTCCAATTGTCTCTATGGGATGGAATTTACGGCGCCTCCCCGCGAACCTGTGACCTCCATCCTTCTTGCGCCCGCTTCCTCACCCCCTGGGCCCGGGGGAGGAAGAGAGTTCCAAACTGCCCCCTCCCCCTTCTACTCGAAAACCTCATGATTTACTCCCCATCGGCCCTTCGTGAAAAATACCACTCCCTCAGAGAAATGAAATAAGAGATCGCCTCGAAATAATCGATAGCGCGGGCGGGTGGCTCATGAATGGGGACGACCACCCCAAGGAGGGGGTGGGAGGGATTTGTGTGTGTCTGTTCCATGGGACGGATCCCGGCGCTCTCTTTGCCTCCACCGTCCTTATTTTTTGATTGGCGGAGCCACTTCATCTTCCGCTAATGTTGACGCATGGCATCCTTGATATTCCTCGCAGGCCATTCTCTCCCCACCACTTCCCCCCTCTCCTCCGCCCCCGAAAAAAGGTGTAATTTCTTTTCCCAACCCCTTTGTGGTTGCCTCTTCGATGTGCTCACGAGATGTCTCACTCGCTCGTGGTGGGAGTGTGTCGTTCCCTCTCCACCTCCCCCCCCCCGAAAGCCCTCTCCGGGGATAGGAGCGAGAGCGGTTTCGACTGGCGCCATGCTTCTTCTCCCCCTCCCTTATTGTTAATCTCGTTCTCTCCTCGCGGGAGACACCCCCCGTCCCCACCCGCCCTCCTCCGCCCCGTCCGTTTCCTCCGACGCGTAAAGCGAGGCCGGCGGCAAGGGAAGTGGGGCGGGAGGGCTGGGCGGGGGCCCCCGGGGGCAATTGCACCACGGCGGCGGCGGCTCCTCACACGAAACCCCTCTGCCCCCTTCCGCCGCCTTCCGCCACCCTCTCTCCCACGCTCATTGCCGCAGCAGTTGGTTGCTTTGGGTGGATTCCCAATTGCGCCAAGAGAGTGATAATTACGGGGCCCCTTAATTGATGCGCCTTGCGTTTAACTAGGTGACGTAATGAGTTTTTGTCTGCTCAACGCGACTGCGGCCACCGCTTCGGAAGTTTGCGTTAATTGGTGGTCGAGGGGGCGGATCGATCCGGAGCACGGCGAGGGAAGAGACGGGAGGAGCCATGGGTGCTGGGACCCTCGCTCTCGGGGTCAAGCGACGGCGAGAGTTCTCGCTGGCCCTGAAATGCCACTCTGTGTAGTAGAATGCAGCGGGTTTTATCTATTGGTAGTCCAACTGAAATAAATGGACTATAATTAATTCAAATCACTCGGTTAAGACTTAGTAGGGCAAATATGTGGCTTCAAATGTTTGGAGATAGCTGAAACAATCTTTTAGGTTTTTGGCTTGAAAGCGAATATTAGCCACTGCTCATATCTCAGAAATAGACTTGTAATAGGCCCAATTCAGTACGTATGCAAAAGATAAAGCTCAAATCTCATTTATTAATGAAATGACACTGGAAAAATGGCGGATTGCAATGTCATTAATGATTTGTATTTAATTCCAGTGTTTCCCCAGGAATAGGCCGCAAGTCAGGTTCCACTACCTTCCAATTCACAATCTCCAGCGTGACTCGTCTCATATCGCTCGCCAGCAGAAATGCACCTTTTGCGAGGGGCATATTTCTGTGGTCCACAGCTGCGAACTATTACGAATAAAAATGTATTTGAGCATTTTTCACTTATTTCTGATACATTTCTTTTAACAATTTAATCCGAAAATATCAAGGATGGGGATAAAATGAGGATTTTGAGAAAAGAGCTGAGTAAACCTTGATATGGAGCTTGGTTTTGTGCGGCGCGGAAACTTTGTCATTGAAGCAAGATGACAGAAATAGATTGTAAGCTTTTGCAATGTTGTTGTGGAGAATGATGGAAAAGGTGAAATTGACACAAAGGAAAACAAGCGAGGAAGTGCTAGTCACGGCGAGGGAGGAGAGAGAGAGAGAGTCACCGGGAAAAATCCAAAGAAGGCAGGGAAGATGGATGAAGGGCATTTGATAGGAGATGGATGTTGGAGACATTGGTGGAGAAGAGAAGTTAAAGCACGTGAGAAAGGAATAGCTTAGGCATGTTGGGTGGAATGAAGGAAGTATGGACTTGGGGGGAATCGAAGATGGATTTGTTGTGGTGTATGGTGTCAGCTGTTACCTTGTTATGCAAGGCTTAGAAATTCATATACCTATCTAAAAGCAAGGCTTAGAAATTCAAGTACCTATCTAAAATCTATTATTTACTGTAGACTGCCAAAATAATGTTAGACAACTCGCGATTTCAGTGAAAGAAAAAATGTGATTCATGTGTGATGCATATTACTTAAATGAGTCTCATGTATACGAATCGAACTGTTTTTCCAATCTGACACGTTGTGATACTCTAAAGGTGGCAAACCGGGGTTGATTCCCTTGATCCAACAGATTTACTCTGGAAGTTTTCCCGATGAAATTAGAGTGACTCCCACGCTTTACTCATATTAAAGGACGATCAATTACAACCGCAGTCTAAGAACTCTGAATGGGGAATATAGATATGTATTACAAACACGTAATTTCCTCTTTTCAATATAATATGTACGATCATGCAAAATTACGTACCTCGCAAGAAAAGAAAATTTTCTGCGACTCATTAACCGTATTTGAAAACATTATGGAGCTGCTATGTAATATTCACCGCGCGCATAAAAGCTTGGCTCTATAATTTGAGGATTAATGAATTCACCCTCCACCCGGAGATGATTATATGACCAGAAGAAAAAAATGGCAAAAATTTACGCCTCCGGCGTTGCATAAAAAAGGAGACGTTTCAGAAAAATTCTCACGCCCAAGAAACTGATGTCTTTATTAGCGAACGAATGAGGTCTCAGGAAAAGGAACGAGGAGATAATTCCTCCGAAGAAAATTAATATTTTTAAAAAAATAAGAACTTAAAAAGCCGTAATGCGATGCTTCGGAATAAGCCGGGAGCGGGAGTGAGGTCGAGCGACCGACAGCTCCATCGGCGGTGGCGTTGGGGTGCGGGGGGGGGTGCGGGGGGGGGGAGGGGGATCGGAGGGGAAGAGTCCATCCGAGGGCCGATGATTTCCCACCGCCTTCCAACCGGTTGCCGTTTCTCCTCCGTCTCCTTCCTTCGCCTTTTCATTTTTTGAACAGCGTTATGAATGCGGGCCTATAATTTTGCAATTAACCATTTATCCCATCCAGCTCTCTCCCGCTCTCTCCCTTATTTCCCTCACAAAAGCCATTCCACTGTCCGATGCTAATTTTCACTTATCACAACATAAGAGGATTTATTTATTTATCTTTTGGACGAGTTAAAATTTTTCCCTAGTTTTAAGGTGAAATAAATTGCTCCGTTCGACGAATTCACGAGCACTGCCCATGCAATATTAGCCGAGCATGCAGTCAAACCAGTTTTGCTCCGGGCTGTTGTACGAAATTTAGCCATTTATAATGCTGCGGCGGACGGAGGGGGGGGGGAATAAAATGGAAATACGGTATCGGCGGATGATTCGCGAGATCTTCGAGGCAACGCTTAACGATCCATGTCCGTCATAAGTTTAAATTAATTAATGTTCTCGTAGTTTGATTCAACTTCTCCTCGTCTTGTCTTCAAAAAGCATACATTATAATAATGATTAGTAATTTTAGGCCATGTGTTAGCCATTTTATCCTGTTTTGAGTTCAAATGCATTTTCAACCTATTATTTCAAATTTATTGAGACAACAGGCTCCCCAAATCGCCGGTATATAAACTTTCGTGGGCACTCTGTAGTGCTATTCAGTTTAGTTAACAAGTACAACTTAAAGGAAGCTTTAAAATTTGATTGGTCTACTTGTATTTGCTAAGAGTAGTTTATATTTTTTTATAAATAAATCAGAATTCCTGATGAATTAAGAAATCCACATTCATCCAGGCACTTCCAAGCATTATTTCGTTGCTTGCACCGTCATTTTCTGTAGAAGGACTATTCCCTAGGAGACTATTATGTCATGGCGGGGATGATGGAGTGTTCAGGGGTTCAAAGATAGACTCTTGAATTAACTTGCAATCTTTCTAATAACCATGCTAATTTTTCAAACATTACTTTTGTCAACGACGAAGTTTCAGGCCTTTGTTCCAACAGATCTCCATCAAATCCATTGATTCTACCTTGTCCTCGATTTTAAAGTTTTGAATCCACAATTTCGGTTTTTACCCTGCTCTTACTGGAGTGTTTTCAGTAAAGTACTTGTATGGAAATATTGAGTACAAGTGAAAGCATGAAATCAGTGCATCTGAACTCTGTATACATAAATGGATTCATTGCTACTCTTTCATCTCCAATAATCAATTTTTGGCGTAAGTACATGGTATGGATAAACAGTATCGAGAACAATTTTTCCCTGAAGTGACTGTACATCGCAGCGCGCAGGCTCGCTGGTGTGGGGTTCGACCTTCAATACGCGCCATCATGATTCATATCAATCAATTTATGGCATAGTCATAAAATGTGTGTCTTGAATGACTAATATTTTACCTGACATTGGTAATATATTAAATGATTTTCCTATTTTTGTAAGTGGTGTATGTGATATGAAATGTTGATGAAATATGCTATAGGTTGTGATAAATATTTAATTTTGCTCATCAATAGTTTAACATTGCAGACATTGTTAAGCATATTGTCGTGTCCCCTCGAGGACAGTGCGACAAGGGACGTCTCAGAAAAGGATCTTGACTAACGCTGAGGAATCTCCGGACGACGAAGGTGGTCCAATTGGCGAGACAGTACGGCGAAATGAAAAGAACAGGGTCGTCCGCTAGAGATTGTATTTGTACTAAAGCAACTCCGGCAAGAGTGACTCGTCCATTGGCAGACCCCGGGTCTATCGAGGATTTTCCCGCTTCCACGGTTCTCGGCTTCCCTCCGACGTGTACGCGGACTTCCAACGAAAAGACATCGAACCAGGAGATGCGGAGGTTTTATTAGATCGCGGCATCCGGCCGCGCCCCAAAATATTCTAGAACATTCCACAGTGTTATGACCATGAGCTGTGGTCGCGTGCTTGCCCCTTCTCCCTCGACACGACGCAATTCCCCAGTTGCTACAGCCACATCCGTAGAAGCGGATTCACGCCGGATGCTGGGTGCTCACCATCATCGGCGAATGGCAGGCAGTGGAAAAATCCCAACATGTGAATTGCGTAGCAAACAAATAGACCTCCTCGCGAAAAAAAATTAATCGGTTCGGGAAAAATAAGCCGGGACATAACAATATTACATTGACTAGCAATACGAAGTCATTGAACAGGAACTAGAGAAGTGCAATAGCAGTACACAGCATGCATAAATCAAGTATTACCTAAGGCAATTCCCAACACAGGGCACATACCATGATTGTATCACATTAATCGATATTGAGAATGTGTTAACTTTAGATTGATCATTTTTTCCACTTTCATAACGCAGTAAAAATGTTGAAAACTAACAAGTTAGAGATCAAAAGATTCGAATTTCAGTATGTTTAACTTCAGCTCTAAATATAAAAATTACTGGCGCATGATTCCTGCATAAAAATACGCGAAATAACTCGTTGTACCAAGTAGTGTTCTATTTGTCCTTTGAATATGGCAGATATTTCCAACTTGCAGGATTAATGTGTGCCAGTGCCAAAAACCAGTGCAAAGGTTGGCAACAGAAATATTCAGGGGACATAGTAACTTAACAGCATATTTAAAGAGAATCGATGTGCGCCTCACTGGAAAGTATTATTTCAGACTCGAATTCAATGAGATGAGGCGTAGTTGAGGAATTCAATGGCGAAAATGTCCAAATGGTGGAAAGGGTTCAGGAAAGATTTTCGCGTTGTCCATAATGATAATAATATCCCTCCACTGGGTGAAAGGGATTAATGTCTGAAACTTTGATGCGAGTGTATGATTGACAAAGTTTACCAAAAAGAAGAACATTAAGCGATCCGTGTGTCCAACTTGCATTAGGTTGGTGACTCATTGGTTGGTCATTAATATTGGTGACTCATTGTTTTTTTGGTCATATTGAATACATTGGTATGTATAGCCAGTACATGCATAAATGTATGTTTTAGAAAAAATTCTTATTTTATCGTTTAACTAAATTAACACTATTACCCAAAGATATTTTGATTCGGTGTCAGTGTAAATAATCGGTGGCTGAAAATTAAAATTCCCGTGCTCCCAAGACGTAATTTTTATGCACATGGTTGAAGGGAGGGGATAAGAATGTCTGGTGGTACATCGGAAGCATTTACTTCTGCTCGCAATTTAAATGAATTCGGCGGATCCGTCCGTCTCTGCTGCAAGTCTCCGATTGCCGTCGAGCGACGCATTTTTCCGGGAGTTCCGATCGTTGGCTCTCGGTGGCAGTCCACGCTGTTCCATCAGGGATGACGACCCGCTCGGCCCTCAGTTCGGACACTGACGGTGACGCTTCGCTCCGACCTCTCGAGCAAAGCTTTAACGTTTTTCGTCTGGTTCCACGGGATGCTGCTTCCCTTGCTTCGCAAAGAAATCGACTTCGTATCTGATGCCCACGACTTAAATAGTGAGCAGATGCTCGGAATGAATTATTTTTTGTGATGGACTATAAAAGTGGTCCTATATATCTATCATTGCCTACGCCCTTTACTAAAATGCCACCACTAACTTGCTCTTGCAGTCGATGGTGATGTCAGATGAACAAAAACAAGACTGGTGAATTAGTACGATAGACTAATACGCCTCCTGCACACAAACCGCATCCCAGAGAGGTCGCCGTGCAGTGCCTTGATTCCGATGATCCTGTGAGAGCCCTCGGGTGTTGTAATACGTCCTCTCTGAAACTTGTAAAACCCAAGTCATGAGCATCTTTATCTCAAACCTTCCTCCTTCCCTCAAACACTCTCACATCCGAGAGTGTTTGAGGGAAGGTGTAAAGGTAATCAATGAATTATTTGGGCCGGGATGAAGGGGAGAGGAGGAAGTGCGGCCCCTCCGACCTTCCCCACCTCCCCTTCTACCCTCCGCATGCCGGGCAGCACAACAATCCCGTGACGTCATGACCCGGTTGGAGTAATCAGCGCTGACGAGATATCACCCGTGGGATTCGTCGCCGGGAGCTGTCCCCATTACCCCCCCTCCCCACCCCCACACATCCCACCCCGTCGATCCCTCCGTGCTTGCTCCGCTTGCCACCCCCTCCGAACTCCCAGGGGCCGCCCCCACCGGGGGAGCATCCCGCAAATGCATCCAACCCCTTCGAGATGGCCTCGCTCTCTCTCTCTTTTCCTCCCCCCCCCGGTCGCTCTGCTCCGGACGCCTCCCGCTCCTCTTGCCCAGCCTCCACCTCATCACGTGCAATATCACACTCTGCTAATGGCCGCTAACAGATAGGACATATCCTTGTCACAACGATCAGGCACACCCTTGTTTTTTCCGCGTCTTTATTGAATTTTTTGTCGCTCATACCAATATTAATAAATACCCTAGTCTGAACCTGGCAATTGAACTCGTATCGTGACAATATGGAATATCCTCAAAGGGAGATTCATTTCTGCCGCCAATTGACATCTTCCTATCCTGCATTTCCGGTCCAAATTCAGGAATCGCCTGGCTTCGTCTGCAGTAGGTGGTTTTCACAAAGGCCATTTTTTACCCCTCTGCATCAAACGCATCATTACAGGAAAATATGTGCTCTTCCCTGTTGCTTTTAGTGCCGATGTTCCTCCCGAAGAATTATTATGCTAGTTTATATGGGAAATAATGGCAGTCAGTAGCAAAAATCAAAGAATTGACCTGAATATGGTTTTAAAACAATTGGCATATTATATCACAACCCTAGAATTATTATTTCGACTGCTGCTATGACGTGTCCGACGCGAGGAAAAGTTTTGAGCGCTCACCTGAGCAAGTGCGCCCTTCGCCCTCCCACCCCCACCTCCCCTTCCGCCCCTTACATCCCCCTCCTCCCTTTTTTGGGTCCCTTCCCTCCGTCCATGCCTCGCGGTTGTGCTTTTTGCGCACTATTGAACATTTGCGCGATCAGACTTGATTCCTTGAACATATTTTTGAGTGAATCTCAATTTATTATTAATTGAATTAATTATATTGACCTTGGCTCCTTCCGTTGTTCTTCAAAATTACCAAAATGTGCTTCCGCTTTTGCAGTCGTCACGGTAAATTTACTGTCATTAAGTGTTTTGGCAACATCTCTCTTGAGTCGCTTCCTCCACTTAGCTCGGTCATTAAACCCTTATTTTAAACATGGCTCAAGCACACGAGAGACAATGCGAGCTTGTGTCAGGTGTCTTCATGGTAAACATGATATGGAAAGCTAAACTGGCGAAACCCGCCTTGATTTCCCTGCAGAAAGCCTAATTAATCCATTAATTCCTTAATGAATTATTTTCATTATGTGTTAAAGCCAATCGGAAGTCGAATTCGCAAAAATAAATTAACATATGCCTCAATTGATGTTATCAAGATGATTGGACCGAAATGGTACCCTAATCTCATCTAATTTGTACTCTTCTTATCTGTATCTCGAATAACTGGTTTTTATAACAGTCTGAAATATATAACTCGTTATTTAATCAACTAGTCTCTCACTGGCTGGTACACTTTTTATGTTACTATAATACATCATGTCCTACCAAATTACGATAGGCCAATTACGTTCTCATGCTCAATTACTGATTTTCCGAACGAGTGCCAATAGCCTCGTATGAAACGACTTCTTCTGTAATACCGAACAAGGAGAGTTGCCTCGCCAATATATTTCAATAAGGCGTTGGCGAACGTAAAGAGCTCGCAGGTTCCAGTTTTTCCCGTTCAAATAAGACCTGACTAATAAAAACATTAACCCATTGAATGATTTAAATATGTAATCACATTTACATATTAAAGGTACCCTACATGGCACCCTCTCAACCCATCACCAGGGAGTGGTGCTGCAGTGAGTGATTCCACGATGGGCCCGCAACCTAATAATTTAATTTTGTAGAAATGTTGGTCGCCAATAGATATGTAAAATTTATCGAATAATGGTGGGAATAGCTGAATACATCTACGTGAGCTACGGTATCTAGTGCATAATAATTCTCTACGCGTATGAGACCACATACTAGCAGCAAAAAAATATTAACATGTAGTTAGATTAGACGAAGTACACATTCTAGATCAATTGAAATTTAAAGGATGATATTTTTCCACCAGCGCGTCCGTTTTCAGTTATTCTGATCCCTTATTGTTCGCGGAAAATGTATTTCTAAAATCAGTCAACCTGAAAATGTTCCGACCCCCAACCAAGTACCTCTAAACTCTAGATTCGCTGCTACATTAATCATAGCTACGTTTTACAGATCTAGCTCCTCTACGATGTGATTCGGTGATAAATCAAACATAATGAGGATCCCATATACAAGCAGCATATTCTAAATGAGACCTAACTAGTGAAAGATAATATTGCTCTTCAACCCTCTCGTCACTCTTCCCCAATACTGCTCTAATAAATCCGCATTCTTTGGTGGCTTGTCTACACATCTCCCGTATACTCGTATTTTTCACCCAGGAGAGACCGTGAGTGAGGGTATCGGCTAAGTATTTAACTGAGTCTACACATTCCATTTCGGTGTTCCTGATGCAGTAGGCGTTCAGCAGAGAATTAAAACTTTTCATCTAATTCATCACTACACACTTTTTTAAGTTTAATTATAATTGCCATGCGGCGCATTAACATCGTCTGATGTTGCTACTTCTTGGCTATGGATGTATACGTAAACCACTTCGCCTTCTATAGACAAGCGTAGTTTACAGCGCGGAGATAATGCCATTGGCTTAAATAAAAAATCAAATAGGCCCATTGAAACTCCCCCGCGCTAAGACCTGCCGTAACTTCCTCTGCATTGGAGATATAGCCACTTATGATTACCCTATGAACGCCATCATTTGAAAATGATTTTAGCCAACCTAGGATATTTAGTGCGTATTTATGCCATGGGCTTATAGCTTTGTGGGGAGCATACTATGAGACCTAGCCGAAAGCTTTTTGAATGTCTATAAACATGGCGTCCACTGTAAATTTGTTTTAATTTGAATTCTGAATATCATGCACAAAATGATTACTTTATTTGTCATTACTATCTCCATAAAAGCCCTCAAATGAATTTAATTTGTGTGTGTGTGTATATATATATATATATATATATATCATTAATCTACAAGTTTTTTAAATACAGAAGCATTTGAGAAATTATCAGTAGTTTGATTAGAACCTCAGCAGTGTGAATTTTTGCGTGTAAAAGCGTAAAAAATGTTTGGTTTTGGGAAAATAGTGTACGATGAAGAAATTGAATAAAGCGATTTTGCCTTCGAGTGTAATTGTTACTGGACGATCGTCGACATGGATATTAGTATCGTTTGCGGTCATTAATTACCATTAGATGATAAATAAGTGTTATTTACCACACGCACTTGCATAGGCTTACCGGTTACTGTGTTGATGTAGATGCGCTTCTTTCTCTGCACTCTATGGTATTAGTAGGTTCCGAGGCCGACCAAAAACTCTTTTTCCATCACGTTCATATCTTTTGGTTAGATTGCGTAATCTGGCATCACCCATCCTACATCCTATACAACGCCCCGCAAGCAGCCGCAAGGATTACGGGGAAATTTTCAGTGTGCTCTTTACACACTGTGCCCTTAATTCTTTCCCCGGGAGGGTGATGTTGTGTCGTGGCCCTCTTGGTACATACCCGGGGTTGGGGTGTCACGGATGGCCCTGGTTGCGAAGGCGACTGCACAGAAAGTTACTGGCCACGAGTAATTGTAGCGAATGCTGACGCTAATGACTCCTCGTTCTTTGAATTCGAAGAAATTTTGTTATTCTTCGAGTACCTCGATTCGGAGGTTTAATGGGTCGGGTGCAGTTAAAAGTCGGGTACAACTTGATGCATTGCCCCGCCGGGTGGCCATCGGGAAAATGATTTGGAGCTGTGTTACAGAGTTAACCAGCGAATTAGGCAGTTTTTGCCGAGAAATTGGAGTGAATTTCATTGTCCTGCGGCTTGCCATTTCATCGTATAGAGATTCATTCGTCCGGAAGTTCATTCCACCAACGAAGAGTTGCAGAAGCGCGTAGCGTGTAGGATGCACGAGCACACGACGAGAGTTTTTTTTGTTTCAAATACATTAAAACGTTGAAATCTCAAAACTACAAATATAATAATCTTCATAATGTACGATAAACAGCCGAACTTATAAATACAAAAAAGATTCAAAGACAATATTAATCATATACAATAACAGTATAATCTTCATCATAAATGATATTCAACAGAAATATTTAAATACAAAATACAATTACGAACACTTTTCATCATGTACGTTAGAAGTATGCATTGAATATTATAAATCGAATCCGCATTCTGGTCCTCCTAAACCAGTCAGTTTTGGCTTGACAGCAGGTGCCACATAAATAAGGCAGGTTCCGAACAAACATTTTAGCGTAGTTGGTGGTAGTTTGCACTCATAGATATAAACAGTTTCATGAAAATAGGCAAGTATTATTGATGATTGAGTAGCAAATACCGCATATTCTTCGATTTTATACTTTCGGAAAAATACGCTACCCCAATATTAAAATATTCTCTCTTCCCCAGAGAAAAAAATTTAAGGTTTTTCTTTATTTTTTTTGCATTAGATAAAATTAATTGCGTATCCAAAGCCGAAAAAATTCTTCAATAACCCCATTTATCGAGTGAAAACTGAGTCACGTTCGAAGATGCCCAATGAAAAATTAAAAGCCTTTCACAGTATTTTCTCGGCGAAACTTGGCTCGCGGGAGTGGACCGAAGACACCCAATAACAAACTCTTTCTCGGCGAGAAACGTGCAGTCTTTCCACCGCCGGCCTTCCGAGTCCCGCTCATCTGCAAAGCCCTTTGGAGTCCCTCGTTTTAGTTCATCCCTGGAGACCCTCCCTCCGCGTCTTTCCGGGAAGAGGCGGAGGGGTTCGGGAGGGAGGGAGAGACAACCTCACCGGTAATTGCAAGGATGGCGGTTATTGATTAGAAGTGCCAGGGCGAGCGGAATGGCCGCCTCGGGAACGCGCGCGCGACGCCAGCGCCGATTTAATGGTCCGGCGGACGGGGAGGGAATCGTGGACGCCGTGCGCGCGCTTGGACGTGCGCGCACGGCGTCGCGTCGCTCATCCCCCTCCCCCATCACGCCATGGCGCCCTCCCGCTCTTTTATTTCAGGGATACCTCCACCTTTGCAATCATATTTCCCTCAAACGATAAGGAATCAGAAACGACGGCGCTAAGAACGTAATGTGCTCAAAGTGCCTTGTAGCCTGTTGTTAGGCCATTGTTTTATCTCACCTTTATTTTATTGTTTCCTTTTAGAATAACCCATCTCACATGCTTAGAGTAATATTTTAAACTCAGCTTTTCCAGGGCATGCTGGTAGTAGGGAAAATTATTTCCGTAATTTGAATAATGTCACGTTTGTACAGGGTGCGGCAACATAACTTCCTTTTATAAAGGGGTTTTGCCTTATAAGTTATGTTGCTACACCCTATATTTGTAACTAATATGTAAGCAACATTTGATTTTCGTTGTTGCGTGCCTAGTTTGAAACCATCCCGGGATGCACATCCTAGCGCTGCCTTCGGGGCACGAGATGTCATTGTACCCCAAACGTCCTATTACCTACGTACTCTTTTGTCACCTAGTCGGTGTGCTACTGTTATCAGTAAAGACGTCTGTGGCTGATAAAAGAGTCTTGGGATATTTTTGGTCTGAAAGTTGAAACCTCAAAGTTGATCTTCAGTATGACTATATTTCTATTTTTTTATTATTGAAATTTTACCATTATTTTTTAAGCAAAGTAACTTGGGAAATATTGGCAAACTTTTATTTTAAATTATGAGGTTTTTTAAGCGTATTTAGGTAGTTTGTTTAAGAAATTTGACGTGAAATTGAAACTGGAAAATAGTTTTCGTAATGAACCAAATGATGGTGTGTCATCAATATTATTGCTAGAGCTGAGTAAAAGGATATAAAAAGACGCCGAAGGTATCATCTCCTTATCGTTTTTTGTTTTATCCGAGAATATATGCGATACTACAATGCATGATACTATGATTATGCGTTACGATAAGTATCCGATATATATTCTGCTAGCAAAAGTACCAAAACATTTAAGGGAATGTATTTCAGACATACACACACACACACACACACACACACACATATATATATATATATATATATATATATATATATATATAGATGATTTCGTCGACGTAACACGGAAGTGCCGAATAATAAATTGGACAGCAACAAACAATATAGAAACACATAAAAAGATCACTCACACGTTATTTCTTGATCATTTTGACGGAATTCTGCTCCGTCTACATCGGAAGATATAGAAGTAATCATCGTAATGTATATATATGTATATATATATATATATATATATATATATATATATATATATATATATATATATATATATATATATATATATATATATATATATATATATATATATATATATAAACTATATAATAATATAATATTATATATAACACACACACACTCGTCTCCACGCACACATATGTATCTAAAATACTTTCCCTAAAATGCTTTTGGTGCTTTTACTAACAGAATCCGGCTTAAGATTAATGCTGAGTACGAATATTCCAAAATATACTTTAAATTCTGTGACTGCTATTCAACGAATTTCGATAGGTGGCCCCCCAAACCGTCTCCCCACTTCGTGCCTCCCCTTTTCTTTCCTGTCCCCATTCACGTATCATTTCTCACCCTCCTTGCCCCTTCTCTCCGAATGTAATGTCACTTTGCCTCCCTCTCTCCCCATCCAGCTCTCTTCCAGCAGTTGCTGCCCCGGCGGCTTCCCCGGTTCCACAGAGCGGAGAGGACTCCCTGGAGGGAGCGATCAAAACGGGTGCCCAATTATGTCTCTAGAAGCAGTTTGAGATAATACTATGCAGGCGTTAGCGCAACGGTGCCATTAGGGATGATTAGCATGTGTTTTCAAGCGGAGAGAGCTCCTCAAGTCTTTCTCGAGTTGCCTTCTAAATCAAACCTTCTACCAATCTAATGCTATAAACACATTTTTCTCAAATAACGACCTTATAGATTGTTCACGTAATTTACTTTTCTTTGTTCGCGACAGTTGTACTTACAGAGATACTTATGAGGCCAAGTCCAAGTAAAACTTCTTACATTTGGAATGTAGGAAGGAATGTAGGCTGTGACTTCTAAATGGGTTTCTAAACGTTATCTTGTAATGTGGTCACCAAAATCAGTCCGGAATCAGTTCTGTGCGATTTCCTATCTTTCTATTGCAATGCCAAATATAATTTCCGGATTGAATTTTGAGATGTTTTGCCATATAGGTGCGATAGAAGACACCTATCTTGGTTTCTTCCGCAAAAGGAAAGTACGCACATACAAAGATAGCGTTTCCAAGTTTACCCAATTAAAATGTATGGCAGATTTTAATTTTGCCATTCAATCCACACGAGTTTTAACATTTCTCCTGGATTTATTATCTCATTGGAAATACATCGAAAAAAGTTTCCTTCGCTCTCTTTAATGGAACTTATTTCATTTGTAGTTTCAATCCGCCAATGCATGCCAGATGGCCATTTCCCTTTGCTTAATCTTTAAAGTCTCACCAAGATTTTATCCAAGGGTTTTTCAATGAAGTTGAGTATTACACGTGAAACTTCGAATGCTTTATATATTCCCAAATGGGAATAGATTTATGAGCGTGTCCGAAAAATGATTTTTTGTATTTCTCCGTCAAATTGACTTGTTCTCTAACAGTTTTCTTTTTCCGCGACCCTTTTCTCTTATCAATGAGGAAATTATTTCTTCCTCCCCAATCATCGCAGATGTTAGATGCGGCAAGGGGGAATAATGTCTCCATTCTGGAGACCTTTAAGTGGTTTCCACGGCGGAGAACTCATTATCGGCTGGGCACGCCATAAGCTCAAATCACGCCAAGATTAACAAGCTTACATCAGGTTTCGTCAACCGGGGGTGGTTAGGGGAAAGTGGGGGGATGGAGGGGGGTGTAGAGATTACACCATAACAAGTCATTCAGAGTTTTCGAAAAGACTAAATAAGTCGACGTATTTCGCGTTCTTTTCATATTTTCCTCTCTCTGAGATTCGATCCTCACAGAATCGTTGTGTGTGTGCGTGTTATCCAATATTCCAATCGTTTCTCCTTTCAATTCCGCCCTAGACCCCCCCCCTTCCCTTTACCACTCTCCTTCTGAGGAGACCTCCCTCTCCCCACTTGTGTGCTTCGCATACCCCTCCCTTTGTCTCCGCGTCGCAGTTAATTCCCCTTAAATTAGTGGAACTTTTTGTTTCGAAGCCTTATCGGACTTGGCGAGCACCACGCCCGCTCCATTCCACCCGTACAATAAAAGTCCTCCGCCTCTTTCATTTAATTTTTTTCTAAAATGCCTCCCACCCCACACCCAGACTTCGCATGCTTCACCTTTTTGCCTTTCCCCCCGTATCGCCTCCAAATATGATCCTCCTTCGCCTCGGCGTGAATGCTGGCCGCACGCAGGCGTATTCATTAGGAGAGCGACGCTCTGCTACGCGGACTGTACGATACGTAAAACCATCAGTTTTTTTTGTACGCGTAGAAATATAGCCTCAGTATCTTTATAGTATTAACTACGTGGAACTTGCGGTTGAAATTTGCGAAGAAGAAAGAATCTATCGGAAGAAATATTCTCTCATGCAATTCTTACATGCCCAGTCGGGACGCTCTCTGGCCTTTCTGTAATTGTCATATTGATGAAACTATTTTCTTGACCTAGGACACGCGTATTTATATGAGCTTCTGAATAATTGGTCACCGATATTCTCCATGTCTCAAAAAAATTATGAGTAATTTCAGCAGATGTGGCGATTCCAAAATAAAGGCATTTGCTTACCTATCGTTGGAGGGAAGGAATTTTATATTTCTCGTGAAATCTGATATTCCCCTTTTAATTTGAAAAATTGATCCAAACCAAACTCTCCATCATAAAATAATTTTTATAATAATTAACTTCAGGTTTTTATCAGAATGATTTTTGTGTGTGCTTATTTGAAAGAAAATGAGACGCAGTAGTTTTTTGCCTCTTGTTCCGTTTCTTCCTAATTAAGAAAAAAATACTTTCTTTTTTCTTACACTTTCGCTCACTTCTAATTCATTGTAATGCTTAATCAGTCATGCTCTGTTTTAAGTGAGCTTCAATAGTTATTTAAGATATTGCCTTTCAGTCTCACTCCCAACTGGTGGATAATTTTATTAAATATTACAAATAAGAATCCAAAAATATTTTTCGTTGGCTCAAATATCGATTTAATTCTTTCTATACACTTTAAATATTATGCTGAATTCTGCCCTTCCTTTAATTTACCTATTCTATATTTTACTTGGATAAAGTGTTCCGCATTATTTTTTTCGAATGATATAATTCTATCAAGGGATATTATTTTCATAATTTGTCCACAAGTGACTCAAAACACCTCATATCCCAAGGACAGAGTTATAATGACACTACGACAATTGATCCAACGACCGCAACTCCAGAGTTATATGAGTACTTATTTTTGAAATAATATTACTCCCTCTGAGTACAGTTATTTAATTCTTCTTTCCCTCTGATTTTGGCTTTCAACGTATTACTGTAGTTGCAAGAGAGAAACAGGATAATACATCAGTAGATTCAGGATGCCACTCTATAAATACCTTATACAGTGGCATCCTGAATCTACTGATACCATACCTTGCACTGTACCTTGAGTAGGGTGAACATTTTTTCAGGTTTTCTACTTTTGCCGTAATAGAGTGTGCTCGTTCCTGCGTATGTATTAGAGTGATCTTAACGTAGGAGATCACCTTGAGAGCTAAACTCTCTTGGCCATTGTTTCCATCTCGTCATATCTGACCTATGGACAAATGTACAAATACAATTTCACCACCCGGCCAATCAGGGAAAAGCAAGTGGATGAGGACAATGGAGGGGAGTGTGGGGTAGGACGAGCGTCATACGGGGGAAGGAGAATAGAGCAAATATCTGGCGCAATGGGGGGAGGGGGGTAGGGAGGAAGGGGGGGGCGAAAGGGAGCGCGGGGGAGGAGATAGGGAGAGAGAAATTGCAGTCCCATGTTTGCCGGTGCGTGGTAACAACAACAGCGATATCCTTTTTTCCTAAAGCACCAACTCCACTCCTCGGGGTGGCCGCGCCACCCCTCATCCCGCTTTCGGGGGGCCAGCAAACCCCTGCACACCACAACAATCTCCAGCGGAGAAAAAAAGGCGGTCTCTCGCTTCCCCTAAAGTCCCCTGGCTCGCCTCGTAATAAATTTCGAGGCAACCACTCCCGCTTTGACCATTCCGGGAACCCCCCTCCCAACTGCCCCCGACTAAAAAGTCAGATAAAAATATATATTTATAGATTATAAAAAAAACTGGCGAATGGGGTGGAAATAAAAATCAGCCGTTTTGCTGTGGAGCAGGGGGTGGTTGTGTGAGGGAGGATCCGAGGGGGGATGGTGGTGGAAAAGGGCTGAGTGGTTTGGGATGGACTGGGTTTGGAGGGAAAGGGGGGTCGCGCTCGTCGGGGAACTCTACTGGAAGAGAAAGGGGGGGGGGTTTGGCTCAGGAGAGGATGGCGGCAATGTAAGGAGTGGTTTGTTCCGGTTTGGTAAAAGAGGTAGGATTGGGGCGGATTCGAGTGGTTCTCGAAGTATGTTGTCGGGAGTGGCTCCGTAGGAAGGCGCGTCGTCGATCCGGCCACTCCACGAGATACACCCCCAGTTGCCTTGATTATTATTCAGCTGTTGCGTTACTGCCCTTCCCGAGAGACTACTCCCTGCCCTCCCTCCCCCCGCCCACTAATTCCATTCCTCCGCCTTACGCTCCAAACCGCCGTCACGTTATGTTCCTCATGCCCAAGGGTAGCGAAATGCATTGCTTCTGGCTAAACAGTGCTAAGCCTAACTAATCCACTTTGGTTCATTTTGGGATTACCTATGCAGTCGATGCATAATCACTTGGATTAACTAATTGTTCAATGGCAAGTGTTAGGCTAGGGAAAATGACCATGCTAGAAAGAAGTTTAAGAATATAGGTACGCACTGGAATAATAATGTATCATTAAACATCTGAGATATGCCCTCTAATATTGACATCTACACTATAAAAACGTTTTTATTGTCACACCTGTGAATGTGCAGATGAGAAAAATCTCGGCATTTTCGGAAAAATAGGTTTACCAAAGGGAAGGAACGTTTTGCAGTGTTTCCAATGAATCATGATATTTTTCCTGGAGTCATTTGTACGTGAGTGTGCTTTTTGAGATTAAGATCTTATGAAAGTAGTAATTGGAAATACATTTGTCGAGATAAAACTGAGTTTAAAATTTTAAATTTATTTCCCACACAAGTGCTTATAAAATTTTGGTAATTTCAACCAAAGTTCAGGAAGTTCTCTCGGGTTTCCCACCGGGTCAGGTTGCAGTACACCGACGTTTCGAAGGCCGACTCTGCCATCGTTTTCAGGGTGAAGTCTTCAGGGTGACTTCACCCAGAAGACGATGGCAGTCAGCCTTCGAAACGTCGGTGTACTGCAACCTGACCCGGTGGGAAACCCGAGAGAACTTCTTGAATGCCATACGCCGGGAAAACCTGAGATCCTTCCACCAAAGTTTTTCTTTCGTATTGGTCATTCTACCAGTTCTATGATTTTAAGTATTTAATACCTTATAAATTACATGGCAATGCCTTGATTTGTCAATAATGACTGTTCTTTCATAATCCAATTTTGAATGCCTAAGCTTCACACTTGACAATACGCTTTAGGAAATTATTTCATTCGTTTTATTTCCTGTAAAAATGTGAAATTAGCATCAATTTGATTGGTTTGTTGATCGTAGCGTTGATGAAATCACATGCTCTGCATCTTTCGTTTCTCAAAACTCTTCTTCCAAGGTTCGAAGGGTAAATCTATTTATTCTCACACTACTTGTGTATTTTAACGCACACTTATGTCATATTATCAAGTTGATTAGTATAAATTAGTTTCGATAGCATGTTAGCTTTCAATCTCCACCTAAGATAATGAAAATACATTTATTTTTTAAGTATTATTTATACTTTTCCAGCGAAAGTACCTCGGACATAACTGTCTAATTAGATCAAAAAAATGGGCAATTCCAAATGCTGTGAATTTAACAAATTTTCGTGATCTCTTAAAGGAAAAGGGAATTACAGAAATGCATTCTTACATAAACGTGACATGAAGAGAAAAGGTCTGGCTTATTTAATTACTGTGAGTTCATCTCCCAACTTCAAACAAGCAACAGAACCGGAAAGAGCAACTGATTGTTTTTAACTTTAAGAAACTATTTACCCTCAACTGTGATCGAAGTGGATCGGCCTCGGCACATATCATACATGTAATATTCAGATCAATTTGGGTGAAGAACCTTTCTGACACTAATGCCTTTATTCTCCCCAACATTCTTCCTCTGTGGAATAGATACGCCCAATCAACCCTTGCTTCAGTTTCTGACGCATTCATCCCTCGCTCGCATGCATCCCTGCTCGTCCGTCTAGGGCCCTTTCTCGAGGGATCGCGAGGTTACCATACATTGTTCGGTCATTTTGCTTTCCCTCTGATCTAGAAGCAACTAGTTAGCATACATGACTGCCTACAGTTGTTGTAGTTGCAATACTGCAGTTGTTTTCACTTTACAAAGCAAGTGATTCATCCACGATCAAGAGGATTATATAACAAGTAAAAACTGAACCAGCGGAATTGATAATGGCTCAGGACAACATGCCACTAAGCAATCATTGGGAGGAAGACGTCGACATGATAAGCGATCGATTAGAGGAAATAACATCTTAGATCCAGGGGAATTCGATGGCGAGATAGAAATGGCATTAGGGGAATTGAAATTAAATAAGGTTGTGAGGATGGGCAACATTCCCGCGGAGCTACTTAAAGGTTTCGAAGAGCGTGGTGGGGAGTTTTTATGGACTAATTCGTAACTTTAATGAGGGAGGACTTTGAAATGTAATGAAATAATTGACTTTGTAATTCCACACACTTTGTGGAACAAAGTGTGTGGAATTACAAAGTCAATTATTTCATTACATTTCAATATGTTATGCAAATTCCACAAAGTTACGCCTGAGACAACAAATTTTTTAGGGAGGACTTTGTCAGGTCAGTGCTAGATGCCATTTTAAAAGAGGAAAAGGCAGCCATAATTGGGGACTGTATGTAGAAAAATAGTTTTAATTTCATACGCAGCCAAAGTGATACTTCATCATTATCAGTGTATTAATTTTAAGAATATTTTAGTTCAGATCTCCATTTGCACTATTCAATGCAAGTAGCCCCACACTCTGATGGTTTTTCTGTTTTCCGTTCTTTTTAATTTGTCTGACATGCGTGCCTCTTGGTCTCCCTCGCGGGATCTTCCCTTTAGTTATCTCTTCTCTTACGTTTCTAGCTATGCCATTTGGTCTCAAGGAGAGTTCATTCCATCCAGTTATTCTTTGCTCTCCACGTGGTCCTCTCTTCTTCTGCTCCACTCTATACCTCCTCAGCCCTCACTTCGTCTGTCCATTCAGCATTCTCACCACGTTTCATTGGTTTCTTCTATTCTTGATCCACTTATCCAACGTAATCTGTTTCTGATCCGTGGAGCGGCATGCTCCATGCAAACGTGTCGGCTCATAGCTTTCTCGTTTGAAAACTTAAATTATTTAAACAAGGAATTTAATGATTCAAAGTTGCCTCTTCTTCATAAAATATTTCTTAGCTTGAGCTATACTTCATTTGATGTGGGTCTAACTTCTTCCACACCGAGTAGTACTGCTGCTTAAGTAGTTGAAGGACCCCCCTTACTCCAGTCACACTCAAACAATTGTAATACTTGTCTCGTTCACCTTCTCTCATACATACGAACAAGGATTTTGGTTTTCTCCTTGTTGATTTTTATGCCACCTTTCGAAGCTCATGGTCAATTGGGCATCAGGGTTTCTTGCAGGTCCCCTCATGTTTTTCAAACTACTGGGATGTCATCTCCCGACTGGACCACGTAAATTTCTTCGCCGCTCACCCACTCACTTTAAAACTGATTATTGTGCTTCCTTGATTGCCACATCAAAATGCACGTGGAATAGTGATGGGCAGAGGTTGCATTTTTCTCAAATTGCTTTATTCATTTTGGCTTATGTTTTTGTTCCATTTTTCATTTTCATGGTTGTTACCTCATTATTTTTGAGCAGTTGGATTAGTCCTACGTCGTTGCAGTCCTTTTCAACCACTATTAGTAGGAAGAAGACGTGTAAGCTTTTGGCTGTGAATATGAAGTTAGGTTTATTTCTATAGCCCATAATAATAGCTTTTAGCAGCTTAAACATATTGCTCCATTGTCGTTGATATAGGCCTTCTCCAAGTGCAGGAACGGCGCCTAAAATTGCTTGTTTATATGCATCATATTTGCGGCCTCTACCCTTGAGCTAAATATTGCCTCTCTTGTACACCGATTTTCAATGAATCCGAATTGCTTTCATTTATTTATTTCACATCAATCATAAATCAGCACTTCTGCCTTTGCATCGGACTTTATTAACAATGATATAGCGATTAATACAATTGCATACACCTAGGAAGAGTGAGTATCTTTGATATGGAAGTCATCAGGGTCAGTGTTCAGTGTTCCTCTTATTTATCCCTGCTTGCTCTCCTCGCAATGCAAGCACAACACTCTCCTCAAAGTACTCGGATAGTTTTACGCTGTCGTATCTTTGATTATTCCGAAGAGGTTATCCATCCCTTTGAGCCCGAATGCCTGACTCGCGAGTTAGTTGCTCAATGGCGACTTCGATTACTCTATTTTTTAATTTCTTCCTTCATCTACATCTACATCAACATAATACCCCGCAAGCTGCCGCAAGGGCGTGTGGCGGGGGGTGTTAGGTCACCAACCGTAAAAGGGAAAAATACCACATTCAAAAAAAGCAACACGGAAAATTACACCCACAGCAGCGCACACACTCATGCAAAAATCCCTTCATCCAATACTCATGCAAACACATATACCGCAAAACAACTAAAAACTGCAACTCATGATGCAGCACGAAAGCCATCCTACAACACGGAAGCCAGGGCACAACAAGCAAGAAAATTGAATAAAAAAGAGGTAATACACACTAAACTTTTTAAAAAAATATATGGAAATGCCAAAGATAGCATCCAAAATAATTTTTAAATATATAAAAAGGGAGACTTCCACGCATGGTAGTCTCACTCATTATTGCTATTTTTCTGCAAACAGTCGGGTTTAATTTTTTCTTGCTTGCTTTTCCTCGGGGATCGATGTGTTTCATGACCACCAGGTTTCTATCACTATCTATGTGTATCTGCACCGGTGTAGCACTCTTTCATTTCATTCTTTCTTCCGCGGCGTTTTGTTTTCCCAATCCAAGCTCTCCCACTCTGCTCCTCTCGCCGATCACAGCGTTCCAGTCTCCCGCCACGATTAAGTTCTCCTTCCCTTTTACTTTTCCTAACACTGCCTACATCCTCTCTTACAAGGTTTGTATAAAATGTCTGGGAAACAATTTTTTTCCTATCGTAATTTACGTCGCAGCTTCCCTGCCGTCGGTTAATTGTGTGCATGATCGCAGATCGTATTGGCATTGTTAAGATGGCAGTGCACACTGAATTATCACTGAAAATTTAGCGATGCGAAAGATCCGCGCTAAACTCGTCCTCCCGAAGGTCTTCACGGACGACCATAAGAGCAGAGTCAAGTCCCTACTTGCAAATACCTTCTTCAAGGTCATCGTGACGATTCCCCAACCCCCTCACAGTCCCGACTTGACACCAACAGACTCTGTCCTATTTCAAAAAGTGGAATCTTCCCTTAAAAGAACTCCACTATGGTACCCCTAAGTCAAGCCGTCAAGGAAGCTTCCACGTGTACCCTTAAGGACCTGCTCCTACCAGAGAGCCTTTGAGCTGTGGAGAAGTCGCTAGAAAAACTGTTTCGATGCTTAAGGGATTCACTTTGACGAATTTTGAGAGGCGTTGTACGAGCAATATATGAAAGAAATCTATTTTTCCGTAACTTATAATGGAAAACATGTGCACCACACTTTTTCTATTTCCTCCTTTGATCGTCTGGATGTTGGCACCTGCACTTGCAATTTGTCCGAAGATCTCCCTCTCTCTCCAACTTCATCATCAGAATCCTCTCATTGTGTCGCCAGGGCGATTCGACTCTTTTCTCCTCTCCTTCCCGAGTATGATGCCCACTCGTGCAATCCTCCGGTCATCTAATGAATATTTCACTCGAAATGCGTCTCTCCAGAAGTCGTCGGCCACGGTCTACTGAATGTCGCTCATTCCCACAATGTACATCCCCAGTCTGTACAACGCCATTCAATTATTGGACAATTCCCCTTACAAATCCACTAATCTGATTCGGATATCCTGAATTTTCTCGCCTTAGCTGACGTTCCCCTCCTAATAGCTCCCACCCGGAGATTCCACCTTCTGGATATACCGAGAGCATTGCTATCGAAAGTTGTCCATAAATAAGGAAGTGGAGTGGGGGTATATTGTTACTTAGGGGATTATCAATTTTAGTTTTTATTTTGGAGGCATGTAAGTTGTTTGGGTTACAGTTTTAATTTTGGTAGCATTAATGTGTATAGTGGGTCGCGGTAGTCCAGGGGGTAGAGCGTTGGGCTACTGACCGAAGGGCCCTGGTTCGATTCTCCGGCAAGTGACTCTAGGCACCTGCAGCTCCACCCAAGCTATAAGCTATGTGATGTTTTGGGTACCAGATCTTCCTGGGAAACCATAACCGGAACAGGGAAAGGAACCGGCCCACCTACCCTGATGTGTGAATTTCACACGCCGTCGTGATTAGTACTGGGTGAACTCTACCATCATCTACCAAACCGACCTTCGGGTTGATTACTGTGTTCGTGGTTTTTTTAAATGTGTATAACGTAGGAAATTGTGGTAGATTGGGTGGAAGGATGCCTTATCCGCCAACTCCGCCTGTCTCACGCTGCACAGGTGCGAGTTGCGGATGAAGAGTCGGCCTCGGCAGGGTTGTGAAGAGGGGTTAGACAGACAAGTTCATTACCAGTTTTGCTTTTCAAAGCATGTATAAAGAACTTGGTGGAAACATGATAGGTATTGGGTGAGGGTCAATGAACGCAAAACAAACGTATTGTGGTTTTCGTGATCGGTGAAAGTTTGGTTATACATAGGTATAGGCGATTATTAACTGCAGCAGGTGAATCAGTTTGTATGTCTCGGAAAGAGAAAGGGGTAGAAATACAAGAATATGCATACTAGACGGATTAAAGGGAGAAAGGAATAGATGCAATGTTTATTGTGGTGTCAGATTATGTTTTATTAGGAAAGAGAAGATGTGTATCGCATTATCATTTCAATGCCTGTGTCCATCCGAAAACTACCTCCAACTGTTGAATGGTAATGAAAAACAATGCCTATCACTTTGTTATTCAAGTATTCCAAGGGAACTTCATAGTTGAAAACAGTCAGTTATCGCTTCGGCACCCATTTAATGGTAATGGCAGAGAGTTCTTAGCGGAATCTTTTACTTGATTCTATAAATGCGTCGAGCGGAACTCCGGACTCGCTTCTGTGAGAACGGCTAGTGGGCATGAAGGTCCGGAAGGAGGAGTTGCCGGAATTTCCGGAATATTTTCGATCCAATTTCAAAAACGAATCGTTAAGCGAACGTAAGACCGTCATCTGGCGCGTCAAGCTTATATTAGACTTCGTTTCTTCCTGATAAACTAGTCTCAATTCACACATCGGAGCCATTAACATAGCATTGGTCCAAACAATGGGCATCTCGATTACCATTTCATTGATGAAACTCTCCGTTATCACAGCAGCCGGAATCTAGATTACCTTGTCAATAAAAGTCTTTGTTGTCTCAATAATCTCACTGACCACATCAATGGAACCGAACCCGAACGGAGTGATATAAAAAGTAATAATTTCGTATTTGTTTTTATTCCACTATCTTAAAAATACCCCCGTATATCCATTTTTTATTGGATTGATAAACTGGTTAATTATTCCCGCAATTTCTTCATGCAATATATTTTATTGGTTGATCGCCTTTCAAATATAATTCTAGAAATACTGTACACTCAAACTCGAAACATCATTTGAGAACATTTTAGAGGATAAATGCACAGATTGACCGCACAAAAATTGAGTGTATAGATGAGATTTTTTTTAGGAGAACCCAGTTAATAGTACATTCTCAATAACTGACGAACATTATACTATACGAAAACATTGGTGGAATGACTCTGTAAACAACTCACGCTGATCGTCTTTTCCAATTAAGGAATTTTTACTCCATAACATAAAGGAATAATTACTTGGCACTATATATTCCTCATTTAAGTAATCTAAAACAATGTAAAGGTGTTCAATAACAACGGTTGACTTCCTTCCGCTTGCCTAGCCCCGAAATTTTAAAATTTACCTCCTCCTAAAATTTGTTTTGTAGTCTGGAATGCTCAATTAGATCCAGAAACTAAAATATTAATACATATGTATCAATGTCACAATTCAAATATGGCGAACGCTGACCGGCATCCTTCCTCACGAAGAGCCTTAGAGCCATAAACTAATTTGGTACATTTAATTACAATTTAAGGGTAACATTTTCATTGTTTTTTTAATAAATAGGGCTACATAATTTTAAAAAATTGACACAGTCAGTACTGAAAATATCGAGAGACTTAAATGAAAAGGCGCGACAATATTGTCGAAATATGTTCCTTACATGTCCTCCTCCTCACGTGGTGATTATTAACACTATGACAACCAGGGATACCATAAAATATTTGAGCCAAAAATTGTCAATACCAATTCCGTAAATTAATATTCTCATAACCTGATTGGTCAAAGATTAGCCCCAACCACTGAAAAAACCGTCTTAAAAATACCTTTATGAAACATTCATTGCACATTGCAGTATACGTGCGCAGGGCAAAACTAAAAACAAAGTCTTTAAAAACGAAATAAATTTTTATCGAAAGATATGAAATGTGACTTTCTCTTATATTGGAGTCATTTTTAAAATAAAGATAATATGGTTTAATATAAGAGTAATATTCAAATTTATGCAAACCGATTCCACTCCAGAGAAGGCCTATGTTTAACCTACTTTTCACCTAAGCCGAGCTGTAAAGGAGAGAATCTGTACTCTAAGGAAAGTGACGGAGAGCGAAGTAATGGGATATTTTGTATCGAATTTTTAAAAAAATTCTGCATGAACAAAGATGAAACGTCAAATGGCACTTCCCTCACCCACCATTCTTATTCGCTACCATTCACTTATTCCCCTCCTGCAAAACTGATGCGCAGTCGACAACGCTTCTTACAATGACTACTTACACTTACTTTCGATGTCTAGCTGGCTACATATGGATTTTTTTCTTTAGAATTGAACTCGCTATTTTGAGAGAAGTATCCCCATTTATACGACTATCAATGCGACTTCTTAGTGAGCTTCACAGAGACACTTAATTGAATGCCGACGCCATAATACCAGTGGCAAAATAATTTTTAAAGCTGCTGCTACTATTTCAAGGATAAGTACGTTCCCTTTGACGGAGGAAACGTTTGAATAAATCTAAATCGTAAGCCTTGAAAACTAAAATATTCCCGAATCGGCGAGTTTGTAATTAAAAATAGCATAATTTATAAATATAAATTCGTTTAATCTTTTGCATATCCGAAATAAAAGCACTCGAAACAAATTATGATAAACTTTTTAAATGTTCTAATCTCACGGCCGACTAATCTGTGAACGTATTTTCACCCTTAATCCCTTCTTTAAACTCAGTTTTGGAAAAATAATTTCCCCCTTGCTAAGTAAAATGTAAGGCAGATTTGGCGAGAGCGATCGAGCAAAGCCCTCTTAATAGAAGGCAACGAAAGATTAACGGACTCGCATCCCTTACTAATGATCTCCTTCCTCGCCACCCGCCCCACTCCCTCCCCATTCCTTCCTCCCTGCCTGCCCCTAAATCTCCACCCCCAGCCACTTTCACCTCATCCCCGAGTTTAAGGGTCTCTCCTTTTTTAATTTAACTTTCTCGTTAATCTGCTATCCATTTACCTACTGCATGCCTCCTCCCGAATACCACGCGATACGCTAGTCTTTTTTTCCCTCCCCCCCCCACCGCCCCTCTCACACAGGCCGCCACTCGTCGCCTCCCACCTCGCCTCCTCTGAAATCCTTTCGCAAAAACCCTTTCATCCCCATTTTAACGCTCCTTAACCTCCTCCTCACCCACCCACCACCACGCCCCATCCCCTAGGCGTGCATAAATAACCCTCCCTCCTCGCGCCACGCCTTACACAAATACAAATTAGGGTAACCGAGGTTCATGGGGGAGGAGGGTGGGAGGAGGGGGTAGGAGGGGTGCCGAGGGAGGTGAGAGTGGTGGGGCACAAAACGAGGAATAAAATAGAAAAAAAAGATAGCGCTGGCGCTATAACTCTGAGTAAATCCAATTTGCATTTTTTCATTGTGCGAAGGAAAATATCCCATTTGAAAAAAAAAGAGAAGAGAACAGAGAGCGCGGAGGCGGAGGAGGCGCCAGGGGTAACGGGAGAGAATTTAAGGGAATGGGCGTGTGTGTGTGTGTTTGCGGTAGGGGTTGGGGTGTGGGAGGCGGAGGGTTGGCGAGGGGCTGGAGGGGGTGGCAAAGATATCGTTTGGGGGAATGAACGCCCACTTAAAACGCGCTGGAAAAATCCGCCTCTTTTATAAAAGGGCTTATTAATTAAGACTAACGCTCTAACACTGAGTCCCGTTTGGTGTGCGGAGTAAGAGCGAGAAGGGGGGGGGAGGATTGGGGGAGGGGGTTGGGAGGGAGGTAAGCTGTTGCTAGGCAGCAGCACAGCACTCGGGCGAACACGGGGGGGGGTGGGGGTGGGTGTGAGATACACCGCTGCCACCTCCGTCGGCTAAACCCTGATAACAAATTGTTTGGTGGAGCCGAGGACTTTATTCGCGAGGAATGCTTCGCCCCTTCTTCACGAAAGAATACCTTGCTTTATGAAATCAGAGGAAATATTATCGTGCCGTTCCATTCTTCATAAAAAGGTTTGTTTTTCTAAATTAAAAGCCCCGCTAACGAAGATGTGGTTACATACCGAGAATCCCGCGCTCCCGCTGGATATCCCGCAGGAACACTATGAGTTAAGTGTCCCTTTGCTCTATGAGTATTTTTTGTGTGAGGCTGGATCCGTTGGTCAGTATTCCTCCACATCCAAGATTAGCTCTAAAATTAATCATGGGTAACGGTGGGAGGGAAAGTGTATCCAATTATAACAGAGCTTAAAACATCTTTGGGTGACTTTATTAAAATCTCATGCTGCACAAAATGATTATATTTACGTTATTTCGCTCTCGGGGAGCTAAAGTGGAACTAAAACTGAGTGTCTCCATAAAGAGTATTAATATGCGGATTTTCAAAATTGTGCGATGAGTGCGATTTTATAAACTTTCGTCGATCAATTCGAGAAAGGTTTTTCTCGAATTAAAATTCGTTCTCCTGAATATCAAAAGTTTTATTGTCGAACTCAGTAACATGCATATTGATCTGGATGCATATCTTGCTACCAAAATAAAAATATGTTACTTGATTTGAATAAAGTAAAAGTTCAGCTTTAAGGAGGTTGCTTCTGTCTCAGGAA
Organism: Hetaerina americana; assembly: GCF_022747635.1. Classification (NCBI taxonomy): domain Eukaryota; kingdom Metazoa; phylum Arthropoda; class Insecta; order Odonata; family Calopterygidae; genus Hetaerina; species Hetaerina americana. The sequence continues at coordinate 257,028 of NW_027287139.1, read as the reverse complement.
TTTTAATATTAGGTTTTCAAAACGTTATTTCGACACTTTCTCATTGGCATAAAAGTATGGAAATGAGAATTTTTTTCTTGCATTTAAAAGCATCCTCTCGAACAAAATAACATTAAGGGTAAATCAATATAAATATTTACAAAGCGAAAGGTATATATCTTTAAAGTCATCATAATATTTCTCCGGAAACTAGAAGAAGAAAGAAGAAGAGGAAAAGAAGAAGAAGCAGAGGGTGAATTTGAAAGATATTGGAAGGTTGTGTGATATTGAAAGTCGTGGCAAAGGGGAAATTGTTGGGGAAGAGAAAGTACAAGTGGTTTATTTAAATTTTCCGGAAACTCATTGAAGGCATGAACAATTGGCAAAGGAAATAATAGGAAGCAAACAAGAGTTTAGGGACGTCCATTTAATATATTAGTTTCCAGAAACTGCGTGAAACTTACATTTTCTGTATATCATGTCACGGGTGCCACCTTCATTATGTATTCACCATAAACCATTTTAGTCATTGGAAAGATGTAGAGGGACTCAATTGCAAGATCGAAATATCATTAATCGATATTTCTCAAAGCTAGGCTACGTGAAATTGTACTCATTCGCCAAAACGCTAAATAATAGCATGACAAGGTACCGATAAAAATGGTTAATTCAAAAGATCCGTACTGTGGTTAAGTTGTAGGACGGGGAAAAAGATGCGCAGTTACCACAAAATATTTTGAATCAATATTCTACCGTCAAATTATAATTTCAAGAAAAAGATAATCTTGTTTCGAGCGGAGATTATCATTCCAAATTATACAAATATTCGATTTGGGCCATGTGATACAGGTATGTCTACTAAAGTTGCCGAACGAAAAAAAAACCGCGAAATGCAAAAACAGCAGGAGATTTGCTAATTTTAGTTTCAAAAATATTTTATATGCTGCAGCCTAACCTTATAGTACGAATTATGATAATTGAACGGCACGTTGTGGCCTAGGAGCATATGAGATCAACCTTCACCTGACGTGTCGAATCGCATGTAACTTCCGTTTGAGTGCTGAAACGCTTTTGAGCTCACTCCCCACCAGCGGCGTCTCGCATCGGATACTTCGTGTGGAGTGCGAACTTAGACGAAAACTGTGGTATTATTCAAAATTTAAATATCTACGAAATAAATAAGGATATTACATACAAAATCAAGAAACTAGAATAAGCTTTTCTCGCCTTACAACGCAACAGTTTAAGAGTGTAAAAATCACTCACCTTGACCGGTATTCAAACCCGGATCCCTCGATGTCTGGCCGAGTGCTTTAGCCCGTTAAGCTATCGAGGCATCCTGTAACACTCCGAAAGTTGCATTGTAATGCATATTAGCGGATGACTCCGTCAATAGTTACTGCTGCAGCATCTCCTGCAGTTTCTTGGAACTTTCTCGCCTTGTTTACAATTCGTGGTCCAGCGGAATATGCAGATGGCTAATACCAAATCCAAATGAGATCTCAAATCCACTTCCTTTCGGGCGACAATCAAGGCCAAACAAAATCCCTTAGCGGTTCGAAGCTGACATGGCTACCACCACGCAGGTAAATTCAAGTATATAAGAAAACATAAAATCAGGAAAAAATATTTAATAAGAGACAAGGTTTAACAAAGATATTGTTCATTATATACTGATGCATATAAAAAGTGTAAAATTGTTGCTTAAATGGACGAAGTAAATGCATATAATCCTGTGTTTATTACTTAAGGCATGGGATATAGCATAAATGGCATATTTAGCTGTATAAAAATATGAAAAACGATTTTAAAATGTACATAAAATTGGCCAAAACATAATCATTTAGAAAAGCTCACGTTATCCATGATCAGCCTACATATCGTGAATCATATGGCATCGTTGACGTAAAAAACGACACAAACGTTATACATGCCTTTCTAAAAAACAATTACACATCAGCATACCACATTGTAGTTACGAAAACGTAGACATATTTCCAATCATGCATTAAAATGCAATAATCATTGTAATGATATTTGCACGTAAACAAAAGGAGGGACTGAACATGGAACCACAATAAATTAAGTGAAGTCAAATTGCGGGCATGGAGATTAAGTAGAACCGCTTCATTTATTCAGGGATCTTTAATAATTATTGTATTTGTGTGTGTTTGCGGGAGTAGATGAGTCCTCAAACATATGAATTGAGAAATTTGTTCGTTAATGGCTGGTGCTATGTGGTGCTTATCTACTTGAGATCAATATTGGTACTCGCGTGGCCTAACATAGAGTTATTAGAAGGAAACTCCTTTTTCGAAGAATTTCAATTTAGTATAAGAGACGACTTCTTACGCAGTAATTTTCATTCCCCAACTTAACACTTTTGGCCCTGTATTTCACTGAACTTTGGCATGTTTTGTACGGCAACCAATGACAAATATATTCTTAAACAAAACGAATGCACTAAAAATGTTTTCGTTGGTGCTATGTCCTAAGATCATATCATTATACATATAACAGAAACCAAGGAACTGTATCTCTATCTCCGACACTGAAGGCAAATAGTTCTCTTCCCCTTACGCACTTCCATTTACGTACTCATGAGATCCCTTTCAACAGTTTGGCTTCACTGTCATGATCACACATCCGACCGACACTTCTCAAGTTGTGCTATCCTACGAGCTTTGCTATAATGCTAGGGTAGTGAAAGATTTCATTCAGTTGAAGAAAAATACTTTGCCTTCAAACTCAAGTAATTTTTCCAGTCGGAACGGCAATAAGGGAGATCGTGACTCATAAATCACACTCTCTTTACAGGATTACAAAACCGTGATCTCTTCGCGTTCCACCGCCGAAATAAGTACTATTTCAAATCGTCCGTCACCCGATGGGGTTATTTTTTGCCCTAAGTAGCTTTCGAAAAACGGAGCTTTGATGAGCCATTTCATCTTCCCCCCCAACCCATCCTGGTCTCTCATCATTTCCAAATCTTCCCTTTAGAGACGCACGATTTATGAATTCTCGCCTGCTCACTTCTAACGAGCCACAAGCACACCCATCACGTCACACTCCGGTGCAACGTGCTCCCTGGTGAGTTCCCTAGCGCATGATGCCAAACGGCTCACCTACTTCTCCTCCAGATGGCGACATTAACGCGGTGGCTGAGCTCTCATTCGGATTTTATTTCACGGATTGCGTGTGTCGCGAACCTGTGCTAAATTTTAACTGACCTCCATTAAGCATGCGTAAGCTATCTCCAAATTCATTTTGCAGAATTTTAAGCTTAATTTCCGAAAGTTGTCGAAGGGAAAGGTAACACAAGATTGCGACCAAATATGATCTGGTGCAAATAAAAATTAAGAAGTATACAGAAGATTAGGAGTAAATGACCTTATTGAAAGGCAAATGGAAAAAAATACCGTAATACCGCCGGATTTCTTAAGAAGTAGTGTCGCTTGCAAACGTCTTGCTAAACACGGACACTTTCGCCTCTTGCAGAACTCATATTTCATCTCTTGCATAAGTTGAGTTTGCCACGTTGACCGTGAATTTTAGTTACCTTCGGTCATCATATCAGTTTAAAATCATAAAATGCTTTCAAGCATTAGATAAAACTGAAGGGTTTGGTAGGTGCGGTTTGTGCATAGTAAATACGTTTTCACTAATCGAAGGCGACGACCGATGCTACCGCAGTCGTATCAAGCTCGGATCTAATAGCAACTTGCCAGAGAGAACTACCAGAAGTGCGAATTTTCAATTTTTTGCCAAAATATTATTAATCCGCAGCAAATATTAAAGCATTTCCGTAAATGACAGTCCAAGTTTTGGGCTCGAAGAGTGGAAAAATTTTATCATTCGCTTTCAACATGAAGTTCGTGCCTCAAGTATCTCTGTTTCTTTGCATTTGGGAGGTCGGAGTGAGCCATTTTGTAGCGAGGAGGGATTTTCGAGACGAATAACTGAGGATAGAATAAGTTCACGTTTCCACCACAAAATTAATTTGTCAAATATTTTATTAATCCACCATGTTTTATGCAAATACTCCAGCTTCTTTCTGCATATCTCTTTCTCACTCTCCCATTTGTCAGATTTGACCATCGTCGAGCCGTTTTCCAGAAACAGCTGCTCATATTGTTAAAATATTTGTTTTTCATTGAAGTATGTTAAATGATTAATCCTAGACTGGCAGCATCAAATCAATATTTTCATATTATTTATTTCAACCTCCGTTATTTACCTAAGAGTACGAACGTATATTCCATTACATTGAAAGATGCATTTATCGCTTTCACTGGTTTTCTCTGTCTTCTCTCCTTTCCAACCGATCGGCGGCGTCTCTTTCTCTCCGTCTCGCCGCCACACCTTGCTGACCTCTTCACTGCCGCCCGCATTCAAAGGGTCTCGCGGGCACTCCTCTGGCATAGCTCGAATTTGCCGATGATTCCGTTGGGCAAGGCTACAAAGCCCTCTTTCCCCTCGACTTTCATTTGCAGTCACTGCTCATTCTCTCCTGATACGAATAGTTTTTGATTGATGTAAATACGAGTATATTTCATGAAGTTATTGAGACGATATATTTCTTAATTAATTTTGCTAATTGTTCTAACTAAGGAATAATTGTATTTTGGCTGGAGCTTTGCTTCTTCCCCACATCAAAGTATGTTGTTATTTTTTAGATTCTAGAGTCTATGAAATCCTTTATATTCAAATTTGAGTGTCGACACTCATACTAGTATGCTACAGGTATATAGCTTTTTTAACGAAAACCTTTATAAAAATTACAATTAACAAGTAAACTATGCTTATTTAAATATTAATATCAAAGAATATCATAGAGTAAATAATATTATATAGCCAGCCGGTAAAAAATAATAGGATTTTTGGGAAAACAAAATACAGGGTTTTTAGCCCCATACTGTATGTGATACCGTTAACAGAGATACGGACTGAATCATCAATCAAAATATATTTATCTCAAAAATCTGGAATCATTATGAACCCAAGATGCGCAAGTAGAAAACTTTATGAAGGTGTATAAAATGTAATGATATCATGTAACCATTAAATCATTACATTTTAGTATTTTTAGGAATTACATCGTTTTCAATAACGAAATGCATTATTTCCTCAATGGATATTACAAATTGTTGAATTATTATCGGAAAGCAACCGGAGCTATCAAGTAAGATCTGGTGCTTTCCCGGCGTATTTGCTTCATGAAGTTTTCTCGGGTCTTCCATCGGGTCAGGGGTTCCATGTTGGCTGACGTTTCGATGCCCAACTCGTGCATCGTCCTCAGGGTAGATCATCCGCAGCGGTCCATTGGTCGCCGGAAGAATCCAAATCTTTTATTTCCCCGCAAGGAGTTCTCGAAGGGGTCGCCAGAGTACGTTGGATGGCCAAAGCAAAAGGACAATGCGCAAATGTCAAAGAAAATTGCGATCTCTATTGCTGACCTTTTGAATGGGACATTTAGTCTGAACAAAAGCAACTTCATCACTTCGACAAACAGCCTAAACCCGAAAAGGGAATCGAGTCGCGCTCAGGCCATTTCACGTCCGATGCCCAAGAATGGACTCATGTTCTTCTTGTTTGCATATTTCCAAACCTCTAGTCCACCATGAATGGCTTCTTGCCTACGAAACCAGAAATATTGGATATTACTTTGCTAATGAACATTCTTTCAAGAGCCAAAAGTACTTATTGCCCCAGACTTCGAGCCCCAAAGTCTGGCCTTTATTTGACGGGAATGTTCAAAGATTTGCTGCGATCTGACAGCATTTTTGAACCGGTTGCACCTTCGCAGCTGTCTCTGCCTGAACTGTCATAGGATTCGAGCAATAGTATAGTTCGCAGACTTAAAAAAGTGAAACTGTATTTACTACAGAGCTCTTCGGCCAATCACTTCCCTGAGGCTAATTTTTTATGAGAACTTCATGACTTTAAACTGGTATGAAGATTGAACTAAAGAAAATTTCATGATGCCATGGAAAATAACCTACATAGTTGAGAGATGAATTGAGAGTTGTAAAAGAAAGCGCAAGTTGCACCGCAGGTCCTTTGCAAGTAGCGTGACGCGTTGACACATAGATTTACTTGGAACATTTCATAAGTATTTCAATTCATAGAAATCACGTGTACACTGGCAAATTAGAATCAAATGAGCATCAATCCCTTAACATAAAGACAGATTGACTCCAGTCCTTAACTCTTCCTTATCTAATTCTTACCCCCTTTCACGCCCTTATATCTCTACCTCTTCCGCCTTAATTTCATCTTTATCTGGCCTAATTATTATTCGGAGGAGCCTTTGCCCCTTGGACAATATAGCTCTGGTATTGGCCTCAGCCTTCGTTGGGACGTCGTCACTGCGATGTTCCAATATGTTGGAAACAATTTAGATGTCAGGGGCATCCTTCCCATCTTGGTTTTCTTTTCCAGTCGCACGCCCCAATGTCCTCCCCATATATACTCTTATGCATACCCACATTAATGAATGAATGAATATTTCGAATCTCCCTCTATTTTCCCGTAGTTCTGCTCCATGTACGCCTTTTCCCGTGAACCCCCGCCTCCGGATCGCCCCCTGGCGCCCTTCTCGTCTCCTCCTCTCTCCAGGCGCCCGCCCCCGTGACCCTCCGCCCCCACACTCCTCTTTTGTGCTTCTCATTCCGCGGGGGCGACCGAGCACCTTCGTCTCAACCCTCCTCAACTCCATCCATCAACCTCTATCGCGCCGCGCAGTTTTGATTGAAAGACATTGAATTAGAACCAAGCACGCAGAGTCCGGAAATTAGACCTTAGAGGAGGCGGGAGGAGGTTGTGCTGGGTGGGAGGAGTGTGGGGGCGGGGGTGTTGCGGGGGCCGGGGAGGGAAGGGTGGAAAGGGATGCGTGGGTGGCGTAAGGGGTCGCGGTTTTAGGGGGGCGGGGGGGGTATAAGAACGAGGGTTAGTCCAGGGTCTACCCTCACTCCACCTCTCCGACTCCGTCCCCGCTGTTGCGAGGCTCGCGTGGTCACGGAGGGAGGGGGCTGCCGGGAGGTTGGCAACCCACCCCCTTCTGAGGGTGCCTCTCCCGCCCACCCCAATGGAGCTGCGGATAGGTGGGAGTGGAGAGGAAGGAAAATAAGAGATTAAAAAGTTGCCGTAATTTTGTTCTGTCGACCTTTTCGATGCGCTCCGATTTTTCCGTCAATCCAATTTTTTCGCATTCCATTTATCACGAAAGGCGATCTGTAGCTGGTCTATATGGTGTTCCTGGAACCCAATCTATTCCTTTTTTATTTTATTCACATTATATAATTATTAAGGCTCCATTGCGTTATAATAATTGCATCGTCAAGAGAAGAGAAATCTTTTCGTTTCTTTCTTCCCCTGGGAGAATGATTGACCGTTTCAAAATGGTTTTTATCAATTATTCATGCAGAATGAGTCACACATTTTTTCCTTGTTACCCTTTCTTTGGATCGCGAATTTGATGCTTATTCTGACCTTCCAAGATATTTCTTTGCTAGTGTGGGAAATTCAAAATATTTCAAGTAAACTCAGTAGAAATATTTAGATTTAAATAGAAACAAGTAGTAGATTAGAAAGATGTAAATCACACAAAGTTTAAATTACTACATTAAAATCGCATCTCAAATAGGCATTGTTACGAGGGCAACCAACATACCGGAATACACAAAATGGTTTTAATAAAATACCTGTTGATGGCCAAATGTTTTGGTTTACCAGGCTTAAAAAATGATAATTACACAGTATTCATTTTGAAGCTCAAAATGACAGCGCCCATTATTGAAAATATATCCAAGATATTTGATTTTGATGAGAACAAATTACGAAAAATTGGTAAAATATAAGAAAAAATGACTCGCCAGTATTTATTTTATAATGGAGGTAACAGGGAAATATTTGTAAACAAATCATAGCAATTTGGATTTTGTTCCACAAACTATCGCATGTTAAAACACGAATCCAGAAAAAGTGCACAAAAAAATTCCCGCAAATATTTTTTACACAGACCACTGAGCATTCAGTCGAAAGCCATCTTTACAAAAAATTACACACTCTTGGAATGCTCGACTAAAACTCTCAGACCAACAGAGGAGTTGGGACTGAGCGAACTAATTATCATCTGAGTTTTAAAATGCAAAGTGCGAGGAAGTGATTGGGGCGGAAAACATTTCTGTGAGAAAATGTGACCATTATAAATGTGACTCACGGCGTGACAATCTATGAGAAATGTTGCCAGGCAAAAGAAAGAGGCATGCACATTGATTGTTCTGAAATGCATAGACGTCACCAAAATAATTAGATGATTCTGAGAGTAGGGAGAGAAAGTAAATTTATTTTAATTATATTTTTATGTATTTTATTACTCTACAAGCCATCACCAGGGTGTGTGGCAGAGGGTGAATACACATCAGTCTAATTTCAATACGAACATGTCCCTATTGCGGTTGGGCATAGTTATTCTCATCTCTCATCGCTTGTGGAAAAAATGACACCTTAAATCTATCTGTTTTCTAATTTTATTGATATTGTCCCTCCTACCGTAGTACGACTGGGGTAATATTTAAAATAATGATGTCGCACTTCATTATCGATTAATTTTGATTTGAATCCTCATCCGCTCCTGGGGAACTGTGCAAATTGATTACGCTGTTTCCAAATCTGTGACTACATACAATATTGGATATTTTTATTTATTAATATTCCTTACAAACAGGGTGTGTGGCAGAGGGTGAATTCATACCAGGCTAATGTTGACCCGAACATGACCCTATTGCGGTCGGACATTGTTATTCTCGTCCTTTTCCGTTCTTGGAATTAATGACATCTTAAATCTATCTGCTCTACACTTAATCTCTCCTATTTTACGAGCATGACTCTCTCATAACGTGGCACGATGGGGGTAATAGTACATTTTCCACATCACTTCTAAAGAGACGTCCTTCCAAATCACGCCATAGATTAACTGTAATTCGCTCCGTGAGTGATTCCCAGCCTAGCTGCTCTTAATATTTTGGATACGCTACTAATTTTACCATAACAACGTTTTAAAAATCCAGCTCCCCTCTGCGCTGCATGCGATCCAATTCGACAATTTATTAAACTTCGTGAGGATTCCCATATACCAGCAGGATTTTCTGAATGAGAAAATATTTTGTCTGCTGCCATCTAGTTCGCGCTTAATGAACTATTCCTAGCACTGAAAACTATTGCTATCACTTATTACTAGCACTGAATAATACAGGGTATCGCACTGTATAATGAGGGATATCGGATCTATGTCTTGATCCCCGCACATGTTACAAGTATGCCTGTGACCAATACGTTCTTGAAACAATATTGCCACCAGGAAAATCGCCTAATTGCAACGTAATTCTAAAATAAAATAAAAATAAAAAATATACCAAGCTAGCATTATGATTAAAACCTGTCTTCTACAGAACTCTATTTCATTTTCACCAAGATCATTGCTTCCTTTTAAACTCTAGCCAAGCATCTTTCTTCCACCTTTCCCTTCGTCAATAACCGCGTACCAATTCCCATAATGTCACGTATCTCTTTCTAAGGTCACTCATAATTACTTCATCTAGTTGACCCTGTCTATTTCACCTCCCTATGATTACTTGTCAGCTCGTAGACCTAATTCATGACAAAGTTTGTGCGTTCAGCTTTTACCTCTACTAATTATACCATATCACTTAAATGCTCTACGTATGCTACACTTCTTTTTACCTCTTTGTTCAATATTACTGGTGTCCCTCTAACGCTCTCTTATCCTTCACTGAATATTACTCTATAATTATCGCTTCATTAAGTCATTCTATCTTTCTATCTCACCTTATCCAACCCTAAATTAATTAAATTTCCTCTCCACTTCTGGCATTATATTTTTTGGTTTCCCTCTCCTCATCACCGTCCCAAAGAATAAAGTACTCATTCTTTTGGTTCGATCCTCTTCTGTGCCTTCTTTTCTTATCCTATTGCCGATTTCACTTTGCAAGGATTTCGTGGGATGGAGACCGCGGAAGCCTTGCTTCTCTCACCCCTGGGCGCGACACACGGCCGGTTTGTCGTCCCGTTGTTGCCAGGGCTCGTACTCAGATCTATGTCCATCATAATAGTATGGGATAAATGACAGAGGTGGTTTTCCATTGCCGTCCTCTGTAGTATTTTTAACGTGACAACAACACTCAATGGCCGCCCAACTTGGGTCATACGCCTTTGCAGCCACATAACTGAGGACCAAATGCTGTGCAAACTGCCTTTCGCCTGACTCTTACCCTTTGACTCATCTGTCACGAGTGACTCTACCAGGAGCGATTATCATTGCTCCCACCAGCGCAGCTCTAGGGGTCATCGGATTGCTCACGCCATTCCACAACGTCAAGGTTTTAGTTAATGAGGATGGTGCCTATATAGGCATGACTAAATATATTAAAGCATTTATAAGGTATTCTATTGCATTCATAGGGAAATAAAATTTGAATTAAGAGAAACACACAGATGATTTTGACGCTTCTCTTTAGAATTAGCCTTCCCCTTGTAGAATAATAACTTTCCGTTCACTCGATAAAACTTGTTAGGAGGTATGTGTGAAAATCAGGTTTGATGATAAAATTTAGTTAGTTTCACCACCTTGAGATAATGTCCTGAAAATACTCATACAAGTTATTTTCTAGCTTCTTTATTTGAAGACTAAAAAAATTGATTTTTCATTCTATAGCGTTTTCCGTATAAACAGGTACGCTACCCTAAAAATTAGTTTCTGAACAATTCAACTTTATTTCATTATCATGTAACCACATCAAGGGTCACCTTTTTCGCGCTGAGTTCAAACCTCACTCAAGGCATTATTTCATGTCCGCATTGATACCCCAATTTCATGAGCCAATCACATGATGTAAAGTGAATGCTTCCAGAGAGAGGGGATGAATAATTCGCTATTCAATCACATAGTGCGCCACTCCCTAATCCATCATTCGTGGATTATTTTTGCTCATGAATGCTATATTTGCCCCAGACGCGTTATCTCGGCCGATCCTCCTCCCGTCTCAGGAGGAAGCCATTTACTCCGAGGCGATCCCGGGCCGCGCCAAAGGGGGGTCGTGAGTGGTGCGGTGCGGCGCGTGGCCCGACAGAGGACACCGCTCGCCTCGTCGGGAGAGCCGAGCACCGCGGGGGTGTCATCGGGTCTGCGTCCGCACCATCAACATACTTGGAGCTCTCTCCCTCGTGTGAGTGAGGGTTTGGTCTCACTCGACAATCACGGGGCATCCCAGCACCAGCACCACCACTACCCGAAGGGTGTAGTGGTGCTGGGATGCCACTAGAGCCCTTTCATTTTTCATTGGAAAGACATTCCTCGTGACTGGCTTACAAATTAAATTTTTGGCATTATTTTCATCCAATAATTTTGTTTTCTTTTAACTATATGAAAACCTCACACGCCAAAAATAATTCAAATTAAATTTTAGAAAGACATTAAGTGATGTTAAGATTTATATATTTCACTATCCCCTTGATTTTTCTATTTAATTTTCAAAAAATACCTCCTGATTTTGCAAGATTCTATTTGAAACTCACACTCGCGTTTAACTTTCTGTATTTTTCATGCGATTATCTCAAGGTTCCATTTCTGCATTTTCCAATTATTTGCTCTTTCAAATTTTCTTTTTTAGTGTTCTTCTTGCTGGGCCTTCCATAGAGTTTATGTATGTAGATAAGCTTTGAAATATAAAAAGAACTCCTTTCTAAAGAGTCATTTTAATGAATATAGTGCTACATTTTTTTTCTTTGCAGCTCATTGATATATATCCTGTGATGTCACTCGAAATATATGGCTTTTAGATGTTAAACAGTTGGATTTCCATTATGGAGGCAATGAACATGTGGTCATAACAACAACCTCTCCCTTAATAAGGCGCCAATTCGTTTCGCCGAATGATTATGTCTCAGCCGAAAACCAAACGATCTCGTTTGCTTTATTGGCCGACATCTGCGAAGGCCAAATTAACCACCCTTGGGTGAATGGGCACCAATGGTGTAGAGAGGAACCAAAGAAATGCTCTGACGACACGCCATTTAGCGTCATGGCACTGCAATTGGGGCACAGCGTTGGCGACAAAGAGCCCTTCTATTCTAATGCTAGTATTCAGATTTTTGGAACATTTGGTGTGAGGTGGGCGGGCCACTCCTGCGGGACGGAAGAATGGGGAATGGGACGACGCGAAGGTTATTCATTCATTCCCACCCCGTCCGCGTTCGCCCAAGGCAACGACACCTCTCCTCTCCTCTCCTCCCGCTCCGCCTTTCCCGCCCCTTCCCCGTGTCTTTTCTCCTCTCCTCTCCCAATCCTGAGATCAGACATCGAATCCCGACGCCGAGGCATCGAAACGTGCGGCAAGCGTCCCCTTTAAGCATCCAGGCTCGAAGTCCGAGGGAATTGCTTCACTTCGAAACACACGAGTCGCTTATATTAAGTATATGTTAACTTCTGATCACGAGGAAACTTTACTTGAGTATTTAACTTAATTCTCAAACCTAATGGTAATGGTTATTGCCGATTGTGAATTTTCTATATCTGCTGTTTTCCCCGAAAACCAGCATAAGGCTGCGTGTCGGGCAGTATTAGTTCAAGAGCCTTTAGGGGTAATTGATGATTTCATCTTTCACCAGGTAACATTTTACTCTCTAGTTGAATCAATTTCCCTAAATTTATAGTTTTAATCTTTCCTTTAGAATTGATCGCTTTATGTTAAAATTCAAGTCATACGGTTTCTATTTGTTCATTAGTTGAATTTTAAACGCAATATACTAGTCCTACAACCTTCATGTTGCCATTTGCCTTTAAATGACTCCCATTCCAATATTCCTTACAATTTTTTGCGTCTTGTCTTTATTATACAATTTGTCCTGCGTCGTGATCGAAACAGAAATTAGACCCTCATGCGCAAATGTGAAATATGTGATACGTATTTTCCAAGTGAGCACTAACGCGAAACAATACCTCTCTTTAACTTATCCATTGTAGTATTTCCCGGCTAATCGTGTGATGAATTCAGAACTGCTTAATGAAACTCAGAATACGTTCATAAAGTGTTTTCTTCATATTGTATCTGATGTTAGATTGAACTCCAAATTTTTACCGATTTTGATTCTTCATTTAAAACAATCAAAATCCTGAAAGTAATGTCGGCAAAGAATTATTGATCGGCGTCTGAAGAACATAGACGCATCTGACTGTTCTTTGGGAGCGTTTAATGGCCAAGAGAACCTAATTGATAAAAACAATTAATCCATTCTCTCCCGCTTACCAGGTTTTTATAATAAGTATCGGTAACATTTGTTTTCTGAAGTGTGTATGTAGTGCTGAATGTAAACCGTCGGTTAAGTGTGCGCATGATCGCAGATCGTGTATTGGCATTGACATAATATGAAAGTGCACACTTTATATTCACTGAAAATTTGGCGATGCGAAAGATCCGCGCTGCTCAACTCATCCCGAAGGTCTTGACGGACAACCAAAGAGCAGAGTTGAGTGTCTGCTTGCGAAGACCTTCTGCAATGGCATCACGATGATTCCCCAACCCCCTTACAGTTCAGACTTGGCACCAGCTGACTATTTACTATTCCCAAAAGTGATATCCTCCCTCAAGGGACACCGCAGTCGCATCCTAAGTGCCTATTATGGGAAGAATCAACACCAGCCGTACTCTTAAATTGTTCTTACTCTTCCCATACTAATTATCATACGGTCGTAGTTACCGTTCCTTTTATTCGCCCTAAGTGCCATCGAAGGAGCTTGCACGCGTATCCTTAAGGATCCTCCGGAATCCGCCAACTAGGGAGCCTTCGAGTCGTGGAAAAGCCGATATCAAAATTGTGTCCACGATCAAGGGATGCATTTTGAGGCATCGCAGCATTATCTGAAATGAATCTATGTTTCCGAAACTTTTCCCGATACTTTTAATACAAACCATGCATGAAAAAATATCCCTCATCTTATGTAAAATGAAGTTCTTCTACCTGAGTTGAACATCATCTGCTCCAATTAATACATGTCACGGCATATCGCAGTAGAGATACGTAAGGTCTGCACGCCAAAGCAATATAAAACGAAATTATGGCACTTGATGTTGATGAATAATCATTTGGCAAATGATACATAATATAATGAATTATTTAAATGTATAATATTTGACATTCAAAGGAAAAATGCGTAATTGTTCAAAGATACAATAGTAAGTAATTCAGGAAAATTCAAGGACTTATAAGCCCATCTCAATTGGGAGATGCCGATAAAGAAAATTTGCGGATGTGACTTGAAGAAACATGAAACATAACTCTGATAGATAGTTTGTACGAAAAAGTGATGCGATGGTAAATAGTTGTTGATTCAAATTAATTGGTATTGGTAAACATAAAATATCTATGTATTCGTCGAGTATTTCGAGCAGCGGCTGCGGGCGAAATGGAGAACATTCGATGAAGGTTAAAGAAGATTAATGGATTTGGATTCCATTTTTTCCGAAATCTTTCCCGATAAGTTTTATTCATACCATGCAGATGCGGCGGACTGTCTTTAGGTAGCGTTTACTAACCATGGTAAACGTTTAAATGAAAATAGTTACTCCCTCCTCCCCCATTTACACCTCCCTGCAAAAAACACCCTTGAACATACACCTTGCTATTAGAAACTTCTTATTGTCTAAACTGCAATTTGTTTTAGCTTTACGACATAATGAGGGATTGGAGGCAGATACATCATGTGGTGATGCAGTAAGGCAACATTTTTTTTAAGCAACTGCTTTGTTGAGAGTGATCTACTCTTAATTTTCATTATACTAATGGTGTAGTTTTTTAAGTTTAAGCAATTTATTTGATGATGCTTATAACTAATACTTCACAGTGTAGACAGGAAAAAAGAGAAAACTTTGATGAAAAGCCAAATTTTTTTCTTCGAAAAGGAAAAGGAGCAGTAACAGCAGTGATGTAGGGCTCAGCTGCCTTTGTGTGCCATCCTGCTGCAACTGTGAAGTTCACCGCCCCGTAGTGACATTAAACGCAATTCGTGTGCTACGTGTGGCTTCTAACATTTTTCACTGGGATCCCGAATTTAAGGTAGATAAATGCCAAAGCTTGTGGCTGTTTTATTTTTCGGGAAGGCCGCACCCCTTTCGTCAGAGTCAGTTAAACTCTTCCACAATGGATTCGTCTCAGGTCCATTACGGAATGGAGGACTTAGGGACTTGCAAACCTCCAATTGCGCTTCCAGCTCTCTTAAAGTGTCGTCGAAACTTTGCATTTACACATTTTCATCGCGAGGATGCGAATAATCTCAGAAGAAAATTTATTTTCCAAAAACGAATATGCTGACGTACGACTACTCGTACTTTAAATATATATTCTGTTGCTCTGATAGCATTCGTGCCCTAACTCTATCCGTAAATTCTCCTGTTTTTGCCATTTCTTATAAAAGATTGTTTCAACTGTAAGGTATGTGTAAATAATGTCGGATTAATTGTAGGAATTTTTAAGCAAAATGAAAGATGCACTAGAAAACCAATGGAACAATTTGTGAAATAGCGAAATTATAATCTTCTGGTGGATGTGATAATGATGAATTAAATTAAATGATTAATATAATTTAATTTGATTTCGTCTGAATATTAATTAGAAAATTATTGATTTCCGAAAGGCGCTGGTTGGAAGAATTTCGTAATTTGAATTTGTTATTAATGAAGAGAAGCTCTGACCTATGTTAAACGCTCTGTTGGAAGGGAAAAACCATCCAATTTGACGAGAGGAAGCCATTCCTGCAGAATCGGTTATGATCAGGACATGGCACGCTGAGGAGAGCACCGCGGTGTGCACGTGAACTGGAGCCCGGAATAAGTGGAGTGCCCTCACCGAGTGCGCTGTGACCTGGAATGCGGTGGGAGGGCAAAGGCTGCGATGAATTTCGGCGCAGGATGGGTCATCGATCTGATTGCCAGGCAAAAAACCAACTTCTCGCGGATTGAAGAGCATTTTGGCAACATTCTTTTGCAGCGTTTTAATTTTTAACTTCTTTAGTCTGGCTACAATAGCGAAATAGCAGGAAAGCCATGTAGAGACAATTATGCTCTGCATGGAAAGATGAGTTAAAATATGCATCAATATTCATCTCTGAAAGAGGAAAACACGACTCACCCGAAAATAGCATGACAAGTCGGAATTTCATTCCGAGTTAAGTGAACCTCATAAGTGAGATGAGTAGAACACTGATATTGTAATTGACTGAGCGCACCTGATTGTATCGGATTAGGAATCCCGATCGGACTGCTCAATTGTGCTCTTAGATCAGTGTGTCCTTCCCTGCAGAGCTGGAGATACGATTCTGCATGATCCTGGTAATCACATTAAAAATCAAATGGTTGCTGAGGAAACGTAGGCACGCTAAATACCGAAAAAAACAAATTATTGATATACATACAAACATAATCCCATTTGGATTGGAAATAATTGAATTAAATTCTGCGTAGTAGGTACCCGTAGAAGTTATTTTGGTGGGGCGATCTGGAATACTAGTAAAGCTTGTAGGTTGCTTCTATATTGCAATAGGCATAGTGTGCATTACCCAAAGGATATATTTTTATCCAAATAGTTTTTGCCTCGAAATTTCACTATTACTGTTTCCGTAACAATGTGAGCAGTGGAGCAGTTGCCAGTAGTTAAGCGAGTTGATCATGATCTGAACCTCTTTATGTAAGCCATACCGTCTGGTTCCATCGAAATTAAATTATTTCTACCAGATAATTATCCCAAAAGGGCTAACACGTAGCATATTTAGTTACGTACAAAATATTTAGAAACAGGTTTCAGTGGTTCAGTTATTCCGTTAGGCAAGAAGCTCGTTACATTGACTATCGTTGCTTTTTAATTGACTTAGTTAACAGCTTGATTCGTCTTTAGTCATGGAAATTTCTTTCCACAACAGCAGAAATCCAATCACTATTACTTCACTTTCGGTAAGGAGGGGAAATACGACGTGAGCCTAAAACCGATCATATCATAGCTTTTCCAGACTTTTATGGAATCAATTTTTTCTATTTCATTTTTAAACTAATAATGTGCAGAAAGTTAATGTTTTAGTTTATTTGGTCCCTTCAGGGAATGAGTGACCTCATTTTCTTAATTCATTCCTAATTTGAATTTGTTTTCGAGGGTCCAATATGTCCCAGTTACCGTTGGAGGCAATCTGCGGAGCGCCCTAATGGAGTTGTGAATGTCTTCACAGATGGAAAACAAGATGAATCAAGGCACTAGCCCTCATGAGATCTAGGTAGTTGGTATTCACACGTTGCCCAAACATAACTTTCCAGGCTACCATTGCCAGGGCAACAACGAGGGCACCTTGATGTCTATACAATTCATTCACCCTTTCGCTCACTTAAGCCTATCGACAATGTGATCTTTTAGTTTCAATCCTGCCCCTCCAAAGGTGCTTCACGGCAGAACCGGACTTGCGAGCGTACTTCGGTGGCTGCGAGTCGCGACCCCGGTGCCAGGGCGAGGGGAAAAAGGCGCCGTAATAAAAAAGACCGCCCTTTCACGCTCCGCTAGCGTCCGGGGCAGCCGGGTGAGGAGGGCCGAGGCGACGGGGTCGGGCAAGCAGGGGCTGATGTAAGGGGGGGGCGGCCGCGCGGGAGGCAGAGCGAGGCCTGAAAGGGATCCCGGACAATGGGCGTGGGGGGGGGGGGGAGGAATTGTTGTCGTAGGGGGAAGGATGGGGTGATTATGCAACGGGGGCCCAACGGGCGAGACCCGTCTGGGGACATTGGAAGCTGGATAGGGGATAATTGATAGGGGAGTTTATTATGGGATGTAACGGAGGGAGAAATCACGGCTTCGGTCCCATGGGGGTTTGCGGCGGGGGTTAGGAAGGGAGGCGAGGCAGAGGGGGAAGGGGGGAGGGTATGGAGGGGGGGAGGTTGTTTTGAAATGAAGAGTCCTCAGTGGTGTTGAAGAAGGCCTAGCACGAGGCATAGAGGGTGGCGGGCATTTATTTGGAGGGGCTCGGTCGGTTGGGGGAGGGAGGGGGTTAGTTTGTGTTCGGGGGATGATGTCGAGGGGCGGCTGAATAAATAGGATTGCTGCGAAGTGGGAATGGAAATTAGATTGTTTCTTCTTACGAGAGGTTATGAGGGCAGAAATAAAATTTTCATTCCAACGACTGTTTCTGAAACTAGTTAAGAAGTGTCAAGTGGAAGAATTAGATGGATCGCAAGATGGGGTTTTGAAATCGTAGGCGGAGAGAGTTGACGCAGGCGCTGAGGGACGGGAGGAGGAAGGGGACCGAGGGGGGGAGGGTAAGGGAGGAAGGGAAGGTGTTGGTGGTGGGAGAGGGTCTTATCGCGCCACAGAGACGTAATTCCTCTTTTGTGGCGGAAGCGATCGCTTGGATTGGGGGACAAGGGTTATAATGCGCTGTCGCAAAGTTTTTGTCTCTACTTTGTGAGCAGGACGAGGGGAACAAAAAAATTAATAAAAATGAGATCCGTGGAAAAAAGCGAGGTTGTAAAATTGGTTTCTTTAAAGTAAAACGGGATCTTTATGCATTCCAGATTTTATTTTCGGTTATCGCAAAAGGAGCACGCAAGAGCGAGCGATTTCATTGGCGTTGCAAAATGAACATCTGCGGAAGTCCAAGTTAACGGTTTTAAATTGAAATTTAGTTCAAGATTTTAATTGAAATTTAATTCATAATTTCCTCTTAATGAAAGGATATAAAGCATTCGATAGCGCTGCATTAAATTAGTATGCGCCATAATTTCGTAATATTTTAATTAATTGTCTCCTTTCAGTTTTGGAGGAATTTATTTGGTATTCGGCTAATATTAATGCAAGAAATCCATTATGATATATTCCGCCTCAACGACGTTTGGAGCACGCTAGCACAAGTCGGCTAGAATGGTCAATAATTTATCAGGGAAGTAATGTCTCCCATCAAACGCCAAGGTTTTTAAATTTTTATTTACAAGCCTGTAGAATTGATAGAAATCATACACCGACCACCTCAAAGAAGCTGTAGCAACTTTTCCAAACATAAGCCATATATTTTAGAGGATTACCGATTCTTCTGTAACTTATTATGCGTCTTCGGATAATTTAATCATTTTAGCACTAAATATATTCATTTGAAGCCCTGCATCCTCAGAATAGGGAATCTCGCAGAAATGAGCATCAACTTTGATACCAGGCGGGAAGCGGAAACGGAGTGGACGTTTATGCCACCTTCTATTCCTTCATTTTCAAAAGCTGCCTTTAAGGCTGACTGCAGGTCAGAAGCATGAAAAATTGGCTAATAAATTATTTATTGAATCTCGTCATCAAGTGTGCTCTTTAGTTATCCATTCATTAAATTGCTGATTATATATATATATATATATATATATATATATATATATATATATATATATATATACGTATACATACGAATATATGTATATGAAAATATATAATATACACATTTATATATATATATATTATATGTATATTATAATATACCAATCACCTGCGAGCGTCCGTTGAGGCTAGGTCATGTTTTCAGTGGACCCTTGTCGAGTGACTAGGTGCAAGCGCAATATGCAGTGAACGATTGAAAAGCGGCACGTCGTTAAACTGTTTGTTCGACTGGAGAAATCGGGTACGGAGACATTGGGCATGATTGGCGAAGTGTTTAAGGGTGAAAGCATGCAACAAACTGCGGTTTTTAAGTGGCACAGGTCCTTCGAAGATAGCTGAGAGAGTGTGGAGGACGAGCCCCGCGCTGGACGGCCGTCGACGTCAAGAACCGACGACAACGTGTGCGTTAAGTGCTGAATCCAGGCCGTCGGTTAAGTGTACGAATGATCGCAGATCGTATAGATATTGATATGGCAGTGAAGGTGCACACACCATTATCACTGAAAATTTGGCGATACGATAGATCTGTGCTAAACTCGTCCCGAAATTCTTGACGGACGAGCAGAGCAGAGTCTTCTGCGACGACATTACGACGATTTCCCAACCCCCTTACAGTCCCGACTGAGCACCAGCAGACCCTATTTCCTATACCCAAAATTGAAATCCTCCCTCAAAGGACACCACCATGGAACCCTAAATGCCGTCAAAGAGGCTTGCACGCGTACCTTTGAGGACCGTCCGCCTACAAGGGATCCTTCGCGTCGTGGACTGGCAAAATTGTGTCGACGCTCAAGGGATGTACATTGAAGAATTTTGATGCATCGTAGAAATATCTGAAATAAATTTATATTTCCAACAGTTTTCTTGGTACCTTTTGCACGGACCTTGTATATGGAATGTGAAGGAGAGAGTGCCATGAGTGATGAGCGAAAGGTTTGATAGGGAAGATTTGGAATGGCTAAAATTTGCCTAGAATCGTTTTACAGCAAAAGTCAATTCGCTAATGAGATTTGTAGTATGGCTCTGTCCCCTAAACGAATATCCGGGGAGTTCTTAGTTTTCATCGGATAGTCTGAAGAAGGTGGGAGGGGAGCGAATGCATTTGGACCGCCGCATAGAGCTTGCGGCCTTCCCGTTCTCTCTCTCTCTCTCGAATTGTCATTTCACCACCCCTCGCCTCCATTCTCCAGCTACTGTCCCTCCTCCGCGCCCCCCGACCCACCCACACCACCTTCTCTTCTCTCAACCAATCACACGCTCTATCAAAAAATGGTGCCACCCGTCGCACCCACAGACCGTCCAAACGATTTATGGAATCCTATTACCTACGGCTTCGACTCGATGGCCATGAAAGTTTTTCAATGAAACTTGAAAGAAAACCAATTTGAGCTTTATTTGTGGCCAACAAGACATTTATGTGCGTTTGGATTGCTTCAGAGGCTTCTGTTAAAGCTTCGGATTTAAAAAAGGACTTCAACCTATGAGCGTCATAAACACCTAAAATTGCATTTTTTGACCAACTTGGCTAATATTTTTTATGAAATTTCTGCCCTTAGTCCATAACGAAATCAATTTATTGAAAAATTTAATGGCAGGTTTAGATCCTGTTCTTAGGCCGTTGTCGATTTGTGTTTACAAGCTAAGGGAGATACCAGAGTTTCTTTAATATTTGGACATGG
Source organism: Hetaerina americana (assembly GCF_022747635.1). Classification (NCBI taxonomy): domain Eukaryota; kingdom Metazoa; phylum Arthropoda; class Insecta; order Odonata; family Calopterygidae; genus Hetaerina; species Hetaerina americana. Next base: position 235,912 of record NW_027287139.1, on the reverse strand, counting down.
GATGTTTACGCAGGATGTTAAAAAAAACGGAAGCTATCAAACACCCTTCCACAATTTGCTTGTATACCACTGTCACATTCTAAGCACACCATGATTAAAAACTGGAAAACCTCGGTCAAGACATAATATTAACTAAATATGTATCCTTTTACACTGTATTTATGCCGATGCATAACCCATATAATTTACAAATTTCGTGGGAGCAAAATTTTTTAATGTGTACTCCTGCGTCTCAGAAATCACAAATTCAACAATGAACTCCTGCTGTCGTCAAAATGTTTCGTATTTTCTTTCAAGTAGTAATTACACCAACACTTGCATATTTCCGTATAAACGACATGAAGATGGAAGAGTGGAGTGTGTAGCCGATACGAAGGAGTAGGAATCACTGGCCGAGAAAATTATTTTCCAGAGGAATTCACCGAATCTTCGTTTTATTTGCATCGAGATAATTTTAATATCGCTGCTTATTGGAGTCGAACGGGAACCAGATTTTAATTTCACCGCAGTCACCAGGCCAGGGACTTGATTCGCCTTACGTCTTTCATCCTCCCTCCCTCGAGCTGCCAGGCTGGTCGCCATGGTGACTCTTCCATCAACCCCCGGCCCACCCCTCCCATTTCCCCCGACTCGCTCGCAAACCACGCTGCGCCGTCCCCCGAGTCAGAAATTGGAAAACGCTCCAGATCTACGCCAATGGATGTCAAGGGCTCCCCCTTTTGAAGTCTTTATGGCGGTGGGGGCGTGTGGTGGGGGGGGGGACAAGAGGAGCGGCGTATGCGCGCGGATGGGGAGGGGCGGGGCGGGGGTGGGGAAGTGGGGCGGGCGGGGGGAGGACTGATGCGTGCAGAGAGCTGCCGTCTCCCCCGGCGCTGCCTTTTGCGGCCGGAGTAAATGGTTCCTCGGAGACATCTCCCCCCTCGCCAGCCGCCTCCAAACCCCACCATCCCCGGGTGCCATTGCATTGGTTTTTAAGGGGGAGCCCCCATCACCCTGTTTTTCCACGCTCACGCACACCCTGGCGGCGGCGCGACAGCCCTCCCCCTCCTACCTGGATCCCGTCCTATCCCCCGCGCCATCCATCTCCTTCAAACACCCCCCCCCCCGGCGCACACAGCCTCCTTTCGCTCTCGCGTCACTCTTTGAGGGCTCATCCTTCTCTCCTCTCTGCCCCCCCCCCCCGATGCCAATTATTTCTCCTCCCAACGCCCCCACCACACTCGAGCTGTGCCCCACGCCCCGTTCGATATACATTCGCCCCTGCCGCGCCCCCGTCAGCATTTCCTCTCGCCCCACCAACTCGTTCCACCAACCGCAATCCCATCCCATTTCCTTTCTCCCCCCCCCCAATACCCCCCGCGAAAACGAATCGTGTATTGTGGCCCCTTGCCTGTCGTTTACATTAAAGTTTTTAATAAGGAAAATTTCGATTTCGTCACACTTTATCAATTATTGATTCGGTCTTCCCCCGGCCGTTCCGAAGAATGTATTTTTTATTCTTTTTTTTTTTTGGCGAACGCTAAGTTCTCCTTTCCGATTCGTGTGCACCGTTGAGCAATTAGTCCTTTCATGCCTCTCCTTTCGGAACTGCTGAGAAACTTGGCAACGTTTTTCACCTCTCATCATATTTTTCTGGTCACTTGCCTCGTAAATGTTACTATTTCCTTAGACTGGTATTTTAAGTCGAATGGCATTACCACTCAGTTAAAACGCAGACCCTACAAACATATTGAGAGCTTACATGAATGATTTACGATATTATCGACATCGACAAAATTTGGCCTTTTTCCCTGAAACTCTGGTATCTATTAATATTTTTACCAATGAGCAAACTCAATTGTATTCCAGCGTTGAGCGCGGTGGCTATCGTACTGGCTTCACACCCAGAGGGCCCGGGTTCAAATCCCGGCGGTGTTGAATATTTTTCAGAGGTATCTCGATCCCTACTTGAGGTGCTTTGTGGAGGACACTTTGAGTGAGTACGCCGTCCGTCGTATGGGACGTTAAGCTGCGGACCCCTTGGCGTCTTTGGTGAAGAGTGGGCTAATGCCGACGCCAGGTTTCTCTCCACCCTTCATCCTTTCCTGTCCATTCCCTATGGCGCAAATGACATCACCTTTCGGTCGCCTCCCCTAAACACTACTACTACTACCACTCCAGCGTTGATATGTTGTGTCTCAAGTTGATCGTTTTATATATAAATCATGCAATATATTACTTACTGACCTGACCTTCAATAATAGTCTACATTTCCACTCTTTTTCTCTTTAGATTTTTGACTGAATATGAAGTAAGAATAATTATGTCAATATCAGTCAGAACCAATTAGGAACCTGTTGAGAGTAGGTATTTGTAGGTATTTGTCCCGCATCTGCTGGTACACTCAATTCTGAAATCCACTTGAAGAAATAATATGTTTCATAGGTAAGTTTTGAAAAGAACTCTATTTATTCAAAAAATAAATAAATCACTTTTTTTAGCTGCATGATAGAAGGCAGTGATTCGTCAGTGAAGTTGCCAGTAATTCTTAAATTTATACACTCGGCAAATTACTGAAAGCGACCATCTCAAGGAAGCCCAAGAACCTGGCCCCATCACACATCCTGCGTTAAAAAACATTGTTTAAGTTAAGTGGGTTATGGGATAATTAGTTCGCATACACGTTTTTACGAGCATTATCAGGATAGCGGGAGGCCTTTAATCTCTCACCAATCACCGTGGGTCGCGGTAGTCAAGGGGTAGAGTGTTGGACTACTGACCGGAGGGCCCGGGTTCAATTCCTGGGCTAGCATCTCTGGGCACCCAAGCTATGTGATTTTTCGGGTACCATATCTTCCTGGGATACCCTAACCGGCACAGGGAAAGGAACTGGCCCCCTACCCTGATGTGTGAACTTTACACGCCGTCGGGCTTAGTACTGGGTGAACTCTACCATCACCTACCAAACCGACCTTCGGGATGATTGCGGCGTTTATGGTTTTTAATACCAATCGCTATCAATATCATTCTTTACATTTTGTGAGAAGACTTACCGATGCCAGTAAATCAAAAATACTTGCACAGAAGTTGGTAAGAGATTCTTCAAAGTCCATAAAGCCCACTGACAAGGATGACTGAGCGCCATTCTTCTGAAATCAATCTCATTCCTTAATGTTACCTCGACAGTGTAGTAACGCCCAGAAATTACTGATTATTCGTCCGTATTTTGAATTAGCTCGAAGTTTTCTTCCTCCTTAGCGAACTCTGAAGTCGTTGACGAAGCATTGTTTAGCTAATGATGAGCATGCGTTCAAAAGTCTTTTAATTATACTTTGACGGTGTAAGATGGATGCATAACAAGTCGGCATGGTGAGATTACTGTGCAGTGTGGATTCCCAAGTCCTACTGATGTTGGGAACTTCGTTGAGTTCTGATGCCCGACGGCCACATTAGCGGAGATCCACGATTTCTCGCCGCTCCACGCCCTTCTCATCCGTCCGTCCCACCCACTCACCCTCCCCACTCCTACGCACGAATGACATCCAGTCCCGGTCCTCCCTCATTTACTCGGCTCAGTTGAAATCCCCGATTTCATCGAGCACCGCATGCATGGATGCATTTCCGACCCCGCCGATTTCTTGGTGAACGGCGCTGAACCACATTCCGTTTCCAAGTCAAAATAATACTCACTCTTGGTTTAAGGAATGAAAGGCGGACGGAAAAGGACTGCTCCCTCCGTGGAGGAGGAGGCAAGCGATCCTCCCTTCCCATTCTCCTCCACACTTTGATCGCCACCCCGCAATCGAAATGGCCCTTTAACCCCGTCCCACACCACTACGGAAAAGGTACGTACCAAACCCCTTCCCCGCCCGCGCTCCCTCAGCCACCGCCGCCGCGAATCTCGCAGTGGTCGGTGCTTTCTCTCTATCGGACACACACACACACCACGAGTCGTAATCCGATTCCCTCTTGTGTCACCGTCGCCGGCGGCGGTTCCGACCGTGGCTCCCTGCCAACTCCCAGCACGACCCCTTTCGGTAGCCCCCCCCCTCGAACTACCCTCCCTGGTCACCCCTCGTGTTCCCCTCTCGACCCCTGTCCCCTCGGGGTCCATTGGCACTCTTCCGCTCCCTCGGGATCTTGTGGAAGGGAGGACATTGTGGGGGGGGGGGGATGGTTTGGCCTCTGCGCCGCAGCAACGGGAGATTTCGTCGTCCTCACCCCCGGGACCCCCCCCCCCCAGTCACCCGCGCCGCATATGTCGAGGTCCGCCGTCGCTGGCCCTCCCGACTCGGGGCGGACGGTGGAGCAGCAGGCCGGGGGCGAGGAATGGAAGGGGTGGAGAGAGAGAAACATAGGGGGGTGGGGGGCGAGTTGGCCATTGGAAGCGAGTACATTCATCGTTTTCGACCTCTTCGCAGACACCGCACACGCTCGTTCGGGCGCTTATCTAGGATTCCGAGTGCCATCGAATGACTATTCCGACTCCTCCCCCCCCCCCGCCCCCCGGCCTCTCTCGCCTGCCTCCGCACGGCACCTCGGGGAGCATGCCCCGTTGGGGCGGGGGAAGGGGGGCGGAAAAGGAAGGAAGGCGCGCGTGTGTTTGCGAAGCACGTATTACGTTTCGCCGGACGGCGGAGGCGGCGGCGGGCCCGGGACAATTGTCGGCCAATTTACACGCGCCCCACGACGGAGTTCATTACTTGCGTGCGTGCGCTGGTCGGCCGAGCGCCGCCTCTCGACTCCAAATTGAGTGTCGAAAGTGGAGGCGGCGGTGTGATGCCATTACCGCCGCTGCGCCCGCGCCGAGAGCGCGCTCTGTCGTTCAGATTAGGAGAGTTTAATGGGTCTCATCGATTGGCGTAATCGTCGTCCTGCCATCACTATCGGGAATTTGTGTCATTTGCTATGCGCTTCATATTAAAAGAGTATTCATGGAACGAGTGGGATTAAACCTGTCGCGTTTTGAAACGGGCATCTAAAGTCAAGCGAGATCAATAGTAATATGAAAAGATTCGTTTTTATGAGGCCCCGTGTAGAAAATATTATGTTTGAGAAATATCGTGGAAGTGGTTCGGCGTTTATCGCGGTTTTAATGGTTGAAAATAATAATGCATAAACGTTGATGTTACCAACTCACTGCTATTTTTACAGTTTTGGCAGTCTATTTATTTGATACTGGGACATAATTCATGGCTAATTATGAATCGATAAAAAAACGCATTACCTCCATAAAGACAAAGGTGTTGCACACTTGTTTAATTATATTCAGTTATAATATTGTTACCGTGAAAAATGTTTCATATCTTAGGGCTAGGGCAACATGTTAGATTGCATCCTTGATTGCACTTCCTCGTGTAGAATATAACCTTTCACGTCTTGGTTCATCTATTTGTGCTTATCCCAATTATCGCTGTGCCTACGCGGAATTCATTGTCTCATTCTTCACTACCATTAACTTAATTTTGAAGAATTAGGTCTGAATACATATTTTCTTAAAAAGTGTCGTGATACGTTGTGTTAACTTTGAAATTTCTGATTTTATGAGTACTTTCCTTTCACAAAAGTCGTAAATGTTTTTCAATCTACAGAATTGATGATAATGAATACAAATTATATTTATAACCTTGATTTACGTCAACGACCCTTTTGTTCAGATAGTTTCAACTTAGGGAGACTTTCCAAAATTCATAAAATCATTTAATTTTTACGTATATTGGAGTTGGAAACTTTAATGGATAAATTTCTCAAATCTTATTTTGGAGTTATTAACTAATAATTAGTAATGGTGCTTTGACGATATGAGTCTCAATGCATTTCAGTTCCTACATTTCTGGCTTTCAAGGCTTCCTCTGCAGTGCCTCTCTACTGATCTCGAAGGGCATTTGCTGGCCGCCTGAGGAACGGTACATTACTCATACAGACCTGAACTTCGTATGACAAAAAAAGGAAGAAAGGTAAGTAGTTGCTCAATCGACCAAGCAGCCACTTAGCCAAATAAGAATTGAGACATTTAATCTTAAACGTATAAATGCGCCGAAACTGGGTTTAGATTATTTAACTTTGGTTGCAGTTCAATCAACCTCCTCCTAGTTGTGACCAGCCAATTTACGAGGGTCATCCGGAAAGTAGTACCCGTTCGTGCCGCATGAAGTGCTGACGACGCGAGTAGCCGCTGGACGAGGTCAGATAGCTTCAGTGGCTTGTCTGCCTTCTCTGAGCCAAGTTGCGTGACGCTAGCATTGCCTGTGTTGTTTCTGTGATTGTTTACAATGTTTAAAAAAATTGAGAACGCCGCCAGTTGTGAAGTGAGGGCAGTGATTAAATTCCTCAAGGCAAGAAACGTTCGCCCATGTGATATTCATCGCCAATTAAAGGAGGTGTATGGAGACAATGTAATGGACGAGTCGTCTGTTCGGCGGTGGTGTCGCAACTTCAACATGGGGAGGGGGAACACACACGACGATGAGCGTTCGGGGAGACCGTCTGTCATTACAGACCAACTGGTGAGCTCAGTTGACGAATTCGTGAGGAACGATCGGCGCGTCACAATTGATGACATCTGTGAGCATTTTCCCAATGTTTCTCGAACAATTGTTCATGAAATTGTTAAACACCATCTGCATTATGCAAAAATTTGTGCAAGATGGGTCCCTCGCGTATCTCAATGAGCTGGCGGCGAAGGACTATGCAGCAGGAATACAGAAACTTGTCACACGTTATGACAAATGCCTTAATTTGCTTGGAGATTATGTTGAGAAGTAGTTTAAAGTATCCTCTTTCAAATAAAATTTTTTGTTTGTTAATATTTACTTTTGTGTCTTTATTTCACGAACGGGTACTACTTTCCGGATGACCCTCGTAAATAAGGCAACAGAAAAAATTATCTTGAGATACTTTAGGGATGTTAATCATCAGAGACCGTTCCGAAGATATCTTTAATTTGTGGAAATATTGAAAAAAATGAGAATGTTTTCTTAAGAAGCATTTTAATGTCTTACAGAGTGGTGATGTGAACGAAGAGGATAATGTAACTTCGATTTCTCGTTTATTTGTCGAAGATCGCGGGGGTCATAAAACAACCCACCGAACTTCCACTGATAAAAGCAAATTAACTTCTTAATTGTAAAAGTGAATTAACTGGTCTGGATTCGCTGTAATCTACATCGATTTTCATTTCTGGTAAGCAATACATTTACATAAATACCCCACGATCCACCAAAAAGGTGTGTAGTAGGGGCAAATGTGGCAATATAGGGCTATTTTAAATGACTAGCTTTCTTAAAATGTTACATGTGTAATCCGTCACGAGGAAATGACCCAGGTCATGAACCCGCGTGCCCTCATCTAACGACCTCTTTTTTTACGAGATCGCACCGAGAGCATAAAGAAGAGAGGGGCGTTTTATTCACTGCACACGGGTCGCCCTCAAACAGGAGCTGTTTCAATCTCATTGTGTGTTCGGCCTCCCTCCCACCCGCCCCCTTCCTCCCTGCCCGCCGAGAGACGGGAATTGCGAGGGGGCAAGCGGTCCCGGGGACGTTCGCCGCGCGACAATTGCCTCCTCGCTCTCCTTACTAACATGGCGACCGTTTAGCTAATTAAGAGGACCACGCCCCTCCCCCCCCCACACACACAACTGATGCATTAGCACTTCCAGTTGCAAGCGCCCCTTCGAACTCCCGGCGTCCCTTCCCGGCCTCACACGTCCCTCCGTCCGACCCGCGAGACACGTGCCCGGCGCAAGGCCCCCGATACGCGATGTGCTTTTCTTGCCGGGGCGAGGCGAGGAGGATTCACAAACTATCCCCCACCCCCGTGGGGGCCTACGTTGTTGTTGTTGTTGATAAGGGAAGGGAGGAGGAGGGACCCCGCCGAAATTACGGAGGGAGGCCGCCGGGATTGCTGGCTCCGTTTGCGCCCGCCCCCCCTCGTTGCGAAGAGAAGGGGATTGTTTACCCCATTGCCCCCTTCCCCCCCGAACGCACGCCCTGGCGTGCACACTTGGCGCGTGACCCTCTTCCCACTGCCCCCGAGGGCCGGGCTACACCCTGACCCGCTGCGGGGGAGGGGGGGTCACGTGGCCATGTTTGAGTATTCCGCCTTCCCTATCACCCGTCGGGGGGCGACGTGGGCCTCTTCCTCGCCTGCTCCCCGAGCACTTCCAACGCGAGGGTGGGGGCCATTAGCAACCGAGGGAGGTGACGTATTCGTCGAGGCACGTGGCGCCCCCCCCACCCCGCCTACGTTCACTCCCCCACGATCAGGGGGGAGAAGGCCGCCAAAACAAGGTCTCCTCTCTCCCTGATCGCCTCGGGCGGTTTGCAGCGATTTGGATGCACCCGGCGATTCAGCAGAAAATTCGATGTATGCATTTTTATTCGGATCTGGGTCGCTTCTTTCGTGTGCCTTCACCGACACTTCCAAACCAATTGGTCGCTTGGTATTTTTTCTCCTGTTCCTATCTGCTTAAAAAATCGTATCTTCATTGCATAAATTAATGAATGGTTAATTAATGATGTCAGGTCGACGGATTGAGTTTTGGTCTATTAAGTGGAGGACCAGGGTTCGATTTCGAGTGGCATATTTACTCATCATCGGTCCAAAGGTCCACTACCACATCCTTATGGAATACCGCAGGTGCCAAAGTAAAAGAAAGTGGCACATATACCATGGTGCGTGAATTTTACTCGCCGTGTAAGGCTTAGGAGAAAGTAATCTCCACTCTCATCAGTTTTACCAACCGTTGGGGGATCTTGACCGGGGTCAAAACTTTTAGGATGGCACTCTCTACTCTTCTTTATCCGCTTATGGAATCATCAATGTCTATTAAGTAATTTTGGAGGCTGGATTTGGCGCGGGACAAGTATTCCTCAGAGTAAGTTTCCAAACCAAGGATTGTTTTTTGGAGTCTTTCAAGTTATTCCAGTCCCTGGTAATGTCTTCCGTCCTTCATCTATCTATATCCACACAATAGCCCACAAGCCACCGTAAGGGTGGGTGGTGGGGGGTGTCAGGTCATCAGCCACGAATGCCAAATCACAATCATTTTACCACTACACAAATATTAGTTTCAACGTGCACTCGGAAAATATTAATCACAGAAAAGAAATTACGTACATGCAAAAACATTGAATCACAGGATATGTATTGCAAATTATGCCGTAGAACTATTAAAAAGATGAGTCAATTTTATAAAAAGATTAACTTGCAGGAAAGAATATGCAGGATATTGACAAATATATACAATACCAATTCTAATCATCTCCTACGCGATTTCTGTCATATCTATTTTCATCTCTGACGGTTCGGAGAGAAAACAGCATTTTAAATCCATCCGGTCTACCATCTACATGAATATCCCTGATTTTACGTAGGTGATCTGATCCACTTAAGTAAGTCGGGACCTGTAATATTTGTTTAATTATATCATAAGTCACCTGCCTCAATTAGTACGCAGTAGATGTTACCTGTATTTAAGCCTACGGTCCCATTGGCTCCCATTCTAATTCTTCCAATAGTGTCGTGACGATGGTGCCTTGTTTAATTACTACTTTTCACAAACCTAGCTGCTCTACATTGCACTCCATCGAGTTCTAAATTTTAGACTACTTCATGGAGATCCCTAACACTTGTAGCATACTCAAAGTGAGGCTTAACTAACGCGAAATAGTAAAGCTCCTTGACCCTTTCATTACAATTCCCAAATATTCTTTTCAAGAATCCTAACTCCTTATTAGCTATTTTGCAATTTTCACGAATGTGTTTCCCCCAGGACATATCCGCAGTTATCGCTACACTCAAACACTCTTGCATTTTACCGATTCAACGTTTGTTATGTTGGTTCTCTGTAAGTGTGTTTTTTGGTGAAGCCCTTTTCCGCCAAAAATGTATCTAAACACATTTATTTATATCCATACTAAAAAGAAAGAAGGTGAAACGCGTTGTACCGTAAAATAAAATCTGTGGAAAAGTACGAGTCTTTCTTTTTAGTATGGATATTAAATACTTCCACGAAGTGAAGCCTGAAACAATAGAATACATTTATTTATATTTAATTCTGGCTTCCATGTCTCGCACCACTTTTGAGTTGTTTTTAAGCAATTATTCAATGATACTCTATCTTTATCATGAGATATTTCCCAATATATATCACGGCATCTTCAGCTAATAGACGAAGTTTACTGGAAACCCGAGACCCGAAAACTGTATCATTCATGACTGGACTTTCTCATTGATTCTGTCTCCTATGGCACCCAGGCTCTACTCCTGGACCATTCCCCTTCCATATAACTGTAACATATTCCCCTTCTATAACCTGAAATGAGAAAGTAAAAGAGAATTACTATTTCGCTCGAGTTAGGCCACATTAGGAATAAACGGCAATTATTTGGAATCCTTGGGAGAAAGTTAGGCAAAAAGTGTTGCATAAAGTTCAGAAGAGATCTGCCACATTCGTAACAAATTGTCATGATAAGAAGATTGTGACAGGCGTTTAAAGGGAATTAGGCTGGGAGTCACTTGAGATGACAAGAGAATAAGCGACAGTTAGATTTTTAGAAAGATTCAGTACAAACGAGTTTAACAATGACACTTAAGAAATTATTATGGCCCCACACTAATTACGTTACCCCACGCTATTTAGTTAAGTCACACCCCATAGAAAAGATAAGGGAAATAGTCTTGCGGACAGATCTCTTTCCCCGGACAATCAGGAATCATAATAATAAGAAACCAGAGTCAAAATGGAAATAATAGAGACATTCGATTTAACAGTGAGGACAAGATTAAACGCTGCGCAGACGTAAGGTTTATTCGTGGGTGCATGGGTGTGTTAGTTAATAGTATGTGTTTTTGCATGCGTGCAATTACAAAAAATTTTTGCATGATTATGGCACTCGCCCCTGTGGCTGTAGATTTGCATGAATTTGTTGGTTTTGCTCGTGGTTTTGTTCTATTTTACTGGTGGTTAATTAACACCCCCTACCAGACACCCTTGCGGCGGTTTTCGGGGTATTGTGTACATGTAAATTTCATAAAACTATTTTGCCCCAGGATTTTCCCATTTCCTCCGTGTCTTCACTTACCCTTTGGAAGAATTCTTCAGTCATCGCCACAACGTAGCAGGCGATGATCTTCTTATGTGAGGTCTCGAACAAATAAATACTTATCTTTTACAATGCAATACAATTTTCACTTTAATGAAGACCTCTCGGCATAGGGTCACCTACCCCTCATTGAGGAGGTAACATTGGAATGCACCTATTTTCTTATAATTCCTGTTTAAAAAATTCCTCCCCAAGGACTACAACCTTGACGTCGTGGAAGGGCTCTTGCATCCCGGCGAACCCTAGAGCTGTGATTATAATTGCTCCTGGTAGGGTCACCCATGCCAGATAGGTCGAAGGTTAGGAGCCAGAAGAAAGGTAGTCCACGCAGCGTCTGTTCCTCAGTGAGGCGGCTGCAATGGCGTCTGACCCCAGTGGGGCGGCCAGTAAGTGATGGTGTCACGTTAAAAACACTATTGAGGAAGGCAACGGGAAACCACCCCAATTATCATTCCCAAGATTTTATGATGCACAACATGATGAAAAATAAGTCCTGGTAGCTGCAGGAAGGTGAAACCCTTTCAGGAATTAATAAGGGAAAATCATTCCAAACAACGAAAGATAAGGCAGACAGATAGCCGAACCAGAAAATACCCAAGATTGTTGGGAAGAAGATGTAGAAGAACTTAATGGTAAAGACATTAGGCCAGAAAGGTTAGACATAATAAGAAAATGTGACGTATATGAAGATTGCAGAGATATGGGCATACTCATATACATGCTCATGTATAGGCAAGTTGGTGGGGAATTCTAAAATCAGCTAAGGGTGTGGATGATCAACCTTTATTTAGCCAGTCATCCAAGGGGTTAAAAGCACTGCTAAGTCTATTAGGAATTCAATGCGATGGGAATGAGATGAATGTAAATGTAAAAAAAACGAATGTTATGCAGTTTTCTAGAAAGAAAAAGACTGAGTTAATATTAAAATAGGATTTTATAAACTTGAGCAGGTGGAACAGTTTACCTAGCTCGAATGTGCTCAGGACCAAAATGGTCAAATTAGTAGAGACATAAGGAGAAGGATTGTATTGGGCAAAGAAGCTGTCGCAAGGAAAAGGAAATTAATGGTAAGGAAATTGAGTAAAAATGTTGAGAAAAGGCTCCTCAAAATCTTGATATGGAGCACAGTTTGGTTTGGCGCGGAAACATAGACATTGAAGCAGGATGGTAGGCGCAGATTGATAGGCTTTTGAAATGTGGGTGTGGAGAAGGTGAAATGGACCGAAATGAAAACAAACGAGGAAGTGCTGGGTATGGTGTGGGAGGAAAGGCGATTGCAAGAAGAAGCCAAAAAGAGGCAGGAAAGATGGTTTGGAGAGCATATTGATCTGCAATTATAGTTGGGATATATATTATAGATGGGATGTTGAAAACTGTGGTATAGAGGAGAATGTTGGGTAAGCGTAGATGGGGCAGAAAAAGGATATGAATTTTGGACGGAATTAAGGGAAGAAGGAAGTTTACAAAGTTGAAGAGGTGCTAATGTTAATGTTGAATGCCTAGTTGTGTTTTGTTTAGAAGTTGCTGTACCGTTTCGTAGCTTAGGTACACTCAAAACCTACTTTAGCCGGTGGGTTACCAATTATAATAATCCTAAATCAATGAAAATGATATTATAACTGAAAGCTATGTAATGTGTTAATTATAAATATCAGATTTGCTTCAATGATATAATATATTGAAGAATTAGTTTTGAATTTCATGCAGAGTATGTATTTTTAAATCCACGTCGTTTCGTCGAATTACGACGAACGCATTTGCGTCGTATATTTAAAAATTACGTCCACACCATCCCTCGCTCAAATTTTAAGGAAAAATATACACAAATCCACTGTGAATCTCCAATTTTACTCTTTAGTATTCTTGCTTGAGGAGATATTTTATTTGCAGGGTAAAAAACATTTATATAAAACATTGAAGATACCCAAATGTGAAACAATCCGCTCTCATTTTATTTGAGATGAATAGTTTGCTATCGGTTACGAGCGTCGAGCTCACAACAAGGAAACATCCTAATCACCAGCTGCATTCCTATATCCCACAAAAATTTCTCTATAATTGCCATGGTCAGTAGACATATCCGAGTTATTTCTTGTTGTCCCAATATCCAAATGTCCAAAAGTAAGTGGAGCAAAAATCGATTGATAAGAAGAGGAAAGCGAAATTATTTTTTTGTCAAAAAAATATTGGTATCTGATAGAGGTTTAAGCACAGCTATAGGGAGTTAATCTCGGGAAATTAAAATGATTAATAATATTATTAAAAGTAGTGTACTAGTGAATAATGGAATTTAAACGACCCAGGCTGCTAATTCTTCTAGCACCCACTGACTCACTGGTGATAAAACCTAGGTTTCTGAATACGACCCAGAAACAGAACGCCAAAGCCCCAAGTGGCACACCGACCAGTCCAGCCTCAATCCCGAAAAGGCAAGAATGAGCAAATCAAAAGTAACAACAATGTTCATTGTCTTTTTCGACAGTTGACAGGAGTGGTCCATAAGGAGTTTTTTCCCCCAAGGTCAGACATTTTACGCTGTCTACTACGTGGATATTTTGGAAAGGCTCCGAAAAAGGGTCATCAGGGCAAGAAAAGACATCTCCGCTACCTGGCAACTCCATTACGAGAGCACGCCTTGCCACAACGCGCTATGAGTCCTGAGTCCCTGGCGAAACACGAAGTTTACAAAGAGCTCGCTCCCGAGAACCGGTGTCCCGGTACCTGAGACTGCCTGCGTGCCCTCTGTTACCTCTGTGCCTTTGTGCTTGGTCTTCCCCAAAAAAATGCAGTTTTAATTTTGTGAAAAAGTTTGGTTTACTTAGTTTTTGTGTTGTTCGTTATTAGTTTTGAATAGTGTGATGGGAATCTTCGAGGGTATTCTTAGTGTCTTATAGTCAATTGTTTCCAGCTCCTATGACTAGTTATTAGTGAATACTCTCTTTCTTTTTCTCTCCTTTTCTACGGAGTAGTCGGGTAAGCTTCAGAGTCAATTACAATTTTTTTAAAGTGTTGTGCAATTTAATTTAAAGTGCCGCCTTGTAAAAAGAACATTTTTAGTAGAGTATTCAGATTAGCTTTTATTTGGGAACTGGTTTATTAAACTAGGATTGCTTCAACTAGATCTCTTGTTGCCATGATAAAAACACTGGTGAATGCGCGGCTTTAAGGGCTCGTGTCGCCAAGTTTGAGAAAACGGGCAAGAGTTTCAATCAAATATTGACGGCCGGGTGGCTTATCTCAAGGGGGATGGAGCAAAGAGTGGGAATTCGAAAATCCGACGCGCCAATAGGGCGGCACGGGTTCGCCCAAATGCTAATAGGGGGATCAACGACCTACCTCTCGCCCCATCTCCCAATGCAGGAGTGTCGCCTCTCCGTAGAGCGGATGTTATGAGGGTTGTCTCTTGGGGTAAAGGGAAGGTAACGCTGCGGCGTGGATTGGACACTGCGGAGGCAGTTCCTATCCTAGTCTTCAATAGATCCCAGCTGCAGTCGGATGACAGCACAACCGTACCTGTAGCCCATACCCCTACTCCGAGGGCGTTGCCTTAGGTGAAACGTCAGGGGATGGGAAGAAAGGGAATGGTAGCGATAGGTAGTTAGAATGTACGCCGTGTTATGGTCCTATTGTGGGAAAGGGCAGGCCGCGTAGGCATCGATCAACGGGTGATCGCCAGGTGTATACTAGGAAGAGGAGTTCCTCAGTTGACGAAGGCGATCGAGGCTGCGGTCAAGCGCACGAAATGCTGTCGACTACAGGCCCATGTGGACACGAACGACGTCACGGACCGGGGATCCGAGGAGGTCCTCCGTTCTTTTAAGGATCTTAGCTCGGAAGTGAAGCGTATCCAGAGCGTCGAGGGTGTACAGCTGGGTTCAACGATCTTCGGCATCGTTGCGAAGGAGGATCGTGTGTCTCTGGTTTGAAGCCGAGTGGAAAGCGTAAACCAGAGATTTTGGCGATTCTGCTCGGACATAAGAGCCTCCTTCGTCAACCTAGGACCAACCCTCCGATCATGCAGGACTCCCCTTAACCGATCTGGGGTCCATTACACGGCGGAAGCGGCGAGTAAGGTAGCGGATAGGATACTCGACCACTGTAGGCCTTTTTTAGGATAGAGAGTAGGTCACTTAGTGGGTAGGTAATATCTGGGGCTAGCACAAATAAAATCATTAACAAACATAAAAAAGCAACGGAAAGCACTGACATTGATGCAGAAAAACATTTGACAAGCACTTCTCCACAAACGCGTCCTAAACTACAGTCAGATATAAATACGGGCGTCATTCAAAATAAAACTAATCTATCTATCATTCTAATAAATTGCAGAAGCCTCGAAAATAAAACAACGGATCTCGACCACATGATCCAAAATTATTCCGCTGATATATTATTTGGCACAGTAGGCACTGTAATGGCATGAATGACCATGAAATTTTCCCACTAGATTTAGTATTTTACTGACAGGCTAAAGGTACAAGACCCGGAGGAGGAGTTTCCGTGGGAGTGAAAAGTAATTTTGAAAGCAGAAAATGTTCATTCGAAAATAATAGCATGGTAAGTGTTTGGTGAACCTTACTGCGGTCTAATTACCCCACCATTAACTTTCACTCTTTCTATAGACCTCCAGACTTAGATGTTAAAACACTTCATACGCTCAATGAAAAAAATATAGCATTTTACACGTAAAAATAACGACAGCATCAACATGATTGGTGGTAAATTCCCTGGTATCGATAGGGAGAGCGATAGCGTTAAATCACGGACCTTCGACCGCGAATCATGCAATTCCTTCACATTTAATATTTATTAAAAGAAACTCCCTCCATCAAGCAGCACGCATGCCCACCCGTGGAAAGAACATATTGGACCTATTTCTTACAAACACACCTGGACGTATTATTAGTGTATCAACTGACGAGGACTTGAGTGACCATAAAGCAGTTAATATCCACTTGGACGTAGAAATCAAAAAGGTTGCTACACCAAAATGAAAAAAATTACGATGACCATAAAAGCAGGCTTTGAAACTTTTTCCAGTCAATTGAACTTCTCACTACCCGAGTTTAAAACCCGCTGAAGTCATGCCACCGCAGAAGAAATTTGGACACAATTTGTCAATATTATGCAAAAAGGCATCACAGATTTCATCCCTATAAAATACGTTTAGTCAAATCGCGACCCCAGGTGGTACGTTAGAGAAGCCCTTCGAAAGCAGAGAATGTTAAACTCTAGGGTAAATAAAGCAGGCGTGAACTAATCATCCTCGGGGAATAAGCACATATTGGACAAGTATGGATCCTCTAAAATTGAAACCAAAACACAATTACGTAGCGCCTTACTAGACTTTATACGTAAAGTACTATGCGAGTATTTGGACGCCGACCCCAAGGCTTTCTGCTCATATGTTAGGGAAGTAAATGGGAGTATGCGAACCGTGGCTTGCTTAAGGGATTGTAACAATATAATTCATATTGACGCGAGGTTAAAGCTAACATTCTAAATTCATTCTTCCAAAGCGTTCTCATGCTGTTCATGTTTCATGATGTTGCCACCGCATATCTCCAAGAAACAATACATACTCAACCCATGGAAAAACTAACAGCGGAACAACATGGAATTGTCTAATTACTGGATGAGATGAAACCCAACAAATTCCCGGGTCCCGAAAATATACCAAGTAGGGAAATAAAACATTTAGCCCCTAACATTGCCCCGTACCTCGAATTTATATTTAACAAATCCCTCCTAGAGTGCAAAGTCCCTAAGAACTGGAAAACCGCGCAAATAACGCCTATTTTTAAAAGTGGTGACAAGGAGGACCCCAGTAATTACAGACCTATGTCTCTCACTTCTATATGTTGCAAAATTTTGAATTGCACATAATTGTCATTTCCATAATGAGGTACCTTGATGACATTAAATTTTGAAATAACAATCAACACGGATTCAGGAAAAGTCGCTCATGCGAGAAACAATTAGGATTATTCACACGACTTACTTTTATCGGGTAAAAGTTGTAGGAAAGTGGCTGCAACCTTTTTAGATTTTCAAAAGACATTTGATATGATTCTCCATGGTTAATTATTCATAAAGTAAAGATCACAGGCATAAACAAAACTGTAATAAATCGGGTGGAATACTTTCTTTCAGAGCGGGACCAGAGGGTAGTCCATGATGGCGCTAGTTCCGAAGGCGTTCGAGTCACGTCGGGGGTACCTCAGGGAAGTGTAATCAGGCCGTTGCTTTTCTTGATGTTTGTTAACGATTTGAACCGCGAAGTGAAAAGTAAAATTAGGATGTTCGCGGATGACACGGTGATCTATCGGGAGATATCTGGGATGAGGATCGTTTTATTCTAGCTTAGGATTTAGATTGCAATACAATAACTGGTGTTCGAAATGGGGGTTGTCATTAAATCTTAATAAATGTTCGGTGGTAAATTTCTTTAAAAGATTAACGGGATTTGTTTACAAATTAGCTGGAGTTGACCTAGCAGTAGTTGATATGGTAAAATACCTAGGTGTTACATTCACTAAAGACTTAACTTGTGGGACCCAAGTAAGGGAGTGGGACACAAGTTAAGCCTGCGATCAAGCATATAAAAAATTGAGATTTATTAGACGCATTGTCGGCAGAAGTGACTGAAGGTCAAGGAACGTTATTACCACGCTCTTGTAAGGCCTCGTATAGAATATGCATGTAGCGTGTGGGATCCGAGTGAAAAAGGCCTCATTCGGGAAATTGAGAAGGTTCAACGGCGGGCAGCCCGTTTTGTTAAAAACACTTACGGTAAAACGAAAAGCGTCAATGAAATACTAATGGAGTTGGGGTGGGAATCATTAGAAGAAAGACGATTCAATGTAAGATTGAAATTGCTAAATAAATTCAGATCCGAATGTTTCAGCTTCGTGGTATCGCAAATTATTCGCACTCCAACATACATTGGTCGCTTGGATCATGTATATAAAATTCGGGAAATAGATACCAGAACTAGCAGACTCAAGGACTCCTTCCCACGGACAATATGGGATAGGAACTGCAGGGTTATATGTAGTAAAAATTCCACTTGCCACCCTTAGTGCCTAGGGAATGCACTTCTCGTGCGTTTTATTGTTAAAACCCTTTTTTCTCGCATGACCGCATTAGGATGCCATTAAAAAATGTAGTCCTCTTTACAGGATTGCTTTCTCTGTTTTTAAGTTTCCCCTTCCATCCCAAGTCTCTCTCCGGGGGCCATCCTGCTACCTGCGGCGTTGTGTCACATTCCCCCCCCAGAGTCCTAGGAGAGGAGAGCGTTGTATGTTGCATGTCCATATGATAGCGGGATTGTGCCTTCTTATTTTCCACATTCTAGCTTGCACCTTATCGGATACATTGTTTACTGCACCCCAAGATGCAATTGCTTGTTAGTTGATGTTAGATGTATTTTGACGCGTGTAAGTTCAAAGGATTTTTGCATGAATTTATACGCCACTGTAAGTATAGGTTTGCATTGATGTTTTGATTTTGCATGCAGTTTGGTTCTCTTTTACGGGTGATGACCTAACATCCCCCGCCACATGCCCTTGTGGCGGCTTGCGAGGTATTATGTAGATGTAGATTTATATATATTCTGTCCTCATTCAAAACCGTATTATTTTTCTGATGCCATTACCAGTGAGTTGAAACAATTTTTGTACATCGAACTTACGCATTCGTTATACCTGCAGCCAAAACCTGTAGAGAGTCCAGTGCAGACTACACGCCTACTTACCTAGCCGTTGGTGCATTGAATGATAATGCATTCATTGGAGAGTGCACATTACGCTCCCAGACCTCGCGGCTAATTCAGGCATCTGCAAAAAACACATTTATTGGGATTTGCAGATTAGAGGACCATTCTAATTCTCAGCCGGCCGCGGGTCCTCGAACCTCACAACTCATTCCCATCTATTAAGTCTATGGAGATAAGGAATCTGTATTAATTTATTGAACTCAAAATTTGAAGAAAAATAAGATTTCATTTGGAGTCTCGACTCATTAGTCCATAATATTCCCTCTAGAGGCATCATTGTACTTTCGATAGGGATTGCATATTTATGGTATTCATGAACTCATCTGCAATTGAATGGTAATACAGGGTTAATGTTTTGTATCATGTGAAATAATGCTATCTTCAGTTAATTTGATAGATTTATTTCCTTGGTAAAATACCACATTGTAAAATTTAGACAGTGTTTATCTTAACAATTAATCACCTTAGATGAACAATTAATCACCTTTGATGGTCTTTGTGCAATATTATTCTCAATAGTTTCGGACGGCATATCCAACAGACAGGATTAAAGTCTCTATCGCTTATGATTCAATTCCCTTGTCTATTTTCTAGCATCTCAATGCATTTCCCATGTCAACATAACAACCAAACATATGCCAAAAAATGTGCACTCACAATCATTGTATTCCCGGCGCATGCGCGTGGCTTATCGGGTGACTCGGAGGAGAAACATGCAAAGCAATCGCCAAGCAGGGGCGACATTCCAAGCACGAACGCCTGAGAAAATATCCTCCCGATATTTTTTCGCGAATTCAATGTCCATGGTGGCGTAAATCACTCATCGGTCTGCTGCCCCCCCGATCGCCAAATCGAATGAACGCCGTCGCGGGATTTAATTGTCGAGGCGACCGAAAACTGCACCGATCGACGCGAGGTGATTAAACGCGGGCGCATTCTGTTCGGGAGAGATTTCGCCGGGAGATGCATTTAAATTACACTTGTTCCTGCCCTCCTCTCGCCCGGCCGCCTCGTGCCGCCTGTGTATCCATTAGCCCTCATTCCCTCTCCCGACGACCGCTCCCTCCCTCCTTACATCCCGACCTTCGAATCGCCATCTCTCCATTCTTCCCGGAGCCGTCCTTTCGCCAGAAAACCTTATCTCGTCCAGGCATCACATTCTCGTATGTGCATGCGTCCGTGTGCTCCCCGCCCCGTCCCCTTTTGCCGTCCCGCCCCTCCACACCCCTTTTCGGGAAGCCCCTCGTCCCGGAGGCCTTCGTATAGCTTCCGCCTTATGTGCACGACCCATCCGCGCAAATCCATATTCAATGGGGTCTCTAGCGTCGCACATGATCTATGGCCATCCCTGCGAGGATCACAAAAGAGTTTTTGGCGAGCGGTCCTGCCGCGACTCCGAGGGAGCGGTGGTGGCCGCACAGCATCCCTCTCGGGAGGGATGGAGGTGTGGGGGACTGGGGGAGAGGGCGTTATAATGTGAAGGGGTGGTCGGTGGCCGCGTGGAATGAAATTGGGGTCTAGCGTGTGTGCGTCGTGTGTGTGTGTGTGTGCGGGGGTAGTAGTGTGGGGACCCCGAAGGGGGGAGGGGGATAGCATTTTCGCTGGTGAGGATGGAATGGGGTCCATAGATTTACTGCTGCGTTGCAAGCAATAGCTGGAATGATAATTGGTTTCACTTCCCCCTCTCGCCGCGCGCTGTTTGCTGCCTCGTTTCTACGCAATCATTTCACCCACCCCTCCCCGCACTCCGCCTCTATGAATTAACAAGTTAATGCCCCCGACGCTATCATAAAGGATTATTCATGCTCATTCTTTAATTCGCCAGCGACTTCCTCTCGTTTCCTCATTTTTAGGGCGTAATAAGATTAACGGGTTATGGTGTCCATCGTTGCACTGGATGCAAGTGAACACTTGTGCGAGGGATCGGAACACTTCAGTTTAATTCAAATGTTTTTCATTTACCTTTCGAACGTATATGATGCCATGGATGTTGAATTTTTGATTTGTGGAAGAATTTATAAATTAGAAACCTCAAATGATGAGTCCAACCAGAAATTATTTTGTGTTTAAAAAAATGATCACTTCAATCAGAGTTAATCTCGATAGTTCAGGACCTATCTACAACTGACTGCGATTTAAATTTTGTTCATTAATTAGCAATTCATCTTTTTTTTACTGTCGTTGCAAACCAACGGATAAAGATTATATTTCGTTCACAAATTTGGAAAAATGAAATAGTGTTTAATGAATAAAGTTGTTCAATGTGTCAATAGCAACGAACAATCTTCACATTTATTCTTTTGCTTTATCCATGCTAAATGAGTTTGTAATTTTTCACAGACCTTAAAGTCTCTTGAAAATTAGATACTCATTTAATATGGACATCAAACGATTCCACGAAGTGGAGTCTAAAGGTGTAAAGTATCTTTTGCTTAATTCCTCACCTTAATTGCAGTATTTTCCGATGGTCACGACACTCGATAGGCCAGGCTCATTATAAATTTCAATAAGTAATGTAGTTTTATTGTCAATATTATAGCTCATCAAATTCCAAATAGCAGGGTAATTAGCAAATGAATGAAGTCATTTGATTAGGCAAAACGAATTTATCGATTTTAAAATTTATATTAATTTACTATCGATATCATTTTCGTAATTCCAATTTTACCAAAATGTTGGTCGTTAAACATGGACTCTGAGGGTATAGTTCGCTCCGTGAACTTCTTTATGTGGTCTATAAAATTCGTTATTGTTCGTAATTATTGCTCTGGCTATCGTTCCGTATTTTACATGGGAAGGTTTTGATTATTTCTTGGAGTACTTGAAGACTTCCATTACTCCACACGTTCATTTTCCGCGTATGTACTAAACAGGAATTTAATGGCCGTTCAGGTTATTACCACTTTGGTACACCCTTCACCGTCCCCGCTCTCATCCATCCCGCTCCCCCCCACCCGCCCTCTTTCACTCGAGCACTTGAAACTTTCAGTTGAGCTGTAAACGCATAAAACTTGGCCAAATCCTTGCATAATCCCTACCGAAAAGTGGTGGGAGCCCTCCTCTCCCCCCCCTAATTAAACTCGTCTCCTACCCATCCCTCCATTCTCCCTCTCCTTTCCTCCCCCTTTCTCGGGGACCCGAGTCCCCGCCAATCTCCATTCATCTTCCCACATGTTGGTGCCGTCTTCCTCCCTCCGCGTTTTGTCACCATTATCGAATCCGAGTGAGGGGGCGGAAGGTGGCAAGGCCCCTTCCCCTAGCCTCGTCGTTAACCCTCTACCCTCCCTCCAAACAACACCCCCCTCCCCACAGCCATAGAAGGAGGACGGCCGCTCTTCACGGGAAGAGTTGGCGCGTAGGAGTGTGAGGTCTTGCGTGTGCGGAATGGGATGGACACTGCAATCGGAGGAAGCGCATGGGATTAGGAGCGTAAAGTTGGCAAAACAGATGAAATGAGGACCGCCCTGAAATGGTTAGCGAGCGTTTCACGCTCGGAAGTAACGCAACCACTCCTTCCCTCCCCGGGGACTCAAGGTGACCGGCGAAGAATTCCTAAGCACGTTCAACTATGGACGAATAGAAACTTTGGTTTATCATAATACACTCAAAGTATTGATTTTCTGAATTTACGGACAGAGCTTTTGGATTTATATGTATATATATATATATATATATATATATATATATATATATATATATATATACACACGTTACGCAAAATTCGCAAAGTAATGCATTATTTTTCTAAGTAATGTGTTGAAAGTATTTGCACAAACTTAAAATTCTTCATAGTACTGTCCTTAGGCCTCTACGAATTTTTTCCAGCCACTCTACCATAACCGGTACGAGCTCTGGAAATCTTTTTCTGGTATCTCTCGCAAGATCTTCGTCACGGCTGATTGGATCTCTTCTATGGACGAGAAACGGGTTCCTTTCAGGGCTGCCTTAATCCAAGGGAACAGAAGTCTACCAGAATGACGTCAGGACTATACGGGGGGGGGGGAGGCAGCATTGAAACCTGGTGTTTGGCCAGGAACTCGCGGACTCTCGTAGCGCGTTGTCGTGATGTATTTGCCAGCCAGCCAGCGGAAATGTCTTTCTGTTCTGATGACCCTGTTTAGGAGTCTTTCTAGCATATCCACGCATTAGGCAGCGTTACTCGTTTGTCCTTGAGGAATAAACTGCCTATGGATCACTCCTTCACTGTCAAAAAAGACAATGGACATTGTTTTTACTTTTGATTTGCTCATTCTTGCCTTTTAGGCTTGGGGACCACTCGGCGTGCTTTGGCGTTTTGTTTCTGGGTAGTATTAAAAAACCTAGGCTTTATCACAAGTGATGACCTTGTCCAAATACTCCGGTTCATTTTCAATACGTTACAAAAGTTCACTTGAAATCTCCTCTCGATTCGTCTTTTGGTCGTCTGACAACACCTTGGGCAAGAGCTTAGCGGACACTTTCCTCATCGCTATATCTTCCGTAAAAACGCGAATTACAGCATTAGACGGCAATTTTCGTTCATTGGTAACCATCTCGATACTCAATCATTTTGCTGGTCTCTTCAAGATATATTTTCAGTTTAGCACAAAACTTTATCGCGTAACGTCGCTCGATCTTTGATTCCATTTTTCGTGACACGGTCGGCGCGCAGAGGTTTACCATAAATGACGTCCTGCCGCTTTCACAGCTTGGAGAGCACTAAGACCGTTTTTCGGCAAAGCTTAGCGTCCTTCCCAACCTATTCCAAGTGGTTTGATCCCACTCTGACGAATAGGAGCGGCCCGGGAAACATCTACATAATACCCCGCAAGGACCTGTGGCGGGGGAATTAATGGAATAACTTTCGGAACGCACCTTGTACATATACATACGGTTTTGATGTTCTCCACAAGAAATGCATAATCAAATATATATATATATATAAAATATAATGTATATATATATATATAATATAATGTATATATATATATATATATATATATAAAATATAATGTATATATATATGCATCTTTATATGTATATATCTATACGTTTTTGTTAGTTTGTTTATGATAGTATTTTGCTTGTGGCAAATAATTATTGACAGAGTAATATGCAAACTCAATACCGATAAATACAGTGCGGTGGAGGTGACCGTGGTGCACAGTATCCAGGGAATGTCGCAAGAAGACTCATCCGCAACATTCTCTGGAATGTCACTACGGCACGCGAGGACCAGTATCCGGGTGTCGCGTAGGATTCCATCACGATGTTTTTCGTGCCCACGTTGACATGAAGTTCCCTCGGCCACATCCGCGGCCCGACTCTTCGCTATCGAAGATTTTCGGCGACGAAATCAGGTGAACACGGTGGTGGAAAGCAAACAATAGCCGTCCACGAGCTTGTAGGGCCGCGAACCTAAGACGGGCGAGTCTCGGCTTGCCTTGGTCTCGCCCTCTCCTCCGGCTTTTCCGGACGGGCGTAAAATGCAGCAGGGTCAGGGCCGAAGGGTGCGAGCGGAGAGGGAAGGGGGTGTCGGGACGTCGGACTCAATCTCGAGCACACGTCTCCGCCTAATACGTCGCTAAACCCCTTCAATATTCATGCAAATACATGGGGAGGGGTTTCTTTCTGGGGAGGAGGAGGCCCTCGTGAGGTTGTTGAGAGATCAAGGGTCGTCGTCGTCTGGGGAAGTGAAGGAAGGGTGGTGGGCCGGCGGGGAATTTTTCGTAAAAATTTGGAGCGGGGGTGAGTGGAGAGGGAGAGTGAGAACGAGGAGCGCGGTAAAGAGGAGGCATAGCGTTCACCCGTCTGGGTGTAGGATGGCACAAAGTGTCGATAAACACTGTTGTGAGGGGGGAGGAGGGGGTGTAGTGGGAAGAAGGAAGGAAGGACTTTGATGCGGTGCAGTCGGGGAGGGAGGGCGGTTGGCAATTGGGGAATTAAGGGAAGGAGTGATATTCGGATGGGGGGATTGCGATGGGAGTGGCGATGTGTCGCCAAGGCGGAGGCATTCATTGACTGCTGAGGGCGGCCGCCGTAATTGGCCGGAGAGGAGGGAGCACCCGGCGTCTTCTCTCCGCAGAAATGGGAGTTTCCTAATGAGGATTAGTTATATCGCGCGCACCCGTGTTGTGCTTTGTGTGTGCATGTGAGTGGGAGCGTTTGGTATCGGGTGAGGAGGGGGAGGGGTGTAATCTAAGAGAGAGAGGGGGTGGGGGCGGGGTAACGAAGCGGGGAGAGGTCCATTCGGAGCAAGAACGGAAGGTTTTGTTAGCGAGGAGGGGGGGCGAGGGAGTAAATGAGTTTCGTGAGAGACGCAGGGTTGCTCTCATTGAAGGCGACTTAGCGTGGAGGGGGATGCGCACCAATTCCTCCGACACCCTCTCCTCACCCCCCTCACTCGCTACTTCTCATCCTTCACCCTCCCACCGCCCACCCACTTCCTAGGTTTCATTATCCTGCAACACTCTCTCACCTCCCTTCTTACAGTCTATACATTAAAACATATAAACATGCATGCGTGGGTACATATATATGTATGCACACACACACACATACTACCTTGATCAAAAATTTCCCGGAATAACCACCGTGTGGCGCTCTTATCGTTCCGATTTGAGTTCTGTTTTTTTGTTAAATTGGTACATCTGTTGTTGATATTCCCTTTAAATCTTAGTGTCATAACTTGACATTTGCAAAAGTTACGTAGCCAAGAGTACATCTATCTCTGTGTGTGTTGGCGATTTTTTACAATTTCAGAAATGGATTTAAATTTGCAACAACGAACTTGTATTAAATTTTGCGTAAAAAACGGATTTAGTGGCGCACGGACGTTGGAAATGTTGGAAAAGTGTTTCGGCAACGATTCTCTAAAAAAACGGTCGTTTACCAGTGGCACGAGCGGTTCAGAAGTGGTCGTGAGTCAATCGAAGATGATGAACGCAGTGGCAGACCATTGACATCGAAAGTCGGTGAAAAAATTGATAAAGTAAAAGAAATGTTGGTCAATAACCGCAAATTAACCATCAGAGAAATAGCGGAGGACTTGAACATTGCCTATGGATCCGCCCAAGACATTGTGGTTAATGATTTGGGTTTCCGTCGTGTAGCAGCAAAGTTGGACCTCAATTTCATGCAAAAAAGAGACCGTGTTGACGTCGCAAAAGACATGATTTGCGAGGCTGAATCCGATCCCACATTCATCAAAAGGATCATTAGTGGAGACGAGACGTGGGTTTATGAGTACGACACGCAATCCAGACATCAGGCAAGTGAATGGCGTTCACCAAATGAGCCGAGACCAAAAAAACCACGTCGTTTTCAGTCAAAAAAGAAGGCAATGCTGACGGTTTTCATGGATTACAACGGTGTAGTGCATCATGAATTTTTGCCAGAAGGCCAGACAGTAAACAAAGAGTATTATTTGGGCGTTATGAGACGTTTGCGTGAAGCAATTCGCCGAAAGAGACCAGAAATGTGGGCAGAAAACTCGTGGATTTTGCACCATGATAACGCACCGTCGCACAGTGCTATCATTATTCGTAATTTTTTGACGAAAAATGCAACAAATACCATCCAACAGCCACCGAATTCACCTGATTTGGCTCCCTGTGACTTCTCTCTGTTCAATCGAGTTAAAAAACCATTACGGGGAACGCGTTTTAGCAGCCGAGAGGAAGTAATGGAAAAATCGCAGGAAGCACTGATGGACATACCGAAAACCGAATATAAAAAATGTTTCGAGGATTGGATCAAGCGCTGGCATAAGTGTGTTGCAGTCGATGGGGATTACTTTGAAGGGGACAATATAGATTTAGATGAATAAACTTGTATTTTTAATTTTCTGAATAAATTCCGGGAAAATTTTGATCAAGGTAGTACATATATATATAAACACACACACACATATATATATATATATATATATATATATATATATATATATATATATATACATTCAAACACGAAATCCCGCCAAACGGCGAACTCTTTCATACGGAAATGGATATAAGGAAAAGGGAAAGGAACACACATAAAGGACGAGCACAGTATTATTTATTTATTATTCATTTACACAATTACGTTACAATTAGGCGATTTTCCTAGTGGCAACGGTCAAATTTGGTCACAGTTATCTCTTGCAACGAAAATTACATACGGACACATAAAAACAGATAAGAGACAAAATATTTTTACATACAATGACACTTTCACGTCACATACAAACAAACTTCCACATCACATACAAAATGCCGTCCACATCACATACAAACAATATTTTCATAACTAAAATGAAGTTTATTACCCAGTGGCTGCTTTACATTTATACTTAAAACTTCTAAATTTGGATTGAAAGGGCTCAAACAAACCTCCAGGCAGCTGGTTCCAATTAATTATAGTTCTATTAAAAAAGAGAATTTTTTCTTATTTGTTTTTTGAGTCCTTATTTTTATTTTGTGGCTATGGTCGTTTTTTCCCTTAAAGTTAGGCTTTTCTATCCACTGCCATAAATCTTCCCACGCTTCGTCCTTTTTAACAATTCTATACATCGCGCCTAACCTACTCCTTTTTCTTTTTTTTTCAAACTCTCCCATTTCAGTTCATCTAACATTTCTGTGACGCTATCTGTTCTTTTGTACCTTCCGAGGACATATTTTGCTGCCTTTCTTTGAACTTTTTCTATCTTTTTAATATGCCCCACCTCATATGGATCCCATACTATGGAGGAGTATCCTAGGATAGGGATAACCAGTGCCTTATATGCTTTTTCTTTTGTGGCTACGTTACTTCCTTTTCAATTTCACATCAACCAATGCAATACTTTAAATGCCTTTAATGTCAGTAGAGGTGGGGAAGGCGGAATCAGGAAAATCACAAGTGTAAAAATATTTCCTAGACTGGGACTTCCATTATTTCGCCGTGTCTAGAGTCATTAATACTTTTCCAATTAATACTTTCCCATTTCAGCACGACATTTTAGTGATGTCTATTGCACACGAATACCACTTCAAATGTCAATATATCCTGTTCAGAATGTTCTCCTTTGCAAATTAGGTACAAGCACCAAATGAATGGGAACGGCATTAAGAAAGACGAAGGGTGAGAAGTAATGATTAGGAAAAGGGATAAAACATCCACTAAAAGAACCCAAAATGTTCTAATCCAATATACATGCTGGTGGAAAATTAGTCGCAAAAATGTATGGGTTTCATCCAGGAAAATATATCTTTGGTGTACGGATGAAGGAAGTAATAAGAATGAACCACAACCGTTAATACAATGGACTCTCACCGCACATAGATAGGTCATGCTGGACTGGAAAACGAGAGGGGGGAAGTTCTCTCAATTCATGGCCATTCAACTTATGGTTCTTCCTTAGGGTTTCCTTATTTAGGGCCTACAGTCTCGCGTCCAACGGTATTTGAAATTTCGCCCGACCTCTCCTTTCTCATCTCCATCCCCACCCGACGTCCCCTCTCCTCCGGGGGAGGGGGGACAAGAGAAGGACGTCGGGCGGGGACGATGCCCCCCCTCGCAGAGTGACGGGTGTCGGGCCGCGCTCTCGCAGCCCCCAATGGGCGGGATTACGCACCCGCGCCGGGGGTCGAGTGCGTGTGCCGGCCAGGCCTCTCCCTCCCGCCCCCGCAGCGAGAGGCATTTGGATTCCGCGGGGGCGGCAATCGACTCCTCCTCCCCGCCCCGCTCCCCGTCCTCTTTCCCGGCAAAGTTGATCGCACGGCTGGCGAGCCGGTGTTTCTCGGCAGCGGCGGGTCGAGGGCGCGTCGTGTCGGAAGGGGTTTCCAGGGAAGCCCCTCGGTATTCCAAATTACTTAATTTCCCCCCTCATGTGATTAACTCACGAGATTCTTAGGCGGCTTATAAAGGTTTCCGACGAATGTGAACTGCTATTAATTCATATTGAAGTGATGCTATTTTTGGCATTTTCATTAAATTACCATTTGGGATATACATGTAAATAGGAAGAGGAGGAGGTCAAGTGGCGAGTGACGTGTCTCATTGCCAAATAAGGAGGTGAGGGACTGGGGAACCGTCTCCCTTTTCCGTCTGCGGTTCCACGTGGGGAGGGGGGGGGGGTTAGGGGGTGCAAGTAGCAATGGGACTGCGCAGTGTGAACCTATTGCGAAGTGGGAGGAGTTGCTTGGTTGCCGCGACCGCATATATTCTCAGGTGTAGAGCGACTCAATCAAAGAAATGTCGACTGGGAATTTTATACCATGGAATAATGTGTTAAAAATATAATTCCTGAGCGTGAAAAAATTACTCGAAAGTGCTACGGCAAAGTTTTGATAACAGAGCGAGCATGGGAGGTCTCTCGAATAAAAATAATCGTCCCACTGTGATGAAAAATACATCAGCACGTTCACTATGCTTATGCAAAAACATTAATCAAAAATTTTCATAATTACTAAATAGATTTTTTCAACCAAAAATGATATCACTGACAATGATGCAGTGGGCCCATCGTAACGAGCCGCCATCTCCATTGCCCGCCACCTTTGAAACTCGTATCCTATGCTTTCATTTAGAAATTGAATGGCGAAGGCCTTGTTTTGGGGGCGAGGAAGGGGGGACGGAAGAGTGAAAAGGTCGTCACCCGCGTGAGTGACACGGGATTCTGATGGCAACCTAAGCTGGGAGGGCAGAGATATGCGCGGATTAATGTGATTCGACAGATCACTACGCAATAGGTCTCAAAGAACATACGTACAAATAGTATGTGTACAGAATGTTAGACATCTGTCAACTATTTGTCTTTGCAAAAGTTGATCTTCAGGCATGCATGAAAGGTGCGATGCCAGCATGAACGCGTCTATCTATGATTGATGCCAGCATGAACGCGTCTATCTATGATTGATCCTTCCCCGTGGAGTAAAAACTCTTAATATTTTATTGTTATTTCGTGCCATTATTATCCTGTGTGCAAAATATGAAAAATCTAAGAATATAAAATATCTTATCCAATTGAAGCTTATAATGCTAGCATTTTTAATATTCAGAAGCAATGGGATCTTGTTATGAAATATGTATGTATGTATATATATATGTATAAAAATAAATATACGTATATATGCATATATAAATAAATAAATATAAATAATATGGTATATATATACTATATTTTTTACATTTTATATATATAGATATTTCATAACAATATCCCATTGCTTCTATATATATACTGGGCTGACACAATATAACATAAATAGAATAGAATAGCAACATTTAAAAGGACACTCACACGGTAAATTGTTCGAGCTTTCGGCCCTCTCAGAGGCCTTCTTCAAGTGAGACTGAAAATATGCTGTTGCTGTGGAGAGGGGAAAGAGGCATGGGCGGGGAGGGGAGGTGTGGAGGAAATGCTGGGAGGGAAATTAAAGATGGCGGTTAAGGGTGGGAATTTTGAAAGAATGGAAAGCTAATATGTAGGCGGATTCACGAGTTCTCACCTCTATATTGGTGGCTGAATCAGGTAGGGATTCTAGGATGCTTAGAGCAAAACACTGGTCGAATGAAAAGTTGTGGGAAATGGCGTGTGAAGGGATAGAAAGAGAAGAGAGTGAGACAGAATTGCAGGAGTACCGGTGATTATTCATCCGAATGGATAAGGAAGTGCAATGTTTGCATGACAAAAGATAAATAATGTTTTTTGAGAGGCAATTAGCGTGGAAACGAGGTGAGGGGGCAATGAGGGGATTTTCCGTACAATCGTGGCATATATATATATATATATATATATATATATATATATATATATATATATATATATATATATATATATAAAATATCTTCGAAATGGAACGCTCATCGGCGACACACAAATATATAAAAACACAGATGTAGATTTTTAGAATATAGAGACACAAAGAAAGGACACTCACAATTTGTTATTTTACGTTTCGACAGCACGGCTGTCGTCTTCAGAATGAAAGACGACAGCCGTGCTGTCGAAACGTAAAATAACAAATTGTGAGTGTCCTTTCTTTGTGTCTCTATATTCTAAAAATCTACATCTGTGTTTTTATATATTTATATATATATATATATATATATATATATATATATATGTGTGTGTGTGTGTGTGTGTGTGTGTGTGTGTGTGTTTGAATTTACACACACACACACACAAACACGCATACGAGCGCCACTTCGAACTTTCCTTCCTTGTTTGCGTTTCACCCTACTAGAAATATTCTTCTCTTTTATTTTTATTTTCACACATCTCCCTTTATACGTCCCCCTTCATGTCAGCATCTCCTTATCTTGCCATCCCCAGGCTGTCTGGCCATCTAAAGTCAGATCATCCGCGAATCTGACTCGACCATTTTCCCATCTACTTGGATTCTTGCCTCCACTTCCTCCTCTCATAGCTCCCTTTTTTCCTCCGCGCGTGCGTTGAAGGAAAGGCAATTCATAACGATGGGCACTATTAGAATCGAAATGGTTGAGAGTGGCTGCTGTAACTGCTGAACTCCCTTTGCGATGGTTTCTGGGCCTCGTTGGTCCATATTTCAATTGGTCAATTGGGAAAGACAAAGGGCAGGATCTTGAATTCTCAACTTGCAAAGGGAAGAATGAGATAGAAAGTGGGAAAAGCGATAAAAGACTGGAATGGCTCAGTTTACTAATGAAGGAATTATCATTGGGGTTGTGTCATGAAAATGTAGAAATATCATCACCACATGTTTAGCCAGCATGAATGGTTGCAAAACATAATTAAACATATTGCTAGAAGAGAAGCAGTAGGACGGAGAGTACGAACTGCGAAAGAAGCCGAATAGCGAAGGATTAGCGAGTTAGCATTAATTCGGAAGGGATGGAGTTGGGAAACGAAAGAATAGGACTCAACTTGCTTGAATTGAAAACTTGCGGTGACTTATGATTCCAGTTCTCACTTCGGGAGCAAGTCAAATAAATTTCGTTGGAATGGCGTGAAATGATTAAACGGCATAGCGTTTCCGCGTGGGACGGCACCGATTCCGACAGGTCCGATCTCGCCTTCCGCATTCCAAATTAAGTCTGCATATTCTTTGCAGACATATTGAAAGGCTCCCAACAAAACTAATTGCGCCAATCTAAGCATTCGTACATCTGCAAGCTAATAAACTTTTGACACATTTTCCCTGTAGGAGTTAATGATGCGTACAGGTAGTTGAACTCAAAACTACATACAGATAACTAACCTAACTATTCAAGTCCGCATGAACCTGAATACATTTTTAAAATTATTAATTTCCTCCACACTGCGGAATATAAGCATTAAGTTTAAAAAATAAGAGTTAAATAATAAATTAAACGAAATAAAAAGTCTGCTAACGATTCCATGCGCACCCATTTTTAGGAACATTTTCAACTTTTCCGACGAAAGTCAATTAAAAGGC
Source organism: Hetaerina americana (assembly GCF_022747635.1). Taxonomy (NCBI): domain Eukaryota; kingdom Metazoa; phylum Arthropoda; class Insecta; order Odonata; family Calopterygidae; genus Hetaerina; species Hetaerina americana. The sequence goes on along the minus strand of NW_027287139.1, from coordinate 203,666 downwards.
ACCGCAAATGCAATAAAACAAATAAATATGTCGGCGAATAAAATTCTCCCACGACCTAATTTCAGTGCCCATCAAGGGAGATCGAATCGGAGGTTGGCTCGTCCGATGGAGTCCCCTTCTTAATCTTTTCCATTTCCCTCCTTCCTTCCAACTTTCGCCGCCTCGCAATCAGTCCTCCTTCCACTGCTTCCCGCTTGAAGGAAAATGAGGGAAGCAGGAAGAGAGAGAGAGAGATGCGGCCATTCCCACGATCCACGCTCCGGCACGGTGCGAAGGAGTCGTCGTCAGCCGAGAGGAGGCGATGAAATCCCTTGAAAGGAGCATTAGTACAACTCTCTCCGTCACACTCCATCTCGCCCCCGCCCCTCCCCCCCTTCCATTTAACTATATGTCTTGCTAGTTAGCGCCGACTTGAAAAGCTCCGTCATAAATACGCAACGGCACGTCGATTTCACGGAGGCTCACGTAGTCGCGGGGGGTGGGGGTGGGTGGGTTGTCGGGTGGGGAGGCGACAGGAGATTAGTCCGAAAAGGAGAGAGGATCTCCTGGAGAATGGGGATGACAGCGATTGCTCAGTCACCCGCGGGGGCTTCCGATTCATCTCCGCCCCGGCCCCCCCCCCACTCCCCTCGCCAAGGCAGTCTCTCGCATGCATACATTACTCTTCCTTTCTTGCCCCCTTATCCTTGGTTAAACCTTGGTTATCAACATTGTTCATAATATTTTGGGTGATGGTTAAAATAATTTACGGATGAAAGAGAATCGGGTCTAATTTTAAATTAATAAATAAAGGAGTTGATTAATCGATGAGGATCTAACTTAATGGTACATTTGATTCTAAAAAAGAATTGATAATTGTCCTTCATGCATACAAACTACATTATATATATATATATATACCTTAACCGGTAGATTACCTAATAATAATAATGTATATATAAGTGCAAAAGCAGAGCTTAATAATGGTTTGTGGTAGTCCAAGGTTTGATAGTATTTAGACCCACTTGCCCGGTAGACTGGTCGCACTAGCAATACTCAAGACGGAGGTTTGGCGGCGCTGTTTTTGACGGTTTGGTTGTTGCGCGCACACTGAGGGAGAGCAAGGCGACGCCGGGGGTTGGTGCAGTGGACGCCGGAAAAAGGGGGAGTTGGGTGGGGGTCTAATGAAAGAGCGTTGATGTGCAGTGGGAGGGGGGTCACGTGTGTTTCGTGGTATCGCAAGAGTCTGTCCGGGGGTGGGGGGGGCGGGGCCAAGAGGTTTTATGTGAGCGAGACAGAAGCATTGGTAGGGAAAAGGGAGATGAGGAGGTTTATTAGCCCCGGGGACATCATCTCTCCCCGGCGCAGTTATGCGTGTTGACAGCGTCCCACGAAGCGACAACGATGAGCCGGGGAACGTGGCGGGCACTTTGTATGTCGGACTTTTCCCCCGTAAAACCTCTCATTCCTACCACCCCTAGCCACGCCCCTCATCCCACCACCGCCCTCCTCCCTCGGCAGAAGGAAAGGGTGCGTGTATTCGGGGATTTTCCCATCCCCACCGCTCCCCCCACTCCTACGTCACTAATGGATTGACGTCGGGAGATGGCGCGCCATTGAGAGTCGTGTGTCTGCTTTGGAGAGGATGGGTAGGTTTAGCTCTCTTTGGTGTGACTTTTTTGGGAAAAAATACCTCGCACCCTTCCTCTTCCGCCCGTCCGCAAAGCTCCCCACTTCCCTCTAATCTCCATCTCTGCTCTCTCCGAAACGCTGGCGGAGCCGTGAAAATTTTTTCCGTTGGGTAATGAACTGTCGCCAAAAGAACTTCCATATTTTTACCCACGCAAGGCATCTCAGTCGTTTTGGTGTGGTGAAAGAATAGAAGAGGGCACTTTTGCCAGCCTTAGTTATTAAGTGAGTAAACGGAGAAGGAAAATGAGTAAACGTCGAGGCTAATGATAATAAAATTTGTGATATAAGTTGAGTGTAAATATAGGTACACACACACACACACACACACACACACACATATATATATATATATATATATATATATTTATATATATATATTTATATATATATATATATATATATATATTTATATATATATTTATATATATAAATACACACACGTGTATACAAACATACATGTTGGCATATGCCTTTAATATAATTTTATCACATCTTTCGTGAAGCGGGCAGATGTGTCAATTAAAATCAGTGAAAGCGCCTCCACAAATTTAGTTAAACGTTCAAAAGCAAAATAGCCCATTTTTAAAGTTTTAAAACTCTATGTTTTCAAAGATTTGCAATATTGCCTTTGTCATTGGGGTGTAGCGCTTATTCAAACTATAATGATAGTGCAGCGAGGCATCGTCATCAGTTGACCTAAGACTGGTTTCACATCGCTCTTCCCACTTGATCCCTTTATCCGCTTTTCTCCGTATTCCTACTTTTCAGATGTTTTTTTTCAGCAATTTATCTCATCCTAAGTTATCTAACTGTTCCTTACGTTAAAATTTCGCTCGATGACTCCCATATCAGCTATTCCGTCTTGTGCCATAATTTATAATCGGTGGAGATAAACTAGACCTACCAATTAATTAGAACGCGGACTGCGAAATAAAACCAGCGAAAAACTGAGTTTCAAGCGAAGAACGATATGCTCAATATATTTGCAAAATACTCTGTAGAACAAGTGATTGAATCACGGTCAAGGGGTCATAGTATACTTTTTAGGTCTTTGTGACGTCTGAGGTAAAGAATATAAAGATTTACGAGACTTGAAATCTTTTCTGTTATCTGTGTTTATGATCCTTTTTCCACTGCAATAGGTAATCACGCTTTAGGTATACCATATGTTAAAGAGAGGTAGGTTCTTCTTTAGTTTCAATCTTGTGTTTCCGGCTTCCAGCATGCCATTCCCCTTACAGGGATACTCTACCTTGGTTATTTATTTATTATCTCCTGATTCCATCCTTGTTACTTCTGCATCACAAATATCATAACTCCTTCCCCTTACCGCTTTTGACTCCCATATTTCGCCATGCTCTTAAATTTAATCTTATGTCATGGATTACAACATTTTTCTGTTATTTTTATACTTTCAGGAATACTTACGTAATATACTTTCCTGCCGATAGTAGAATTTTCCATTTTCTTGGATTTGACAAGATTTCCGATCCATTCCTCTCTCTCTCTCACTTTGACAAAAGAGTAATGTCGTCGGAAAAACGGAAGAGACGTGTAATTGATTATTTGGTTCGCTCATTGCTTCCATGGATTGCTTTCTAATAATAAGGAATTCCAAACTTTGAGAGGAGTTATTTCTCTTTACTTCAGGCAAGTGTGCTTCTTTATTCCTCCTCTTTCACTGCTGAGGTTGCAGCTTGAGTTAGGGGCCCCTTGCGTGGAAGAACAGACGGACTGGAGCCAAGCACTCAGCTCGTAGTTGCCCGGAGAGCCTCTACCCCCTTCCAAAGGGGTTCAAGGAAGACGCGGGACTCATACGCAGTGGTGCATCAACGCGGCGCAATGCTGGACAACATTTCATTCCATAAAGCATTTCGGTGAGGAGAGGAGTCCTTCCACGGGGGCCCAACCCACACGGAGTGTGAGGAAGAGGCGAAATTGAGGCAAGGGGGGTGGGTCGCTCTCATGAAGGAGAAGGGTAATGAAGGTGGGGTGAGGGAGGCGTGCGCTCCGACCGAAAGTGGGGGGGAGACGGGATTAAGAGGAGGGAGTGTCCCGCCTTCCCTTCCCATCCCCACGCCCCTCGTCCGCCGCGACCCTCCCCCATTACGCTCTCTCCGATCACCCTTCACGCCTCCGTCCGACCTGTCACCGGCCCGCCCCGTGCCCAACATCTCAGAGGGGGATTGAGCCCCTAGGAGGGAGAAAGAGAGAGAGAGGGGGGAGAGGGGACGCCGGGGTGGCAGAACACAGGGTTGGGGGTGGAGAGGCACACTTGAATACCCTGGCCCGTAGGAACCTCTCCCCCGTGCCCCCCGCCCGACTCGCTATCTCAACCAATCCATCGGCCTGCGGAAGCCCCGCCGCACGAGGGGGCGAAGGCCTGCACCTGAGAGAGATCGAGAGGGTGGGCGAGGACCCCCGTGGTCGCGTGGGCAGGGATTTGCGGCGGCGGCCGGGTGAGAGAGCGCATTACGCAAGGGTGTTTGGGGGGGGGAGGACGATTGGCTCTTCCCTGGGAAGGTGGCGTCCTCCTCCGCCTATCCTCACCTCCATCTGCCCGGGTCATGGGAATCGGGGGCACGCTGAGGTCCCACCACGGTGTTAATAGCGTCGTCCCCTTTCGGGGCGAAGATGTCGTGTGAGACAAGCGATGGAAGATTTACAAAAATACTCAACGCTTGCGTATTCGACGCTGCACGCACTATACTCGCATTTAAATTCGGATGCTCCCACTGTTTATCTTATTTTGTAAAAGACCCGACTTATGTTAACTGTTTTAATGTTCCTGCCAAAATGTGCTGTTTTCGAACTAAAGCTGAATAAATGAACAATGGCTGCGTCGCTACGCTCCCTCCACTGGACTGACCAAATTGGTCTTCGAGCGCGTAATATTACCCGGGAATGTTGCCTCGACATTTTTAAAATTTGATTCGCCTTGGCCAACATCTTAACCATTGCAACTACAAAATCCTAATGCATGCAATCTATTATGTTCAAAAAATGCAATTACTTGAAAGTTACACTAAAATTTTAGCTACTGTAAGCACGGACACACGCCTATCGGACAACTTTCAGTATTCAATCCCCCATTCCATGTCTCTGGCTTTTGGTTCCACACGCGGTACACCCTAACCCTGCAGGGTTGAATCCAAAACGCAGACCCCTCCTCCCCCCGGGTAACGCGGGGTGAGAGGAGTCTACTGGCATGCCCCGTGACCTTAACGAATACAAGACTCCCCTCGCTCCTCGTGTCCACCTCCCCGCGCCCCCGGCCATGGATCCTCGCCTCACCCCCTTTCGTGTCCCAATCGCCTGGAAGTCCCGCCCGCGTGGCCGTCGTATTCTCTTGCGGGCAAAACTGTTAACTACCCGATGGTTAAAAAAGCCACATACGTACTGCACTAAGGCCAACAAGTCCAGCGATCCTCCAGAAGAAAGAAATACATTGAAATTAGTGATGGGGAGGGTATTTTGGCCGTCTTTTATCTTTCCTTAATTATATTTGTTGAAAAACAAACTAATGATTAAATGTTATAGTCGCGCGTTCCATAATTTTTGCTCAGTCTTGAGTCATCAATACTTTTCCGCATGAAAATTTCAAAACAAAATTTTTGTGATCTATCGCATACAAATGTTGACGTGGAATATCAATAGTTCCTGTACAAAATTTCCTTTTCTACACCTACATCTACGTAAACACCCCGTGATCCACTAGAAAGGTGTGTGGTAGGAGGTGCGATCACCTGGTGGAAAGTGCAAAAGGTAAGGAAAGAAATAGTGTTTAAAGGGTTAGAATAAGGGACAAAAACATCCGTTTAAAATCCTTGAAACGATGTGCGTCGTGGTAAACACATGCGTGCATGTTAGCGGAAAACATAGTTTCGAACGAGTGTTAATTTTATCCTCTGCAGATATTCTCGGGTATATTATATACGAGGGAATATAAATGAACCGAAACCGTTTTTATACCATAGACCACCACAATCCTCACGGACTCTCCCTCAGAAGCCCTCTGGGCGACGACAAAGCCGGTAATCGGAACGTCGGCAGCAATGGAGATACTAACCCGAAGGGGGGAAGACCCGAGAGGGTCTCACTCAACAGATAACGCCAGGAGAGCACGAGATCTTTCTAGGGAATGATAAGTTTGGGAAGGAAAGGAATACCTTTTGCAACAGAAGAAATCTCTTTCGTCTCGGAAAATGCGATATCTTTTGTGATTTTGACCTTTGGCGATGGAATAATTGAATGGAATTTACAGATGAAGTTATAATGTTCAATGAAAAATCTTTCTCCAAATCTCCAGTGCTTTAATTGCGGCCATACTACCAAGTTCCTAATTTCACTAATTCGCTTAAAGTTTAGCATTTATCAAAAGGAGCATAGTTAATTATTATCCGTGCTTTTCAGAGAATCGCAATAAAGAATTAATATTTAACTAATGGAAAATAATTTTCCTCGGAAGTCTCTAAGAAGTCTATAATTTGTTGATAAACAATCAAAGCATTTCTAAACGAGTTTATTTCTTATCTTTACTTGGGAAAATCCTTAACGGCCACCATTAACCTTAACAGCCATCTTGTCAAATATTTTATATTTTATCACACTCATAATTAGAAAGAGATTGTTCCTCTGGAATTTCAGTTTTCAGGGTAGTTATCTATTCTTCAATGAATTCTCTGATTCTTCCACAGCGTTGGACCCTTTATATAATTATGTTTTTTTACGCATTGCAGGGTATAAATTAATACCAAGAGACGTAAGTAAAGCTGAGGTATGTTCTTCTTACCCTAACTTTGAGTCACCTGAATGCCAGAGTATTAATGATAGTTTGCTCCATACTTGTGTCGTTGATGTAGATGAAGATAAAATACTTTTGTGGAGATGTCCGGCAGATACACCGCTGGCGACAGGTGACCAATTTCATTTTCATTCACTGCGAGGCGAGACTTTTGATTCTCTCCTGTCTCAAAAGTTATTGCGAATAGTACTGTATATGTGGCACGTAATAATGATGTGCTGGGTCTTCTGTATCAATAATGACTAAATTCTTTGCTATTTAGTCACAATTATTACATCATAGGTTATTTCAAAATTTTTAAAGAGCTTTGTTTAAATTATTTATCCTTCGTGGAAAATATTCAACAAATCCAGAATTTTTACTTGCTCATTTATATTTAATTTAATATTATATTCAACTTCGGAATTACAAAAGTAAGTGAGCTAGTAAGGAGAATTAATGGGAAGATATCTGAAGTCATTTATCATTCTTCTCCACTTATATTATTTCATTGAGAATCTGCCGTTCAAAGAAGTGCCCAACCCCATAGTATGAGTAGACTTACACCTATGATTCAATATCCGGGACTTTCTATTCCCCTCTAGGATCAGCGTCCAATCCTTTAAAATTTAGGACTTTTATATCCCTGACTCCCATCTGGTTCTGGTACTTACCCCCTTTGGCCTTTGTTAAATTAAAATCTTATGTACCCGCTTAATTAAAATCTCACACAAAATATAGGGAAGGCATTGCTAAAAAAACTTTTCTTTCTTTGCAAATAGATTATGAGGAAATATATTATTGAGGAATCATTTTGTATCACAGATTCTATTAACTCTATTTGTATAAAAAATAATTAAATGTCTTCTCCAAAAAATGGAAAATTCTAATCTTTCAATTTTTGCCAAGTCGCATGTAATTTGCAGCACTTAATTTAATTCCTCATTCAGCTAACTACTAAAACAGATAATTCCCCCGGGGGCACTTAATGCATATAAGCCTTGCGAGAGAATGTTAATCCTTGCTAGATATTTTATTACTATAAGTTACAGAGAAATTAATGATTTTTTGTATAATTTTGGCCTTGTTATTGTATAAGAATCTGATAAGGTCAAGTCAAATTACATATCCGAAATACTTAGTGCCTGTAGCAACATGCGATGTGTAGCAGGCACTGGAGTCAATATCAATCGAGTTTTAAATCTGGATCCTAAAAATATTATTCAAAAGTCATCATTTTCAAAATAGCCAAGAGAATGGGGTGGGAGAGAGGAAAACAACTCGAAATGCTTCAACTCCAACGACGGATCTGCGTTCCTTTTGGATGCAAAATTTAGGCGAAAGGCAGAGGGATACCAATACTTGCCATTGGCATAACTCTGCACGTCGACCCATTTTCAAATAACGATGTGTGTCCAAAGATAAGTTCAGATCATTGTGTGGATAAATGGAATTTGAGTGAGTTGAGGAGTCCGAATCCGTACACGCGAGAATGAATTGTTTCGTTCGAGGGGAGCAAGTTGGGATCAGGGCCAAAATGAGACGAGCGGGCTTGTGGTCTCTCACTTGTCTCACTCGCGGTCTTCGTTTTCCAAGTGAGCTCCCATACGCTTAAAAGTCAGTCCACGTCCCACGCGTACCCACATATAATCTAGTCACCAAGATCCATTTGACACGCCAATCTGCAAACATCTTTCGTGCAGTGGTCTGGTCTTCCATATCCTGCGGCGTCCAAATGGCGCAAATGACCTCAGCTGTCGGCCGCCTCCTACTCAAGGATTCACTTAAAAATCCTACGGCTTTATCTGATCAAACACTCCTAGGAGGTAACCCACTCGAATCCCACGATCATAACATCATATCGCTCGGGCGCTAATCTTCTAATTGGATGGGAAGACTATTTGGCCGCTTTTCAGGAGTCTGAAAGGCACTAATAGTTCCGATTAGAGCAGCGATTTCATACTGAGTGCCAGTCCTGTTGATACTCAGGAGTAAGTTGGTACAGATGGGCACGACAGTTCTCAGTGGACAGAGAATGAGACGATTCTATAAATTTGGGAGCGAAGAAAATTAGCGGAGTGTGAGAAGTGGCGACAGCTTAAGATACAACGCCATTTTTAGAAGTTACCTTGCACTGGTCTGGTAAGCATCGAGGCTTTGTCGTAGAGACGTTCTTTATAAATAATGATAGTGTGGTGGCGACGCAGAGGGCTCTTCGCGGGCGGTTTGGTTTGGCCCGTCATGACAGGGTTACTGATGCTAAAATCACAGGAAAACAGGATCTGCACTTCCTAGAAAACCAGCTGGGTGACCTAAAATTATGCGGATAACTGAAAACATCGTGGCAGTGAGAGTGTCCATTGAACAGTCTCCATCGCACTCTGCGCTGAAACATGCTGCTGTTCTTGGAATATCGCTAGACCTTCACTTACGAGGTGACGGTTGTTCAAGAGTTGAGTTCAGAAGACTGGTTGAAATGTATAGATGATTGCAACGCAATCTTAACCTCTGTGCAACCCGACGCTATATTTTGGTCCAGCGATGAAACGCATTTTCACTCTCCGGCTCAGTAAATAAGCAAAATTTTCGTTACTGGGCGACTGGCAAACCTCGCAAACTTCACCAAAGACCTCTTCATGGCCCTAAAGAGACATTTTGCTGCGCTGTGTCCTCCATAGACATTATTGGACCTTATTTTATTGAATCTCGAGGTTCAACTGTTGCTGTGAACTCTGTGCGCTATCGTGAGATGCTGGAGAAATTTTTAATCCCCAACAAATGGAAGAGGAATATGATACAGAAGCATTTTGGTTTCAACAGGATGGTGCCACGGCTCATACGACCCGTCGTTCACGCCAAATGCTGCAAGAACGATTTCACTGCCGCCTGATCTCATTACGAGGGGATGTTCCATGACCCCTCGCTCCCCGGATTTCAGCCCATGTGATTTTTTTCTTTGGGGATATCTCGTAGCTGAGATATACGAAGTTCGACCCGGGACCTTGGAAGCTCTTAAGGAAGCAATTACAGATGTCTTCGATGGAATGACGCTAGATATTCTGAGAAGAGTTTACGAAAACCTTTTTGAACGACTCATCATGTGAATCGCTCACCAAGGTAGTCACCTGGTCGAAATAATTTTCAAAACCTAATGAAAATAAAATAACATTGAATTTAGTTTACAGAAATGAAAATCTTTTTTAATTATCTTGGTTGGTTTATTTTTCAATTCACCCGTAAAATCAGGGTGTCTCACTCAGCGGACTTATTCTGCCCAGTCCGATCTTGCCTCTTAGGGCCCGCACTCTTGCGCAAGAGGAGGAGAACGCTGAATGGATCAAAAGGATAAGAAGTACTATATTTCAACGAGGGACAGGAATCCCAAATGAAATTTAAAATTTCACATCCATCCAATCCGAGAGGAAGGCCAGAGTGAGTGCGTGGTGAGTAGTAGAACCCATTATTTTGAGGGGATCGGTGGTGCGGTGGGTAGCGTACAGTGTTCCCACCTAAAGGGCCTGGGTTGAAATCCTGGAGGTTGCATATATTTTTCAGTGGTATCCCGATTCCTCATATGAAGTTGCTTTGTGAAGAGTACTTTGAGGGAGTACGCCGTCCGTCGGATCGGACGTTAAACTGCGGACCCCTTGGAGCCTTTTGACAAGAGTAGGCCCTTCCTCCCTTCCCATCCATCCATAATGGCGCAAATGACCTCAGCTGTCTGTCACCTGCCCTAATGCGGGCAATACCTCTCAAGGGCTCACATGTGTACTGTGAGGAAGCGCAAACGTTCATTTCTCATGAACTCTATTATGGGCTCAACTCCACTTTTGGTATAATGTCCCGCGATCGAATATGCTATCTTACAAACGCATGTTTTTTCTCAGGTACTAACATGCGTAAACGCTATTAGCTACTCCTCCCCTCAGCCCGTGAATGGCACGGAAAAACTGAGCCGTAAGAAGTGTTTAGTTTAGGTGTCCATCATCAAATCGATTTAACTTCTTAGCCTTCAGCCTTCAAATTTTATAGTATCATCTTAAATTTCCAATCCACCGTTCTCTTGTTCTTTCCAGCTCCAAATATTGTGTCCAAAGCCAAAGCAAGCCAATCTGTCTATTCTCATATCCCTGAGGAAGTCTCGTTCAAATGGTGCGTAGTACTCCGTTGGCATGCTACAAATACTAACAGTCTTCCGTTGGTTTTCGATTGGCTGATTTGTCAAAAGGTTGAATTTCATATTTGAGGAACTTTGGTAACACACATTGAAAGTGTTTCTTACTAACTGATTGCGAAGTGTTCCGATATATTACCTAGATCTACCGCTTGTGCGTCTTCTATGAAAGCTCTCCTCCAAATACTCCTCGGGTCATAATCAAATGTTAAGTTCCCGAGAGCAATTTTATGAAAAATAAGGAACTTTGTAGCTTATCCTGATGGCTGAATATTAAATTCAAAGCATTCAACCTCTAATTTAACAGTGAATTTCTACAACGCTTAAATACTGGTGGGAGATGGAGTAGGAAAAGGGATTACAAAAGTAAGTAGATGGTTGAGTTCATGTATAAAATGGTGAGGACGTAGATATATGATGTATTAGGTACTTTAGAGTCTAACCTTTCAAATGTATAGTGGGATATGAATTCACTTATTCTCTTGCACTCGGAGCCCAATTTTCTTTTATGTATAACACGGGTGTCACTGACGACGTTAAGCAGCGTTTCTGCATAAATGTCAGATTTTTTACGCTTTATAAGCGAGCATGATTGTATTTAATTTTTTAAGAGACATAAAACTAGCAATAATTCACTTTTATTTAATCAGTATGTATCGAACGTGGAAAGTGTCAATAAAACTTGTAAGTCCTCTTTAGTGGCCTTTTGCCATAGCACATCAATTCCAACCCAGAAAAGGGTATTGTTTACGTATCTAAGTTCAAAATTAAGGGAAAATTGAATGAAGGCCCGAAGATAGGAGTAATGTTACAAATTTGCGAAGTTTACTGTGTACTCCTGAGAAGATAATGTTAACTTCAGTGTAGCATTTTAGGTTATTAAAATGTCGCATACTAAAATGATGCGGGCTGATATTCATTATGTACCGGTTTTAGGACCCAAGAAAAGTCTCGCTCAACTTTATCAATTTGTTAAAGTCTTATATGCCATAATAATTATTCACATCGCTTAAAAACATTATTCACATCGCTTAATTTGAGCAAATTAAAATGGATATCTTTTTAGAATTACAGTGCACCAAAGTACTCCATTGTGAGTAGTGGTAGCAAAAAATACATGCAGACTTAATTTACGAAGCAATAGGTACTTATAAATGTTATTCATAAGAAGGAGATGCACTGCCGAAATATTTAGAGGAAAATGTAATACAAGAAGATTTGAAGGAAGATGGACCAGTTTTATCATGTCTATCACCAAATTTGGCGTACAAGTTATCCCACACTTTAGAAGGAAACCTTTGAAAGCTAAAAGCACTCTAACGGATGAAGGATCTCAGTTTTTCCCGGCGTATTGTATTCAGGAAGTTCTCTCGGGTTTCCCACCGGGTCAGCGTGGTGTGCACCGACGTTTCGACGGCTAACTCTGCCATCGTCTTCAGGGTGAAGTGACTGTCACTTCACCCTGAAGACGATGGCAGAGTTAGCCGTCGAAACGTCGGTGCACACCACGCTGACCCGGTGGGAAACCCGAGAGATCTTCCTGAATACTCTAACGGATGCTACAACCTCACCAAAGAAAAAAATTATCACATAACCTTTTCAAAGGAAAAAAGTAGAAATTGAACGTTGTAGTGTTGACTTAGAAGTTAAGTGTTGATTGAAAAGTTTAGTATTGACAGGAATCCGAAAGTATACTCTAATGGTTTGCCTGAGATCTGTTCATATCTTTGAATGAGACTGCAACAAAACTCGAATTTAAAAATTTGTGTAATTTGATTAGCTTTAAAAATCAATGAGACACGAAAGCATGCTTTGCAATTCTTGTAGATGACTTTTGGGTGTCACCAAGTATTGCCAGCGAAATTTTTCTTATGCTTTGCCAAATATGTCTGTCTCAGTTATAAATTGTTTGAACTGAAAATATTCCCAATACCTTTGAATGCCCAATAGAAAAACATAAAGCAATACTTAAACAACTAGTTCGTTTAATCGCGATTCACAGAGGTTCGAGTACCCTTGTATCAAACGACGTCGAAATTAGCGCAGGTTTTAAGAGTTAGGGAATTTTTCGCAAAAACTGCAGCTTATCTAAAGAATGACAATGCGTATGGCACATGAACAGTACACGAAATGGTCACAGAGTAATTATACCGTTCTATTTAATCGAAAAGAGTAACGTATTGTCCCATTGATAACGCCCGCGTTATCTATAAAAAAATGTTCAGATGATCCAAAAAAAGACGATGCGCGTTTTGAAATGAAAATTGAACAAATCCAAAAATAGACGTATTTTTACACACACACTATGTATAATTTGTGCGTATAAATATATATTATATATATATATATATATATATATATAGATATATATATATATATATATATATATATATATACACATATATAAATATATATATATATATACACATATATAAATATATATATATATATGCACACACACACACACATATATATATATATATATATATATATATATATACACATATATAAATATATATATATATGCACACACACACATATATATATATATATATATATATATATATATATATATATATATATATATATATATATAAAATATCTTCGAAATGGAACGCTCTTCGGCGACACACAAATATATAAAAACACAGATGTAGATTTTTAGAATATAGAGACACAAAGAAAGGACACTCACAATTTGTTATTTTACGTTTCGACAGCACGGCTGTCGTCTTCAGAATCAAGAATCCAGTCGAATTCCGTCTCCAGAATCTATATATATATATATATATATATATATATATATATATATATATATAATATAAAACACAACCAGGAGGTATTTGCCTGTTTCGTAGATTTCGAAAAAGCGTTTGATAGAGTGAATTGGGAAAAACTAATGAGTATATTGCGGAACATAGGAATAGATTGGAGGGAAAGGAGGCTAATCCGCAACCTGTACATGTCTCAGACTGCACAGGTGCGAGTGGGGAACGCGGAGTCCGGATGGGCAGTGTTAGGAAGAGGTGTAAGGCAGGTTGCCCATTATCACCGTTGCTGTTCAAACTGTATGCAGAGGTAAATGATTAAAGAGACATGGGAATAGCTGGAGGTAGGAATGAAATAAGACGGGGAATTCGTAAAATCAGTTAGGTTTGCTGATGACCAAGCTTTACTTCGTCAGTCAGCCAAGGGGTTGCAAGCATTGCTGAGTGAATTGGAAATTAGTGCGACAGATATGGGATGAGAATCAATATTTAAAAAACAAAGGTTATACGATTTTCCAGAAAGAAAAAGGCTAAGCTAAACATTGAAATAGTAGGGCAAAAACTAGAGTAGGTAGAACAGTTTACGTATCTCGGAAGCGTTTTTGACCAATACGGTCAAAGTAATAGGGACGCAAGGAGAAGGATTGCGCTAGGCAAAGAGGCTTTCACAAGGAGGAGGGAGTTGATGACAGGGACGTTGAGTAAGGATGTTAAGAAAAGACTCGTAAAAACTTTGATATGGAGCGTAGCTATGTACGGCGCGGAAACGTGGTCATTGAAGCAGGAACATAGGCGTCGATTGGAGGCTTTGAAATGTGGGTTGGAGAAGAATGGAGAAGGTGAAATGACCGAGAAGAAAACAAATGAGGAAGTACTTGGTATGGTGGGCGAAAAGAGGGGTTTGTTGGGAGAAGTCCTATGGAGGCAGGAAAAGTGGATGAAGGGGGTATTGATTGGTAGTGGGATGTTGAACACTATAGTGGAGGGGAGAATGTTAGTCAAACGAGGAAAGGGAAGGAACAGGATAGGGATGTTGGATGGGATGAAGGGAGGAAGAAAGTATTCAGAGCTGAAGAGGGACCTGATGTAGAGTAGGTTGTTGAGTTTTGCTAGGGGTCACAAATTATTTTAATTAGTAATTATGTCCACCTAAAAACCTATCCGATCCTTATAGTCTCACGGAAGACTGGTCTCACAAATGTCGTACATCTCATCCATTAAGCGCCAGTCGTGTGTAAGTTCAATGACTTCCGATGCTTTCTTATTCTGAAACATCGGTCCTCTGGATTCCTTACGGAGGACGTGAAGGAGAGTCACAAGGTCTCCAGAGGAGACCTCCCGGGAACCGTTTCAAGAATCCGAGTGTCTCTCACTGAAGGATGACGGGAAGAAATGATTCCTCGCAAGTAGAAAATAATGAATAATTTCATGGTTAATCTCTTTGGATTTTTGTGACCGTTTCTGAGACCTTGTATCGATTTATTTCCTCGCGTGTAGTACCTTTATTCCCCCAATCACGCCAACAAAAGACATGACAAAAATTGGTCTTTTACGAGTCGGACAGGGCTCTTTATTTCGCATCAATCCAAAATCCTTTCACCCCCTTCACTCAGTTCGGAGATGAAAGGAGACAGCCGTTCAGATCTCCGGCCTCAGCGGGACGGAGACGAAATAATCAAAGTTGGAGAAGGAGGAGTCGAGGGTTGGAAAGGGAAGGGGGGTGGGGAAGGGCTTAAAGCGAATGCGGCGAAAGGAATAAATGAAATAAGCATTCAAACGACAACTCAATTTCGAAAAACGCTGAGAGGAACCGACGGCTCTCTCTGACCTCCCCCACCTTCCATCCTCTCTTCAACTCCACCCCCCTCTCCTGTCACACTCCGGCGACTTCCTCCCTCACCCCACACCCACTTCCCCTCCCTTCCCTCCACCCTCTATCACCCTTACCCCACCACACCCGTCTTCCTTCCGTTTTTTCTAGCTTACTCGCATCGGCCGATATAATATTTTTGTCACAGAAATATTTTCTTCTATTATATATATATATTTTTTTAAACCATTTGTCGTCGTCACGGAAAACGTACTTTTGGAAAAGTTGATGGAAAAGTCGTGCAGTCGCATTAATTAACCTGGCTCGCCCTCGCCCCTTTTGCTTTGGACGACCCTCCCGTCCCCTTCATCCCCCACCCTCCCCACCGCAACCGCTCTATCCTCCGGTCGCTTGAGTCCTTCCTCTCGCCGGCACCCCCCCTCCCCTACCTTTCCATTCTCCACGCCACCTCGGCCCCAACCCGCCCCGCCATTGACATCCCAGGGGCCCACGCTCCTTTTAAAAAGGGGGTGTCTCTCTCTCCTCTCCATTTCGCTGGCCTCCGTTGCTTGGCCACCGCGCCATTCCCCCCCTCTTTCCACCCCCCTCCGCGCGCGCTCTGTTTATTTCGTGGAAAATCACAAGAGGAGGAAGGAATTCCAGGGATGGAAAGGGTTCGTGAAAGCGGCGGACGACGCGAGAGGAGTGGGGAGGGAAGGATTGGATTGGATTCGGCGGGAGGGAACGGAAGGGGTCGGGGAGAGGTGGTGGTGGAGGGGGGGATTGGATTTAGTTAGGAGACAACTTCATTCCACTCTGGGAGTCATTCCCACACCAAAGTTGACGGAATTGGACGAGGGCGAGGGCGGTCGTGGGGCGTAGAGGGGGTGGAGGGCCGTGTAGGTGGGCGCGCTATAAAAGGGGAAAGGTCTTAAAGGGAGAGAATGAGGGGGAGGCTGCCACCGTGATACGCAAAAATGCCAGGGAGGTAGGTGGGGGAGAAAAGGGGAGGGGGAAGGGCTTTGTGGGAATGGTGGGTAGGCAAGGGGATGAAAGGCGAAAGAGGAAACCGAAGCGGGTGAATAAAAAGAAACCTCGCTCTCTCTCCCTCACGTATACTCTCACTCAAAGGATTTCATTTCAACCGAGAAAGAAAAAGATGTGGGGACATTAAAAAGTTGAAACATTAAGAAAACCTGACACATTTTTCCTCGTTAGTCCTTATTTGGTCTTTGCTTTCGTCGTAATTAAAGAGGGGATGGGGAGAGCGGGGAATGGAAGCGGAAGTCTTTGAAGTTACAACGTCAACCGTCATCGACTCGGTTGAGCGAGGGGCTGAAAGGGTGAAGGTGGAATATTCTCCCTTCCCGTCCATCCTTCGCGTTCGAACTGCGAGGGGGACTTTTGATTGCATATCGGGAATAGGAAGAGACTTTCATTATTGAAAATAATTGGTTGTCAAACTATCAGAGATGAGTTCTTCACCATTGATATATCAGGGTTATGATTGCGATCGGGTAGAAACATGATATTACATATAATTTGTATGATGAAGTGACCGCGTTGATATGTGAATAAAAACTCGATCAAGAGATGTTTCAATCAAGTGAGATTATCTTTGTGCAACAATATTGAATTATTTAATACGCGTGTCGAAAGTAATGAAAGTCTGTAATTGTTTCTGACAAAAGAATAAAATTGTTAATTTATCAAAAAAAGCTTCTGCTCACGATTTGTTTAATTACTTATTTTTGTGAATATTTTTACGAATAAATATTGACAGCACAGATTAATCTATAGTCGTTAATTATAAGCACGTAAAATTTTGAAATTCGGATTAATTATTCCGTCATTGCAAAAAAAATCATTATTTTTGTGTTTTTTAATGAATGATAATCTGAAATTTATATAACGGGCTATTTATTTTTATCCATTTGACAAAGCAATTATTTCACGGTTGATGGAGTACTTGAACCTTATCAATATGTAGGTCTCGATGTAATGCTTGATCGAGGCAACCTAAGATTTTCTTAATTATTAGATTGTGCGTTTCAATTACAAATAGTTTGTTGCTGTTGGTTTAAAGTAGCACAGGAATTATTTTAGCTCTGTAGAAACCAAAAATTACTCACTCGTAGAATAATATCCTCGTAACAGCCTATAAGGAATTTGTTTGAATTAAGAATGTATATATGTGAATGCATGAATCAATTCTTTCATTCGAATAATTTATGCAGAGAATTAAATATTATTAAAATTGCATGAGGTCGACTCCTGCAGAAACTTTTGGATAGTAGATGACACCGTCTGAAGAGTCTAGGACCAAGTCGTAGCGAAAATATTTTTCGATTTTAACTGCTTGGGCCTCGCTTAAGAGAAGCTCCTCTCGAAGCATTCCGCCCTCCCCCCTCCCGCTTGGCACTTAGCCTGCACCCCCCCCCTTTCCGGCCCATTCCTCTGCCATTCGATTTGCACTCCCACGCCGTCGCCCGTCCAGTTAGCGTCGCTAACTCCTTCAATTCCGCCGGCCCGCCCGCAGACGCAGCGGGCGGAACGGCCTCCGAAGTGAAAACCCGAGCCTTGCCGAGCCCACACACGCTCCGACACCGTCTGCGACTCATCGACAGGCCCAGCACTCTAATCCCTCATGAAATGCTGACTGATGCTCAGGTTAAAAAAGCCTGAGCATCAGTCAGCATCACACACCGAATGATGCTTCTCAGGCACGGCCTCAGGTAGTAGGCCATCAAAATCGTATGTGTCTAGATGAATATATAGTAAATGGTATACGATGATGTGTCCGTAGATAGTATCACAGCTATTCTTGTTTCTATAGGGCTTCTGTATCTGCTACCGTTCATATTTCAGCGAATAAATTATGTCTGTCCTGTTCAATTTGTACTTCAATAATACTTATGAAATAATGGGCAACAGAGGAAGAGATGATATGGAGCATGGTTAGGAAAGGAAGAATCTAATACATTAGGCACAACTCAGGATCCAATGGGCTTATTTGAAATAGAAATAATAATAATTTTGTTTCATACATCTCCTCTAGAATGTGGGATCCTGGAAAAAGAAAAAATGAATAAATGATCTATTATCCTGTTTTAAATTTGCATCCATGATACCAATTCCGATTGGTTTTGGATAAGAATTGAATTTTG
This sequence comes from Hetaerina americana, assembly GCF_022747635.1. Taxonomy (NCBI): domain Eukaryota; kingdom Metazoa; phylum Arthropoda; class Insecta; order Odonata; family Calopterygidae; genus Hetaerina; species Hetaerina americana. Next base: position 185,293 of record NW_027287139.1, on the reverse strand, counting down.
GCCTGCGGCTTGTGGTTAGTAAGTCGAGGCATTTTGTAGCTTTTTAACTCGTCTCCAGGTAATTTTGTCGACAAGTTTTATTTCTTGGACAACAAGTGACCTAACCTCCGCCGTACGATATACATATCCCATCTTTAAAATCAAAATGGTTCGAATATAAGCTCAAAAATTAGAATTAGTTGGTCATTCTAAAGTCCTAAACTCCATTTTTGTCTTTCTCTTCAGCAAGGAGAGATAAAGAGTAAGCTTGCGTATTATTTTAGTTATAATTCAGAGATAGAAGTTAGAAATACTCATGCTGTTTAATCCTCTAGTTAATCAAATTAGCCTCGTTGTGAATTTTTTTCAACCCTTGATGCATTGCACACTGAGCTGCTTGAAATGGATTTCCTTCCACGTTATTTACACGCTGTATGCTTGAGTATAGATATTCGATTGTGTATCCAATTCCATGTCGTTTCAATGACGAAATGAACATAATTATAGGTTCATTAATGTACATTAGTTCTTACGTCATTTTTTATATCCCCTCTTTCTCTTTCTATAATTGAATCAGATATTTCTCTTTCCTCGTGGCTTAGCTTGAGTCCATCGAGTGCGTCCACGGCTTTTAATGGTGGGTCGACCTCAAGATAGAGAGGTTAGATGCGAAATAAGCAAGTTTGCACAAGAAATAAGCAGTCGTGGACAATTAACGTCGTTAAGAGGTAAGATGACCTTAGATGGGTTTGGGTAAGATAACCTGGAAATTCTACGAAGGACCATGAAAGTGCAGTGACTTGGCGAGTGACATCCGCCAAACAATTCGCTGCCAATTACTATTCGAGGAAGAGGACGATTTCACCTTCTTATGAGAGAAGATGGAGACGGCCACTTCATTCATATAACTGCAGGAATGGTGGAAATGACTTCAACAGCTGCAGCAATGGGGACGGCATCGGGAAAGCGCCACGTCACCATTCCCAGGATCCGCTGCAGTCGACCCGTGTCCTCTTTTACTCCAAGGCACTAAATAAATAAAAGACGGACGGATGGAAGCCTCTCGAGTAGAGTAAACTGGAGGTAAAGAAGTGCGTGTCTCCGTGCGGGGAGTGCTGGAGATAATACATCAATCGAATGTGTCAATCAACTCGGAATGTCCAGTCACTCCGGTCAAGTGTGGTTAGGGAATGTGAAGGTAGAGTTGCCTAGAATGGGGTTAGACATGCAGATACGTGTAAGTGAAATGAGATAGCAAGAAGAAGGAGACTTTTGGAGCGGCGGACACTGAGTCATTAACACTGGCTCCTTGAATGGAAATACGGGGGGGGGGAGGGGGCATACTACTGCGGAAGAGTGGTGCAAAGAGATTGAAGACCACCAATGCACAACACTACGATATGACCATTATGGAGGGGTCAGTGACGAAGGGCACGGATGCCATAGCGGCACAATTCCAGCTACGATGATTACGAAGTGGAGGAGGTGTACGAAGATATGGCCTAAGTCATGAAAAAATGCAAAGGGTGAAGGAAATCTCATTATGTTTGGAGACCGGAGGGCAATGGAAAGAAAAACAATGTTGCGAGATGATATCAGGGGTGCGCAATGAAAGGGGAGAAATACTTTGGCAATACTGCGAACCATAAAAATAAGTGGTGGAAAAAAACAAACCATGAAGACGATAGATGTTGAAGATAGCAGGAGATCTAATAATGTAACACGTTGGGTACCTATTCATTAAGAAGACATCTAGGAATCAAATAAAGAGGACTTAAAAATCTATCCGGAGACAAACGTCGATTGCGGTCACAAGTAATTCCAATGAAGTACCATCAGAAATTGAAGAAGCTAAAGAAAAGAATGACTATGCAACAATTTCAGAGTGTAGATATCATTCGCCTTGACCGGGATGAGATCACGGATCCCGGTCGAGTGCTTTAGCCAGTTAAGCTATCGAGGCGTCCTCTTCAACTCTGAAATTTTGGGAGCTTTAAAGGACGCCTCTCTATAAAGGACGCACTTGACCGAACATTGAGGGATCCGGGTTCTAATCCCGGTCAAGGCCAATAATTTTTACGCACTCAAATTGTTGCATTTAAATGCATATTAGCGGATGGCTCCGTTAAAAGTTACTTTTGCGACATCTTCCGCAGTTTTTTTTGGAAGAGGACAGATTGAGGACACGAATGATCGGGAGGTACGGTTTGGTTTCCAGCGGAAAATAGAGAAACGCATCCGGGCTGAATCGATTGAAGAATGATGGCGATAAACGAAGTCTGAATATCTTATTGCCGCGAGGAAAACCATAGGCTTAAGGAGACCTGTGAAAAGTTAACCGTGGATCACTGAATCTAGGCTTTGATGAAGGGAAAAAGGAAATGCAAAAACTCAACGACTGAGGTGGGAGAGATGTGCTGCAGAAGGTTATTAAATGGAATCATCGGAAAAGCGTGATAATCTGAAGAAAAACGTCGAAGGACCAGTGAGAAGAATTACCCTTAGGCATGTTGGATCACTGAAGATAGCAATTGAAGGCTGCGGGGAGGGAAAGATTCGCAGGGAAAGATCGAGCATGAACTGAGAGAAGTAGGCAATGGAAAATCTATATCTATATCAATACCCTTCAAGCCACCAAAAAGGTGTGTGGCAGGGGGTGCAGCATCAAGAGGAAAGGGTAAGGGATGAGGGGGTTAGGGTTTTTAAAATTGATGGGGAAAGGTGAGGGGAACCTGCATAAAAATATATAAATATAATCGTAAAACCATGCGCAGTCGCTAGCTTGTAGGTTAATACTTATTATGCCGACCCGGCTCCTGGGGAATTCGATTAAAAGATCTCTGGTCTCTTATTGTTCTTGGAAAAATGACCATTTAAACCTGTCAGTCTTGCAGTCTATTTCTCTAATCTTATATTCGTGATCCCTCCGCCCGTAATACGTTGGGGTTCGTATTATGTTCTTGGTGTCATCGGAAAAGGACCCATCTTCAAATGTTTTAATAAGTTTAATCTATATTGTAAACGCCACTCTGTAAGGGAATCCCAGCCTAAATTTCTAGTAAAGTAGTTACGCTACTGCGTTGGTCATAACAATTTTTGACAAATCTAGCCCCCCTCCGCTGAACTCGATCTAATTCCGAAATCAAATTTATCTCTTGAGGATCCCATATACTGGCAGCATACTCTAGGGGGGGCCTGACTAGGGCAAGAAAACATCGTTCCTTCACTTTATCGTCACATTTACCCAGCACTCTTTTTACAAATCCCAATTTTTTATCAGCACGACCGCATAATTCTCGTATGTGCCTTCCCCAGGACAGATTGTTAGTAATTGTTACACCCAAGTATTTAAAGGAATCCACCCTCGCGATTTCTGTTTGTTTCGCTTTGTAACTAAACGGGGGGGTTTCACTCTTTTCCCAAAAATGTATTACTACGCACCAAGTCTGGATTGCATTTAGGTCGTTAGCTAACGTGACTCTTGTCTTCGCGACTTCGAATGTCCCCATAAATTACCGCATCGTCAGTAAAAAGACGGAGCCTGCTATTAACCACGGTACTGAGGTCATTTATGTAAATAAGAAACAAGGGGGGCCTATGACACTTCCCTGTGGTACACCCGACGTGACCTTGACAGTATCGGATGATTGACCGTCCAGGACGACTGTTTGAACACGATTTTTAAAAAATTGTCTAACCCAGCATATAACACTCTTGTGTATTCCATAAGTTTCCAACTTCGCGAGTAACTTGCAATGAGGGATTTTATCAAAAGCTTTTTTAAATCTAGGAATTTCGCATCAACTGGAATATTACTTTCGCCGGAATGCATTATATCATGAACAAAGAGTGCGAGTTGATTTGCGCGAGTTGAGGATCTACCTTTACGGAACCCGTGTTGGTTATTAATCAATAAATCCTGGCTATCGAGGTACCTCATTAATGAACTAACAATGATGTGATCAAAAATCTTACAGGAGATGGAGGTGAGCGATATTGGCCTATGATTACTGGGATCCTCCCTGTCTCCATTTTTAAATATGGGTGTCACAGAAGCTATCTTCCAGCCGCTTGGCACGCTTTCTTCTGCTAATGATTTCTTAAATATTATATTAAGATAGGGGGCAATTTCAGACGACAGTTCTTTATACACGCGAGCCGGTATCTCATCAGTTCCCGGAGATTTTTTGGGGTGGATGTTTTTAAGGAGTAACTTTATTCCGCGGGTGGAAAAGTCGATTGCATGCATTGGCTGTAGAAATTTTTTCGGAAGGTTCTGTGGTATATTCTGGGAGCATTTGTTGAAAACACTGTGGAAGAATGAGTTTAATATGTTGGCTTTATCTAAACTACTTGTTACTTTATCCCCTGTTTCGTTGTTCAATGAGTTTGCGGTGGACTTTTTTCCCTGCACATCCCTGACGTAGGACCAAAACATCTTTGGTTTATCGTTTAAATGCTCACCTAATTTTTTCCTTTTGAATTCCGCTAGCGCTTTCCGAAATGCCTTCTTGGCAGTGGACCTAGATGCTTTGTAATTCTGTATGGTTTCGTTGATTTTATCAGGGGAGGAATCTTTAACCGCGTTTTTCATTCTGGCACGCCTTTTGCCGTCTTAGTGATTTCCGAACTTCAGAGTTGTACCAACGGGGTTCCTTATTCCCTCTCATATATTTGCTAGGCATGAATCTCTGTATTGCTGAACGTGTTATCGCAAGAAAATTATTCCAGGTATCCTAAAATATCGGTGCAGGAACCCTCCGAGGGAATGAAGAGATTGACAGATTGGAAAAGGTCTGGAGAACTGCAACAAACCAATCCTCAGATTGAAAGCCCGTGTTGATTTCTATTTAAACTAAATATATATCATTCACCCAAATTTTCACCGTCCCTTATCTTTTTAAAAGAGTGCTCAACACGTCTGATAAAGAACCGTTGATATGAATCACAGGGAGGATGTTTCGTAAATTCGTCCCCATGGAGCGACCACGTCTTGAGACTTGCAATTTCCTTTTTCCGCCATTTTAGATTCTTTATCATATGATGCTTATTAGACGTCTCGTGGGAGATGCAACATAATATGAATCCGAAGAGATGACCCACTTTCACGATTTTAATACGTTTTTGCACGTTTCAGTTTACTCTACCGAAGAGATAGTCAACTTGGAATTGGAAACATGGACAGAAAATATGAGATAAATGAAGGTATATATGGCGATTATATCGCAATTAATCAGCAAAGAAAGTCTACTTTCTGCACTACTGCTCTATGGATAACTCACTCTTTCAATTGAACCCTGCCATTTTATTCCTTTCGTGCATGATCTGAAATTATGGGCTGGAGATTCGTATTCGGAGAGTTAGTCACGGAAATTTTGAAATATCTGCTGAAGCATTGCTATGATCTGCCAATTCAGATGCAAATGGACCATTGAATTTCCATTTAGGACCTTATTTCTTCTGTGTATGGCGTTCTTTTTTATTTAACCACTCATTTTGCAATGATATTTTAATTTTTACTTTCGACGATATTTCCCCACGGTTTACACATGTTTCCAAAATCTATATGACAAAATAGGCTTCAATATACGAGTTTTTTCTCATCGTGGGAGTTAAAATTAGACGTGTTGAAAAAAATCTCAATAGGCTATCAATTACGTGTTTATTTTTTTATTTTTCAAGATTAGCAAAGAAGGAAAAAGGATTAAAGAAAAATATTATCCGGTTTCGTGGTCATTATAATGCCACTTGACACTAAACCGATTAAAATGCACGGCCGGTCTGTCTCCGGCTCCTCTCCGGGAACAGGCGCGGGAACTATAAGCGGACAAGCGGTCGCCATCAAACCGTCCGCGACAGTCAAGGACGACGAAGCACATCCCGAGGAGTGAAATGGAAATAAATCGATCGAGGACGCGATTCGATTCGGTCAATCTCCTCTCGCTTGAATTCCTCCCCGATCCACGATGGGGGGGGGGCTCCCTTTCTTCTCTTCGGGAGCCACTTATTTCCCGGGGAGATTGGGTGTCGTTAGCAGTCGTCTCAGGCGATTGTCGCGGTCCATCCCGGGGGACGTGAGAACGCGGAGATCGAGGGAGAGCCGAGGAGCGAGTGGACGGGGGGCGTCGGGACAGGTGTAAATAAGGGATTTCGTCCTCCCGCAAGTGGGGGAGGGGAACGGAGGCGTTCGACAGTGGCATCAAGTATGCAGTTCGAGTGTCTGGCAGTGGTGTGGGCGCGGAGAGGAGGCAAGTGAACAAGGCGGGCGATTCGGAACGAATCCTTGTCGCGCGTGTGCTCCTCTGTTCTGATTGGGGCGTTGTCATCCGTGGTGCGCGGTGCAAGGCAGGAGTAGACCCCCTCCTTCCCCAGCCGCCCCTGTGGGTCCCTATAGCTCTTGCTCAACCCTCCGCACGCTATGCCTAAAGTTGGGATTCCTTCCGAGGCTCCCACGACCTGGGATGAGCGCCCGAGGCCGAGGAGTGGCAGTGGTTGCTGGATTATCTTCGAAGGCGGATCCACGGGTTTTGAGTCTGATCTGCGCGAAGCCCTATGAAGACAGACGGACATTCATCCCTCTCCCCTTAGAGTGGAATTTTCCAAACAATACAACATTATGAATATACGTGACGAAACTCGAGCAAGTCGCCGCTGATGATGTCGTCAATGCGCCGAAACCAGTAGTACTGTAAATTTGTTATATCATTATATTATAAAGTTTACTTATTCGGTGAATTATTGAATTATTCAACGTATAATAACCGTCATTCGTCCCATGAAGCTAACCTCTTGGGTAAATGTTTACTTGAGATTGTAAACTAAATATTTGACATCACGAGCATCATTTGATTTTCCGTGGTGATGCGTGAGGGTGTACTTCAAGGGGGGGGGGGACGTGATTGCTGTGCAAGGTCACCTCCTTGGACCTGCACCCTCGCTTCTCTCTCCCGCGTATGTCGTCTGGTGACTTGAGCAAGTTTGCACGTAAAGCATCTAGAGAGTTCTTTGGAGGAAATGATATGTCAGCAAACGAACAAATACGGGGATCGAGATGGTGCGGGGGCTAACGTACTGGCTTCCCACCCTGAGGGCGCGGGTTCAAATCCCGGCGGTGTTGAATATTTTTCAGAGGTATCTCGATCCCTACTTGAGGTGCTTTGTGGAGGGCACTTTGAGTGAGTACGCCGTCCGTCGGATGGGACGTTAAGCCGCGGACCCCTTGGCGCCTTTCGTAAAGAGTAGGCTAATGCCGACGCCGGGTTTCTCTCCACCCTTCATCCTTTCCTGTCCTTCCCCTATGGCGCAAATGACCTTAGCTGTCGGTCGCCTCCCCTCAAAACTACTACTACGAACAAATACGCAGGTCGAGCATTAGATAGATAGATAGATAGAGGTTTTTATTTGGGCAAACTGAGACCAAATGGTCCCTTCTTCCATTTAACTCATCTATTAATCTCAAATATACATATTATATTAGGCATTAAACTTATAGTTACATTCATATGTACACATAAATACATATAGACAGACATAAATTCATTTAGCACAGATTTGCACATCGAAAACAAAAAAGTATATATATATATATATATATATATATATATATATATATATATATATATATACACACACATACACATACATACCTATATGCATACACATACCTACACATATACATACATATCCACACACACATACATATACACATACACACATAAACATACATACATGCATGCATACACATACATAAATACATACATAATTACGCACATATACACCCATATATACATACATATACATATATAAATTAAGAATACACCTACATATACTCAAATTAAATGACAGTGAAGATAGAGTACAATAAAATGAGGAAAGTCTAAGCAAAGAATGAGGTTTGTGGGAAAAGCTAGGGAGAGGTAGAAATGCTGGTGAAAATGCGACTGTACCCGGAATGTCTACAACCATCAGTGGCTCCAGATAAGTTGCAGTGATTGAGCTGTGGCAAAACCCGATTCGACGGCAAAAATAATGGCAACTAATGGCTGGGAAAGATTATGTAATGGTAATGAGCAACCTTATTCGTAGCCTGGGGTGGTTACTTCGAGCAAGGTGGTTTCTAAAATCAAGATTATGGGAGATGTGGGGATATTAGAGGAGTCCTAACACTGATGTTGCAAAGAATATAAATTTGGAGCAAATATATATATATATATATATATATATATATATATATATATATATATATATATTTATATATATATATATATATAGTTAGTTAGTTAGTTTAAATTGGTCGTTGTGGTAAAATAAACGGTAAAACTCATTAATAAAAATCAACGCCTCTTCCGTGTAAAAATACGACTTGATCGCATTAAGATATTCTCAACCGTTGCGATTCCGTTACACTCACAGAGATAAGTATGATAAGAGAACAATTATTTTATCAATCATGATAAATTTATTCGGTATTTGGTCAATTACGCTTCACCCAGATTTTTCCCCTTGATATTTTCTAAGCTGTCCTAACATCCTCGAAAAATCCTCGAATCTTCGAAATTTTCGAAATGTATTTTTATTTTCCCATACATGCAAAATCACAATAATCTGAGATATTTAGAAAGCCATTTGGTATCTTTTATTTTTCCTTTGATATTTTGTGTACATATCCATGAACGGTTATGTGGAGTCACCTTTTACTATTATTAATTCATTTTTTTATAAACGTGTATATGTATTCTATTTCGGTTTTCATTGAACTTTGGGAGGAATGGGTTTTCTTCTTTGCCAATCTTGATGCATTATTGAATTTATAGAGCCAAAGGTTAATGTTTCATTCGCTAATTACTGTCGTTACTAAACCTCGGTTATTACTCATTGACTTGACGATAATCTGCATTTTTGTCGTTTTTCGTTTTTATGTTGATCGAGTTATGGGCTCATACAAGATCTGTACCAAAGAGATTAGACTGTATTTGTGCATGTTAATCATTGCACTTTGTGGCACGTGCATTTATCCTAGCAGTTTTCCCTCCATAATAATATGTTGGGTATAAATGTAGGATAATTACAAGACGGTTTTACATTTTTATGTTCCAAGCAAACCACATCAAAAGAAATGAGACAAACTCTGTAAATGCACAAAAATTTATTAATGTGGTACTACTGGTTTCATCAAATAGGTGACATCTTCAGGTACTCGAGTTTGTCGACTGTTTCATATTGCTATGATGTGCTAATTTAGATGCAAATGGACAATTGAATTTACGATTGGGCCCTTATTTCTTCTGCGCATGGGGTCTTTCTTTTATTTCACCTTTAATTTTGCAATAATATTTTAACCCTTCCAAACGAAGATATTTATCCACAGTTTACGGATGTTTCCAACATAAATTGACGAAAGGGAGTCAATCAACATTTTTTCCTCTGGTGAGAATTAAAATGAAACATGTCGAAAATCAAATGGAACATGTCGTAGGAACCTGAAGTTGTCACCTATATGATGAAGGCGGTAGTACCGTATTATTAAATTTTTGTGAATCCGTAAAGTTTATCGTATTCCTCAAGATAAATGTTCACAAGGTTGAGCCCGATAATAGACGAAACGATATTAAATTTGAATAATCGAGTTTTTGCACCTGATGTATTCCGAAGCTGGCGAAAAATCGTCAATATATTCTGCTATATCAACTATGTTTCATTTCTCTACGTTTTTAAGTCCGAAAATTGTGATCATTTGCACATGGACTCGGATATTTAGAAAATAGGTAGCAAAACGTCATTTATGGTGTGATATAGCTTTCCATGTCATTGCAATTTATCTCAGATTTAACAACCTTTTTGAACAAAACACATATATTTTGCAACAGAATGGTGGATGCTGTAATTTGGTGGGCGATGAGAAAAGGTATCTATCAAAATGCGTGCGGACGAGGATGCAGTCCCTTGAGCCCAGTCCTTCGAGTGGTGACCACGTGAAGATTTAAAATCCCAGTCCCTTTCTCCGTCCCCAAAAATAAAACATCTTTTCGCTATTTACCAAATTTTTATTAATTACATCCATTTTGTGTCTACTGGTTGGTTCTGAAAGCCTACTTTCTAGTTGTATGGTAAGGGCTTGCAATGCAACACGCTAAGGAGTACAGAGATATAGGTGAAATTTGTTTTTCTTAGCCCACAATCCCACTTGAAACGAAGTAGTCGAATCTCTGCCTCCATACAAGACACACGAATAATTTAGTCTCCATCTATACTGCTTCCTACCGTGTTAAACAAATAAAACACCCGAATATCACTGAATAATCCGATAATTACTTGGAAACACTTGAGTAACATCAAGCGCACCAGGATGTAGTCTCTGCAGTACGAACGAGGCTAATTACTTTGGTAATATTGTTTCGCGATAGAAATTTCATTGTCCATCTCTCTCCGCCTTGAGCTAAAATATGCCGTTGAGTAGAAATTTTGCCAAAAATAAAATAATTCGGTCGTTTCTTCAGGTGCTCTGCAAGCCTACTATATTCTTATTTTTCGGTTCATCATGAGCCAACGTGAGTCTAAGTGGCATGTTGATTTCATTTATCATGAATTAAATTGAATAAACTGATACTTAATGTTGTCTTTCAAAGCTGAATGTTTTCAATAAATTGTTGTGCCGGATGAATCTGATTTTCCCATCACTGTAGGATGAGGACTTTCTATTTTTTTTTAATTCGAGCAAAAGGAAAGTGATTGTTGTAAAAAAAACGCCTCGTTTTCGTTCGAAAAAGCCATAAATTTAATTGAACTAATCACTGAGTATTATAGGTGAAAGGTTTTTCGGATTGAAAAAACTAGTTTAAAAAATACTCGAACTCTGATCCTGAAAGCCTGAGAAATTGAATATTTTTTCTTGTTGAAAAAGGAAAATTGATCCGGTGCTGGGAAAGAGGGTTAATTGAAAGACCGGATTTTTGATATTGTTTGTGACTTGTGTTATATGCGTGTAGAGAAATGAAAGTTAGGAAAGTGTAAACGCCTGACGCTGATAGCGCCTTGCCTACGCCCTTCTTTTCTCTTTCTGAGATTGGGAGAAAATATTTTGCTTAATTTCTCCGCTTTTCGAGTTAATTCTTTCGTTTTGCGAACTAAAGGAGATTTCCATCGTCAACTAATAGCTCTCAATTATTGAATAACCGTCTCCTTTGTTTGCGAACTTGCAAACCTATCTTTCAGCACCATTCTCGAAGCAAGGTAACAACTTCCAGCTTATCCTTGCAGCATTCCCCGTGATTTTGTAAAACCTGATTTTTTAATGGCCCTTCATTTTCGGCTCTTTGCTGCCCTTTTTGAGTATCGCTGAGATCGCGTCATTCGGCCTCGGGAGTGTGATATCGTGCGGCCCGCCCCCTCCGCGGCCCCGGAGCGGGCGGCCCGCGCCCGAACCGAGATGGAGATAGTCACGCCACCCGCGACGCTCCCTGGCCATCGGGAGTCCCACGCACGTCCATGCATTTAGCAGCACGAACCCGCGCCGTCACTACCCACACCTCCCCCACCCGAAGGTCCCCGCGAACCCAAAGGTCCCCGCGAACCCGAAGAGCGAGCGGTGATCGGGTGACCGGTCAGAATGGGGGAGAGGTACTTGGGACTGTATTTATTAGAGCGAGTGAACGCCTGGAAAGTACATGGGGGTACTCGGGTTATAATTTCGGAAATATACTACCTTGATCAACAATTTCCCGGAATTTATTCAGAAAATTAAAAATACAAGTTTATTCATCTAAATCTATATTGTCCCCTTCAAAGTAATCCCCATCGACTGCAACACACTTATGCCAGCGCTTGATCCAATCCTCGAAACATTTTTTATATTCGGTTTTCGGTATGTCCATCAGTGCTTCCTGCGATTTTTCCATTACTTCCTCTCGGCTGCTAAAACGCGTTCCCCGTAATGGTTTTTTAACTCGATTGAACAGAAAGAAGTCACAGGGAGCCAAATCAGGTGAATTCGGTGGCTGTTGGATGGTATTTGTTGCATTTTTCGTCAAAAAATTACGAATAATGATAGCACTGTGCGACGGTGCGTTATCATGGTGCAAAATCCACGAGTTTTCTGCCCACATTTCTGGTCTCTTTCAGCGAATTGCTTCACGCAAACGTCTCATAACGCCCAAATAATACTCTTTGTTTACTGTCTGGCCTTCTGGCAAAAATTCATGATGCACTACACCGTTGTAATCCATGAAAACCGTCAGCATTGCCTTCTTTTTTGACTGAAAACGACGTGGTTTTTTTGGTCTTGGCTCATTTGGTGAACGCCATTCACTTGCCTGATGTCTGGATTGTGTGTCGTACTCATAAACCCACGTCTCGTCTCCAGTAATGATCCTTTTGATGAATGTGGGATCGGATTCAGCCTCGCAAATCATGTCTTTTGCGACGTCAACACGGTCTCTTTTTTGCATGAAATTGAGGTCTTTTGGCACCAACTTTGCTGCTACACGACGGAAACCCAAATCATTAACCACAATGTCTTGGGCGGATCCATAGGCAATGTTCAAGTCCTCCGCTATTTCTCTGATGGTTAATTTGCGGTTATTGACCAACATTTCTTTTACTTTATCAATTTTTTCACCGACTTTCGATGTCGATGGTCTGCCACTGCGTTCATCATCTTCGATTGACTCACGACCACTTCTGAACCGCTCGTGCCACTGGTAAACGACCGTTTTTTTTAGAGAATCGTTGCCGAAACACTTTTCCAACATTTCCAACGTCCGTGCGCCACTAAATCCGTTTTTTACGCAAAATGTAATACAAGTTCGTTGTTGCAAATTTAAATCCATTTCTGCAATTGTAAAAAATCGCCAACACACACAGAGATAGATGTACTCTTGGCTACGTAACTTTTGCAAATGTCAAGTTATGACACTAAGATTTAAAGGGAATATCAACAACAGATGTACCAATTTAACAAAAAAAACAGAACTCAAATCGGAACGATGGGAGCGCCACACGGTGGTTATTCCGGGAACTTTTTGATCAAGGTAGTATTTTAGCGCGTGGAAATGTCTAGGGTGGTTTTTAATGGGGTCTGTGGCTAATCTATGTTTAAGAGAGAGAGATATATATGTGTAAATTGGAGATAAATTTATTCTAACGCGCAAGGCAAATTTCTCTGCATTCCTAACTATACGAATGGCAGGTGGCTGTTGCGAAAAATGTAGTTAGATACTTATTAATATTCTATGTTCTACAAAATTATTTGGGCCAAATAAGAGAAAGAGAAACGTATTCGAAAGGTCGCCGTTTTGGCATTACGGTAATGACATTAAAGACATTAATCTTCATCTACATCCATAAACTGCGAGCCACCAACAAGGTATGTGGCAGGGGGTGCAGCACCAGGAGGAAAGGGTAAGGGGTGAGGGGGTTAGGTTTTTCAAATGGGTGGGGGAAGGTTGGGGAACCTACAAAAAAATATATGTATAATCACGCGCAGTCCCTACCTTGTGTGTTTATTCTTATTGAGTCGCACTGAATCTTGGGGGATTTTCATGACTCTAATCTTGTATTCGTGATCCCTTATAACGACCATAAGACGCCAGGGTTCGTATTATGTTCTTGTTGTCATCGGAAAAGGACCCCTCTTTAAATGCCTTTGATAAGTTTTGTCTATAATGTAAACGCCGCTGTGTAATGGAATGCCAGCCTAAATTTTCTAGCAGAGTAGTTACGCTACTACGTCAGGGATTACAATGTAGAGAGAGGGATAGAGGGATTATTTTAAATTTTCACACAAATAAATTTAATTTTTCATGACTCAAAAATATTTATTGATTATTCGCTCAGGGAACGCCAGGTTAGCGATTGATTACGCGTTGGGTTTATTTTATAGGACGACAATTTCGCCGGCGTCGCAGTCGGCGTCTTCAGGTGAGAAATGGTTGATGCTTACTTTCGCCCGTCTATCTTCGCAGGCCTACCAATTCAAAGTTTTGTACGGCTAAGTATTCAAACTTTGTACTTGACATTTACGAGGGTGAGCAATCAGGGAAGCATGTGATTTAAGAGAAGGAGTTGTGGAGGGGGATGCTAACCCTACTTCTGCGACCCGTTTAAACCAATCCATGGGGGGTCGCTCCATTCGACCGAGTATTGAACTTTAATAGCCCTACGCACGACACCCTAATTGGAGTAACGCTTTAAATTCGCCACCATTGAGAATCGAGTCTATGTAGATCCTAGGCGGAAAATTCCAGATTTCGACAATCAGATACCCACTGTGGTTTGAGTAATTCTCTAAGGTGCATTTATTTTTACCTCGAACCCACACTGTGTTCGTGGAAGATTCAATCAAATAATTTGCTATCTTGCACATTTATAATTCTTATTCCTTGCGAGAACCACTTAGAGGGGAGTTTGATACGCATACGTACTCTCTTAACTTTGCTACTAAGTGTGGACAATTATCATATAAAGATAATGACAGGTAACGACATTTAATTTCTATTAAAGTTGACAGAATATAGCCTTAAACTAGTAAAAACTTAGCCATTGCATCGTAAATTGCCCAAAGAAAGGATATTGAGCCCTCGTGCTCGATGTGATATGCTGGCTTACTATTGTCTCAGAGAGGGAAGATGTCACAAGTGTTCTGCATCTTGAAAAAGTCCTAGTCTGGTTCTCACCCATCGATACCTCATATTTTCCAACCGAGTTACTCTTCCTGTATATATCTGAATACACTAAATTAATAATTAACCATTGTAAAAAATGCTGATCGACACACAGGATTGATTATCTCTTATTTTGATCTCCTAATAACTAATTACACGTACGTATATTAAAACTTTCCCTTTTGTAACTAAAATAGTTTCATTGTCTGCTAGGTATTTGGTAAATACTATTTATTCGTACTTTTCCATTTCCTTTCCCATTGGAATTTCATTATTTATTGCGTCATACAATTATAATACCATTACAATTAGGGTCTTACCAAACATACGCGTTTGGTATGGAAACTTCCCTTTGAAGCTCCCTTTTTTAAAATAAAACCCATTCCATGGCTTCAAATGCTTTAATTCTCACCGGTAAGTTTCTTATGACTATTTTCTTTCTTAACCTAATTTTGAATGATATCTCTAATGTGATTAATGTTCTCCAGGGTTGGACCAAATTCTAGAATTCATCACACGCGATTGCTGCAAATGATGGGCGGAAATATTTCGAATTCCCACTTCAACGGTTCATTGCGGCACTCGAGTATGGATTTACTTTGTGACCACATGGCAACAGTACTCTCTCTGGTAAACATAGGAAAAAAGGAAAGGAAAAAAAGCCAGGAAATGCCTTCTACACGCAGTGCCTATCAAAACGGCCTCATTGATCATGAAGTCGACAATACTTTTGTGCTGGTGCGCTACACTTTCAACAAATGACGTCATGCCTCATGATTTATTTAGCATCTATCTTGCGTGAAACAATCTCTGTGACATCCTCGAGCAAGGAACCGTCCGTCGTCTCCAGCTCATAATTCCCCGTCCCCTCTCCTTCCACCCCCCCCCCCCTCGCCATTTCCGTGGAAATTGTTTTGGGAATAAGATCCCAATGACATTCCGGAGTGATGGAAGGCCTAGATAACTACGCTGGGGGATGAAATATTTTTCCAGCCATGGAGGGCCCTTCGGGAGTGGAAGGACGGAGGCTGGACGGATGGCGGATATGATGCAGTGCCATCTGGGGGGTGGCAGGATGAGGTAGGAGATGAAGTGGGATGGATAGGGGGGGGAGAGAGGGTCGTCTGATGGGGTGGGAGGGAGAGAGGAGTGTGTGCGGGAAACGAGGAGAGAGAGGGAGATGAGACGAATGGGTTTATTAAAACTGATGGATATTAGCTGGCATGGAATAAGAATGCCCTTGGGCACGACCCGCTCCTGCTAAACATTTACTGACGTGCGTATTTAGAGAAGAGAATGTAATGTCCTTCCAAGAAGGTAAACTATGAAGGCGGTCTTCTTTCTTTACCCTTTGCCTATGAACTCGTAGCATTTTATCGAAAACCATGTTTTTGTATTAAAAACTCCTGAATATTACTAAACTTATTCTAAACACTAATACTCCTTTTGTATTTGGAAAAAAATACCTCAAAACTTCTGTGCGTATACATTCGTGCATAAAGGTTAAATTGGCATGAGTTATCCCACTTGGCGTCACCAACACTCGCATGAAGTAGGATAAATCCGTAAATGAAAATGCGGTGACTTTTCATTCTAAATGGAAAAATTATTTGACAAAATGCCTTCTTAAAATATACTTCACTACGATATCGACTCTAAAGGACTGTCACTTTATTCGGGCGAAGGGTTCTAGCAAGACGGCAAATACTCACGAAAATAAATCACTCCCCTTGATCGCCCTGGTAACGCTCATGCGCTGTGAATAAATCACGATTCTAATTCCCTGATGAAAAGCTTTCTTGGACGAGGGCTCTTGGCGTGACACCCCGCAACCATCGGAGAGCCGTGGAATGACTCGTTTCAGAAAATAATGGCGGACGCAGGACGGGCAGATTGGAGTGGAAAATGTATGCCAGTGGAAAAGGATTGATGATGGCGAAAGATGCTCCGAGGGGAAGCTGGAAAGAATGAATTTAATGTTTGATGCACTCGCAGGGCCTTGGGGGGGGGCGTGGAGTGGGGAGTGTGAGGAGACGGGAGGCCGGGGGACGAGAATGGTAGGACGGCGGGGGAGGGGGCGTGCGGCCCGCGGTTTACGCACCGGCATGGACGGACACCTACAATAGGGACAGGGGAGGGACTGTGTCCGAGGCAGGAGAGGCATGCATGCAATCGGGACTGAGCACTCTGTGGCACGCGGCGCTCGCTGGACGCTCTGCACGCAGCCTCTCGGGGAATCTGCATCCATCCATAGAGCGCGAAAAACACTTTCCTAGATTCCCGCCACTCATACAAAAACTTACTTCACCAGGATGGAACGTGAACAATTGAGTTCTTCCAAAGGAATCGAATACCTCGAGGTACCGATGATAACATTTCCCGAATTGAGAAACGAAATTTCAATGTAGAAAGAACGGTACGGTATTATAATTCAATGAGAGATAATTAAATAATTACTCTTTTCCTTAGAAGTGATGAGATTTACTTGTTCAAGTTTGAAAAACCTGGCTTTCGAATAAAGGATGATTTTTCTACTTTAGTTTACACTAAAACAAAAGCAGAATCCTTGATAGAGTTAGCTTAATTATTTTATAATTCACAGACAAAACACTTTCATCGGCATATAATATAGATGTACCTATTAATCATGAAATCAATTTTTTCGACTTTAGCTGTGGGAAGCATGGCCATTCGAACAGTTTGTTCGAGTATCAATATTCGAAATAATAAAGTGGAAAAGGTTTGTTTTGGAGTTTCAGTCTTTTAAAAATAAAACCTATATCACAGAAACACTTGTAAAAATATTTCGAAAAATCATAAGTTTCAGCTTCTAAAGACACAAAACAGGACTTCTAGTTCCCCGGTCATGCGCTTCCGTGTCGTAGTGCGAATGAAAGTGTTTCTCTTACGTAGACGTCATATTTTAACATAGTTTAAGGACAATACTAGTGCGTTCGAACGCGGCAAAACGTAAATAATACGCGATACCGCGTTCGTCCCCACGATACATCAAATCACAGAGCCGGCCGTGTCCTCGGATCACTTGGGCTTGTGAGAGCACACTTTGATCATCAAGTGCGCTTGCATCGCTTCGGAAGCGCAGAGACGAGGGGGTGCACTAAGTGCCCTACAAGGGAAGAAAGAATGCGACCGGGGGAGGAGGGGGGGTTGGTTTGCCTAACGGCCGTGATCTCGTCATCCCCCTCGCCGTGAAACATTTTCCCTCGCAGCCGTCTCGAGGGTTTGTCGTCGGTGTGCAGGGGTGATCGCGTGGGAGGCGGGGGGTGGAGATGGCGGGGGGATGGGGCTTGGTCTTCCTCCAGATCTGGAAGGAGCGCCGATGAAATTGTTTCCGCAGCCAACCCTCTCCAAGGGCATCCCCGGCCGAGTATTAAGTTGTCAACTTCGTGGTAACAAATGGTCGCGGACTATGCCCATCTCTCCTCCCATCCACCCAATTTCTCCAGACTCCCGCCTCGACCCCATCCCCTACTCCTCTTGCAAAGCGGATTCGGGAGGAGGGTAGTTGGGTGGGGAGCGAGCGATGGAGAGAGTCGTAAAAATCTCGGTTTGGTTCCGAGATAAGTGGAGGAGATCTGGGAGTGGATTCCTCCGAAATGAGAGGCCCCTTTCGGAGGAATAGAAAGGGTTGGCGTTTGGCAACCTCGGCCAAATCTTCCACCCTCCCGCCCAGCCCCCTCTCCAATTTCTCTCCCCTCCACTCCCACCCCCGCACCGCCCCCTTTTAACCCACTCCCCCCAGATGTAGATGACGTAACGAGAGTTGAGATGGCGGTAGGGAGCCATTTCTCAGATTTTTATGTCAACTGGAAGGGACGGCATGAAATTTTGATGTGGAATTCCGTCCTGTAAGTACTTATCGCATACTATGAGAAAATCTGTAAAATGATTTAGGCAATTGTTTGCAAGAAAACTGTGCATGGTTTGATAGCATAGACACGGTACCCATTGGGCGCCTCCGAGCGCATGCTCTATTTGGTACCTGACGAGAATGACAGCATCAAGGCTCTTTCATTCTAAACTGTGTGATGTGGGTTTTGAAAGTCTCAGTTGGTTGTGCGTCACTTTCGATTGCATCGTTCGGCAAATCTCCGTTGGTAGTGCTTAGAAACCAACATTCCGAGTTTTTTTACTATTTGGCTTAATTACGGTTTCTAAGGTATTTTCACAATTTACATAGTGCTGATTAGGAAGCCCTTTTATATTTTTACGAAAGTAAAAGGTTTGCTAGAACAGCATTGCTCTCATTAATTTTTTTCCATAACAATTCCAAAAATGACGGATGAAACCATCTAATAATTTTGAAACCCACGTCATCGCACTACTTTACCTATGACGCCGCCACGGCGTGCTGAATGATTGAATCCACTCAATTTATCGTCCTTACAACATTTTCAAAGGAGTGATATTTTTAAATTACAGGGACTCATAATTATAGTCTGGAAATCAAAACCTCCGGCAGAAAAGTTGTTTGGCCATCTTTACGGAAAAAAAATCTCTCCGGGCATGTTCCGCCGACGTGACGACAGGGAATTAAGCAAGGGCCATTTTTTTATTTTAAATTAAGAGGGAAAGATAGGAAAGCGAATCTTCTCGCCACCACGGCTTGGATAAGGTGCGTTTTGATGTGAGGGATGAGATAAGTAGAGAGAGAGATGGCGTTTTGGATGCGGAGGAGAGCGTGTCGGTAAGAATAAAATGGAGGATGGCACTTTACCTTGGTAGCAATGGAATATTTCTATTTAAGCAAGAGTTTTCTCATTTGCAGACTTTTAATGCATAATCATTTGTCGGGAAAAAATAACATCTACTTCCGTTTTTTTCATCAACATGTTGCCAAGCTTTGAATTATTATTATTGGATAAATAATGGAAGTTTTTAAGTTTACCCAAGGTTGAGGAGTTGTTGATATTGTATTGATATGCGTGTTTTACAGAATATTGGAATTAACTTAGAATCCAGAAGACATTCAATGAAAATAGATTTCGTAAATTACTCTGTTTACATGTCTTTTACAAAAAAGGGAAACCCGAAATGTATTCCCAAGTTTAAAGCTCGAACAAATGACGACTGTTTCTAAAATTATCATGATATCAATGGAGGTGTGAATCTTGTTTCTTAAACATCTGCCCAACGGAATGGACATCCATCAACCTTGTTATCTGAACCACTAAATTGGAAAAAACCTTCCATTTACAACTCTCCGCTTAAATCGAATACAAAGATAGTTCTCTCGATATTTTCTCCTTCACTTACGTTTTAACTTTGACATTAATGGCTTTGAATTTTCCGTTCTATTGAAATACATTTGAAAATGTATTCTTATATCATATTACTTTCTTCAATTCTGAAAACACTTTTAGTCATTTCAATTTATTTGAGCAATACACCATGTTTACATGTTTTCCAGTTGATTTCAAGCAACTCGCAGTGTTGCATTCTCAAACACGGGCCACTTTTCTCACGGTGATTGATCAAAAGAGTCTTTATCTAGCTGGCATATATTAATTTACGTAATTTTCCAGGAACACATGAGTCGGACATATGTATTTTTTTTAAACATTAATGGTACTCTCCGTTTCTGTGGAATACACACCGACCTTTCATTCATTTATTTTTTTAAGTGAAACGACTTTTACTTTTAAGCTTCCCTTTTGATAGTCTATCGCGTGAAAAGATATATTTGCAGGATATCTTGGCACACATTTCATTATCTAACTGATACATCGAAAGATATTTGTCCTCAAAGTATAATGTTTACATAAGCGCGAGTCGAATTTTCGCGGAACGGCCATTAATTCCGCCACGTTCATCCGCCTGCTCTCGGAAAGTGCTTCTCCAGAAAATAGCTCACGGACGCTGATTAAATCCACGATGTCAATAACTAGGGAATTTTGTTCACCACTGCGTCATTCTTGTGCTTTTGAAATAGCTAAAAGTTCATCCCATGTCTCTCGAAAGATTACTTAATCGAGCAAACACACTCTTTCCTCCTGCATAGAACACTAAACCTGGTGAACACATGCTAAGGACTTTGGATGTGGATAAAAGAGGAAAATTTGGTGATCAATTTAATTTTGAAAAATATAGCTAGAGAGCCATTGTAAAACTAGTAGGAAAAGAATTAGACTAAATGAAAGAATTTTGATGCACACTGCTTGCGACTTGTTTAATTAAAAATAATTGGATGGAAAATGAAAAAATGAAGTATGAGAGAAGCAAATTGGTTAATGGAGAAGACTGAACGAGGAAGAAGTGGGAAAGAGCGGAAATAAAAGTTTGGTGCATATGATTGAAAAAATAAGTTCTAGAACGACCAGTAATTTGGCTCCGTTTTCCAGCAATGGGGAGAGCACATTCTCTCCCTACGTACTCTCTTGCTTCAGACAATACTCAACTTACCTGGATATAAATGCAGAGTGAACCTCATTTTGTCATGTATATTCTGAATCTAACAATTTTAGTAACTATTTTTATGTGTTAGAGATGTGCGCATGGCTAGAATCGGTGCGTTAACTGGAGGTGCAAATCTAAACATTATTATGTACACTGGTGCTCCAGTATTGCTGAGTGTTAACAAACTAGTTACATGGAACATAGAGAACGAATTGGAGAGTAAATATTTCTGTCTCTTTTGATGCTGTGAATTGTGGGCATGATTGCGTGCGGAATGCATTCAGCGAAAGCATTGAAATAAGAGCCGGGTTTCCTAATTCTGACAGAATGATTGCAGGACGTAAAAATCTGCAAAGACGTTTGAATATCTCTAGAATCGATGTTCGCAGTTTGATGGATTACATGAGGAAATTAATGCTTGCTATGCCAGCAAACATTTCAATTAATGAAAGTGTTCTCACGGAACCACTTTTTGGCTGCAAAACATGCTGAATATTGGCCACTTGAGTAGCCCTTGAGGTGTAAATATTTACGATAGGTCGCCAAATAAGTCGGATGTAAAGGAAAGTGAATTGGATGCATCGGTAATAGACAAATGACAGTGACAGACCGCGAAAACCATGGTTGAAAGTATTGTAAGAGGTACTGAAGACGAATATGTTTAGAACACTCAGACGTTACTTATGAATTGATGATAAGGATAGTTTAGAATAAATTGGTCAATGAGTGATTTCCCTGAATCAGCAACCAGACGATGTACCCATTAGGATACCAAATGATTTTTCAAAATATAGTGTTTCCCAAGTAGTCTTTATTTATTATTATTTGGAAACTATCAGATATATTTTAGATTGACTGCAATAACAATTCTCATTTTTTCCAGAAGCACATATAATAATCATTACACTAAACTTGATATATTTTTTATTTTTTATTTAAAACAATGCGCATATCTCTGTTAAGTTCAAGTCATTTTTATTGGCCCTGACTTTACCTCTGGAATAAATGTTCCATATTCTTTCAAATGATTCGAAATAATTACCTGAGTTCACCCTTACATTCCTTTCTAATGCTTTTGCATGCTCGTTGTCGCTGCGTCTCATATCCGTCTCAATTTGTTCTTCTTATTCAACGGACATCCAAGAGAAACCTTCAGCTTTGAGCCCATCCAACATTTATGCCACAAAACGTGCCAAATTCCTACTCGTTCTCGTCTTCGCACAGAGTCCTGCTCATATGGCCTTCTTCCCCCCTGCTGTTCTGTGTGATTATATTTCTTCAAAAATTATACTCTTCTTTTGATCTTAACCATCCCACCCCGGCGTCGGGATCCGCCTTTTATTCAAGGCTCGCATTTTATTCTCCTACTGCTCAGGCTTCGGATCTAGTGCGAGCGTTTTCACGTCCTGATTACTCGTTTGTAACCGTACGTTTTTTAGCCTCCTTTGTAATTTTCCTATTGCCAAGATCTCATTTTCGATCCGCTTTAGTCGTTCAACTCCCCTATCATTCTTCTTCTACCGGTATTTGTAAAAACTTCCAATTACTCTAATCACTCTCCTGGCGGTGCAATACACACACAGATGCCTTTAATTCCCATTTCTTGGGCTTGCATTATATCCTCTAGTAAGTCCGATCAACATATACTCCTCAATCCGGCGCAAATCTTGCGGGGTGGGGGAGGGGGGGGAGGAGGAGGATTTCAAATACTTCCTCAACGTCTCAGTTTATTTTTGCTCCTATCTATCTTTTGTCTTTTTTGCGATGACATTGTTTGGTTTTTATAGAGTAAGTGGATTATCAAACTGTTTTAATGATCTTACGAATAATTTTTTTCAATGATTTGAAGGCGCACTCGACGTCGTCCGAGGACCCAAGCTCAATTGAAATGGCTGTTTTTGAGCGCAATTTCTTCCTCCTCTCTCCTCCGTCGCTTCTCCCTTCTGCCCGATTCCAAATTGGTTCCCCGTCAATCTGTCTAAAATATTTCGGCTGAATCATATTTATTTTGTTTTGTTTTCAATATTTGAGATGCTGCATTTTGTGTTTGGTGCTCTTCGCATCTCAATGTCCTCACTTTCCTACATATTGTAACGATTAAACACTCTTTTCAAACTCTTCGGGTGGTTGCCCGCTTTCACAGCTGTATTCTATTATTCGAAACAGGATGCCTTTAGTTTTTAATTCGGACGTTTTTTCTTTGTTGACTGTGTACATGTATGCTCGAGGCGTCTTCTTTTCCTTAAGATGTTTCATTGTACTGCCGGCCTTCCTTGAGTCAAGAATAACTCGGGTCTCCAGATCATTTTAAGTGGCTTTATCATTTTCTTTTTCTTCCTCTGAGAGAAATTTTAAAATTTAACTGTTTGTTCGGAGTGAAAATCAACTCGTTGCAATCGCTTGGCCATTTGAAAACTTTATCTTTTTTTCTCTCAATTAGTAGAAAGTTAATTAAATGAAGAATACAATGTAGCTTTCCGCTGTCCTTTATTTACGTACAACCGGTTTCAACGCTCAAGCGTCATCATCAGGTACCCCTGATGGCGCTTGAGCGTTGAAACTAGTTGTACGCGAATAAAAGACAGTAGAAAGCTACATTGTATTCTTTATTTAATTAACATGAATATCCATAAAGTTGAGCCGAGAACAATTGAATAGTAGCAAGTTGTTGATGTGCCTGGGAAATTTACTATTTTCAATTATTAATTTGTATTCAACTATTTCAATGAATTTTGATGGGAAATTCACATCGTGACATTTAATTTTTTTCACGCTTCTACTTTATTTCTTTCCAGTTTATTATTAATACATACTGATAAATCGGTTATTTTGAGATCTAAAGTACGGGTCGAATGTAATATTTTTTTCAATATTGTTCAACACCTTTCGGAAATACCTAATGACGGTCAAATGATGACTTTGAAATAGGTCTTCTGGTCGACCAAATGCTTCGAAATGGTCGACGGCCATGTTTAATTTCAAAGTCAATGTAAATATATTTTACGATTTATGTTTAATATATTTATTTTTTTTGCATTATACATGATAAAAGGCTTGCTACAAAACTAAAAAAAAACCTTAAAGTTTTAGATAAATTCGCTGACTCTTTCCTTGCATAATAATTTCAAGGAGAGCTATGGATAAATTAACCAGAAACATAGCATTGACTCTGCAAATCAATCCCTAGAGTGAATGAATTACTTCTGCTTACAAGTGCACTGAGGGCAACGTGATAAATAGGTACACGAAACAGTTTTCCTTGCCATTCAGGCTTCATAACCTACGCGTTGCCTGAAAGTTTCTATGCATTCGACAAATAATTACAATTGGAATAATCCGTTCAAGTAATGTTAGAGTCGAGGGAAATTATTTCATGTTCGATTTGATAACGCATCCGCAAATAAGCATTGATTGTATGAAAGCAATTCATGGGCGGCGAATCCTGAATCAAACAAAAGCGAAGCCATTCTTTTGCCCCAAAGACGTGAATGAAAGAGTCTGGTTTTGGTTTGGCCGTGTCGCACAAATGTTCTTCTCCTGGGGCGATGCTTCCTTCGGGGATCTCGACTCCCGTTTGCAGGGGGGCCGCAGGAGTGATGTGATGGCGGCGGCGGAGGAGGGACCGGGGAGGGGCGGGGGAAGGATCCGAGAGCGGAGAGGAAACAATGCGCAGGAGGGATGATGACAAGGGCAAAGGCGAAGGGAGTGCATTGTGGGAGGGGGGGGGCATCCCATTGGAAGCGAGAGGCTCGCTCATTCACGCCAGCGACAACGAACTCAAAGGGGAAATTTAGAAGGCGACTTTGCGATGCGGCATCGATCCAAAAACAGCACACTGACACCGGCAGCATTAGGCTAAATGAAAAGGCTCTGTAATTCTTTCTTGAATTACACACGTGCGTAACGCAGAATTGAATAGCAAAAAAATGGAAACATTTTGATTCCTATTGAAATGGAACATTATCATGCATGAAATTATACGGTTCGATCAACTTGTATTATTGCAGAAGCAAAACCTTGGAAGATAGGAGAGCAAGCTGAGGCACAGAGGTCCAGGAAAGGATGGGTTAGGGGCCATGGCATTAAAAAGAGAAGGGGCGTGTGAAAAGAGAGAGTTATCCCCTGTATAATGCAGACATTGAGCCATCAGTGGGCATATTGGAATTCCTTTTATCGTTTGCTAAATCAAATTGAGCCGTTACCTGTTAAAATTTTGAACGCCCTGTCTTAGTGTTCAATTACTCGGAGTTGCGAGATTGATGTTAGGTGCATCTAATTTCATTTCTGGAGTTAGCCCCAAGACTTCTACTTGAATATCAGTAGGACAGCCCCTAGTAATTTTGTACGTGCTTTATTCCTTCGACCGTTTTTACCTCCGCTTAATTTGTGCCAACTATGCTATCAATGTCTCCCTACTACACAGTCTCAAGCCACGTATCACTTGTACACGTGGAAACAAAAATTTGAACTTTTTTCCGCGGTAATCGGGAGAACTGAGATCGGAAATGAAAGGAAGTATGAACCGAATCAAATGATCTCAAATTATAGTGCCCATATAATGACAATTAGAAAAAAATTGAACGTTAAAGTAATTTGCAAACCCTAAATTAATTATTTGATGACCTTATTCAAAGTTTTTTCTAAATATTTGAAATGTCGAGAAGCCCAATTTTGGGATTTATATATGTATAGCCAATTTCCTATACTTCTCTCATGAAATAAATAACGTAGAATGTAATTTGAAAAATAGAAATATCTTGAATGCTGCTGACGTAATATATACCTGGATGACTGTTTTAAATCCTACTTTTCACTTACAAAACTAAAACTCTGATTCCAATACGGCGTTATTTTAAAGGCATGCTATTTGATATGTAAAAATGTCTTAAATCTGGCGTGAATAATATTTTGAATCAAATTTTCGGCTCGAACCGCTCATAATTATTGCACAAGAATAATAAATAGTGAAAATATTATTCCAGTACATCCATAATTTAATCAATTTCAAATAATTTATTATTAATTATCAAGAAATTATTCTGGATTGAGTTAATTTTGGTATTTGGATCATGGAACTTTTCCATTATTTACTTGAGATCTTCTGGTTTTAATTTGGATTAATAGGCGCCAGTAAACACACACGTATGTAAAGTACTTGAAGCAGTAATGAAAAATGTTGGTATTTTTCAGAATGCACAGGTTTAGAGGACTATCTTGAATTTTCTCATGGATAGGTATGGCTTTGTTGCCCTTAATGGACACATTCCTACGGGAGTCGAAGTGAGCCGGTCTATTTTGAAAAAACCCACGCTGTGCACCTCTCCTCGCTGATTCTTGCGTTGTGTCCGAGTAGCGTCGCTCATGAGGGTTCGATAGTTAATTGGTTGGAAAGAGGAGCTCATGCCGCAGGTCAGCAGTCACAAAAGGCTTTAGCACGATATGAACCTTTAGAGGGTGATTCCGAACATTAAAAAAACACTATTTTGAATGTGCCATTTGCTCAAAAAAAGTGTGGATTTTGCGGAGATTCGAGCTGAATTTCAGATAATGTGGGCTTTTACATGTTTTAATTCCATTGCATGGGAGTATTCAAACGTTCTGTATGTTTGAAACTCAATTTCATGAAAATCTAGTCATCCAATTCTTTTTACATTCAAATGAATAGTTCCAGGTCCACACTGATTCGATGTAAACATTTATCGCCCCATCAACTTGCATTCATTTTTTTGTTTTATAAGCAAATTATGTTTGAAGTCAAAGGTGATTAAAATGCTAGATGAGGAATACCCGGAGAAAAGTACGGGTGCGTCCATAATATATGAGTGAAACCCATCTCTTAGATTGGGTTCTTCGCAACTGGGAATAGAATCAGTTGGTTATAATTTATAAATAAAAATTTGACTTCGTTATTCCTGATAAATGTGAAAGTGTTTCATATAGTTGATGCCTTAATTAGCATTATTATGAATTATACAAAAACCCGGGTGCCTATTTATGGCGTGTTCCCCTGAGGGATGCTCGAGGCAGCAACGGCGATTGGAACGACGCGTCAGGTGCTCTACGTAAAACGTGAGTGTTTTCGGAGTATTAATATGTCCTGGATCGGGAACCAAACCATTGAAAATTTTCTTGATGGGTTATTGCGGCACTGACATCTTGTAATTTGAATAGCCTTATTGCTGCTTTGGAGATTGAGTGCTTGGGAAAGCTCCGATAGATATATTTATGTACTAGTTGTCGTATGCTTCAAAATATCATAAGATTGGTTGTCTTCGCTTTTAATTACTGCCGATTCTGAGAGAGATTCAGAAGGGTATTTACAATTACTCTATATGGATATATTTTTTATATTGATGTTGAAGGCATTCTCATATACGACGTCGATTAACTTGTCGAGAATTGTACAACAGATATTTGGTGGCCACCCTCACTTTACGCACCACTTCAGCGGTCTTAAGCTGTCTTCCTGATTTGTAAATTTGTCCATTTTTGGTCGTTTCTTTAGCGGTTTAGTTTGGTTCTTAGCTGAAGAAAATCTTAATATGGCCAAAGTAATGGAATTCCTCCGACTCAAGTTTTATTCAAACTCAATTTGGAACATCTGTGCTCGTTATAATTATAGATTGCACCAATTTACTCCGAGACAAAGTTCTTCGATGTTCAACTGTCAAATTCGAACGGATCAGATAAAACTGGGTAAACAGCGAGTAGAATAACTATTTCCGCTGTTAATGTATCTAAAACATTCTTCCAACTAAAATGTAGTTATTCACTTCCGACAGAAACAAGGGTTGTACATTATCTGATTTGATTTAATAGAGAGAAATGTCAGTCCTCCCAGGGACACAATACTCCGAAACTGCACACATCAACCGTTTTGGAACACCCCTCTATTCCCGCTAACATCAGAAAATAGAGGGACTGGCTGCATCATGTGTTTCCTCAGATTAATTTAGATGCAGCTCTGTTGACCAAAGAC
The DNA here is from genome assembly GCF_022747635.1 of Hetaerina americana. Taxonomy (NCBI): domain Eukaryota; kingdom Metazoa; phylum Arthropoda; class Insecta; order Odonata; family Calopterygidae; genus Hetaerina; species Hetaerina americana. Next base: position 157,261 of record NW_027287139.1, on the reverse strand, counting down.
GCAGAGTGTTTATTTTTAAAATTACTCTAACCAACTTCCTTAAAGGTTTTCTTCATTTGGCATGAGCATGAAATGTTCAATAGGCTGGCCAATTCAGGGAGAGATCATTTCAATAAACGCTCAGAATGTTTACATTAAGTAATGTTTGGGAAAAGTTCCTACTCAACATTCTCACCTACAATATTTCATTCATCCACATCTAAAAAATACCCCGAAAGCCGCATAAAGGTAGTGTGGCGGGGGGTGTTAGGTCACCACTCGTAAAAAGGGACAAAACCACATGCAAAATCAACACATACATGCAAAAATATACCCATTCTAGCGTATACATTCATGATTGAAAATACATATACTATCATCCAACAAATAATTTCATTCATGTTGAAGCAGCAAACGTAAGGAGGGGGCTTCAGTTCCCTACTTTATTCCTATTCTTCACGACTCCTTCTTTACTCTTCCGCCTACTCGTTCTGCGAGCAACTCTCTGTAGTAACGGGTCGTATAGCTAGAATTATGCGTATCATTCATTCCATACAAATACCAATATAATTTCTTTTTGTGTGTGAAATTGGATATTAAATCTCTAATTTTGTGGCTTTAAATTGTAGATACTTTAAGCTCTTTTCTTATTACTGGCAGATATTTTAAGCATAAGTCTTTTTTGAAGTTATGGTTTGCCTGCGGTATTCCATTCATTACCTGGATGCATAAATTGTAGCGATTATAATGTTAGAAGGGATTCCGAAAAGCAAGTATTAAAAATGAATACCACATTTGTAGTGTTTAATGGGAAACAATTTTTCAATAACCTGATGACACCGATCACTTTTGCCAGATTGTCGATATGTCACACTCTCATCGTCAACTTTTCATTCTTAGTAGATTGGAGTCTTCATCGGTCGGTTGTCTAACCGGACTAGCTCCTGATTTTCACAATTACAAGGGGTCTGTCGACTTAAACTATTTTACTTCTTTAAACGATATTTTCTGCATCATTTTTCTTATTTAAGCAACACTTCCAATAATCTCTTTTCCTTGTTTGAATTACAATGTTTACATACATTTTTACCTCTCAAAATATTTAACAACTTTCTGATAGAACACCCAAATATTTCATCAGTGCATGAGTTTATACTTTAACATTCCACTATGAGCTTAGCTAATGGTAAGCCCAACGGCACATCCGCAATTCGCATATCATAAAGGGTGGGAAGGGGGCGCAGTTCCCTTCGCTGTGCCGCCGGTGGTTCCCCAGGAGGATCTGCTACCCGAAATATCACACAGCTGGGACCTATTCCATTCGGCGTTCAAGATTAATTTTCCCTGCAGAGCTAGTTTGGCAATAGGAATCAATATTTTTGCAGATGATTCCTCTGTCCTGGTACACAGCAAACAACATTTACATCACCCGCAAATAAAGTTAATTAATGGTACCCGTTAAAATTAACGATCCTCAGTGAGAATAGCATCCTATGATTTTTTGTAAGCCTATGCTCCAAGCGACAATTTAATGATCCTTAATTCAATTCATGCTAAGCTCATTCTCTGTGATGTGACATTTATTCTGTTCTTTCATTCAATTTCAATCAAATTCGTAAAAAAAATGCCACTCATTGAAATGGTTCCATTTCGCACAACTCCTGTTCACAATTCCTTCCCCCCGGGTTGCCTAATGCGCACGCGTCCTTTGTTCTTTTTGATTTCTCTTATTTAGTTAGCGCTTATCTTTTGAATCTATCTTTGCTCAATCATTATTACGTTATATCTCGGCTGGCTTTTCACATCTGGCACACATCTATCTCTTGCTCATTCTTTGTGTTTGTTTTCTTTTAACGGAGACCTATCTATTCTTTCCTTCATCACTTGTTTTATCTCCGCCGGAAACATTGGTTCAAAAAGTATATCTCTCTGACATATTGAATGAATGCGGCGGCCCCAGTCCAGTGGACAGCGAAGCGGCGCGATGATTCATCTCACTCATCCTTCTGAATGGGCATCCGGCCATCATTATTATCTCCTTCTTTATTCACGATGCTCTAAAAATAGTGCTCCTTTCCGCTTAAAATTCATGACTTCAAAAAAGCTTCATCTAATGATTGCTCTTTTACGATATTGAATATTCCCTTAGTTATACATTATTTTAACTATATTAACCCAGAGATATCCATTCAGAAAATTACTTTAAATTTTATGACTTATTCGTTAATATTTTTAACTGATGCCAGCCCGATGTATATTCTTTTTTTAATATTAAGGTTACATGATTTACATATTTGACATAACCAAGTGAATGAAGCAGTGGTGCTTATCGGGTCCTAGTGCCACCCTTATTTCTCCGACCTCATAGAACGTACGTAGTGAACGAAGAGCACAAGATAGTAAAATAATAATTTATTTATCCAACACATGTTAAAATTACCCTTTCCTTTTGTTTCTATGTTTTAATGCCTTAATCAATGTCTTTGCATGCATAAAGTTTGTTTATCTTACGATATTATATGCATGAAGGTTATATTAATATAAATAAATAAATATATATATGTATATATATATACATATATATATATATTATTATTATTATTATTATTAGGTCATCTACCGGTTGAGGTAGGTTTTTGGACGGACAAAATTACTAATTAAATAATTTGTGACCCCTAGCAAAACACAGCATCCTACTCTACATCAGGTCCCTCTTCAGCTCTGAGTACCTTCTTCTTCCCTTCATCCCGTCCAACATCCCTATCCTGTTCCTTTCCTTTCCTCGTTTGCCTAACATTATCCCCTCAATTACAGTCTTCAACATCCCGCTGCCGGTCAATACCCCCTTCATCCACCTTTCCTGCCTACATAGGATTTCTCCCAACAAACCCCTCTCTTCGCCCACCATACCAAGTACTTCCTCATTTGTTTCCTTCTCTGTCCAATTCACCTTCTCCATCTCTATTTTATATATATATACATATATATATATATATATATATATATATATATATATATATATATATATATATATATATATGTATATATATAATATTGGGACGGCACAATTGAACGCAAATAAAATAGTAACACTTAAAAAGACACTCACACGGTAAATTGTTTAAGCCTTCGGCCCTCTCCGAGGCCATCCTCAATAAAAGAGTCTTACTTGAGGAAGGCCTCGGAGAGGGCCGAAGGCTTAATCAATTTACCGTGTGAGTGTCGTTTTAAGTTTTACTATTTTATTTACGTTCTATTGTGCCGTTCCAATATTATACTGTTCGTGTGAGTGTTTCTGTGTAATCGACATATATATATACATATACAAATGTTTAGAATATGTACGTGATTATTATTCATAATTATTATAATATATTCCACGAGCGTATAGCATCTCCTTTTTTTCGCACAGGATGATAATTTGCTGATTCTGTACCGAACACTTATATTTTAGCATAGCAATTCCTTCTTTTAACATAAAAAAATCAGTATTCCATAGTATTGTGTGGAATGGTTGATAGAATACAATCTCAGAAAATCTGCAAAACTGAAGTGATGAAACATAGGATAAGAAAATCTTGGCATGAATTCTGAAATAGACGGGTCGAATTAAGTTTCTCACAGCAAGTCAAATACAAGGGCTTAAGGGAGACATCAAACCTTTTAAGGGGTACACACACCAGAAATATATGCGCTTCAGCCTTGGAAAAGGCGTCATCAGATCGGTTTTTGGAAAGTGTAATGAAAATGCAGGAGAGATTGTTATTCCGTTTTAGTTAGGCCACATTTACAGGAACGCCCGGGAAGGGTTTGGGAACAATGAGAGAAAAGTTTAACCAAGGAGCTTCAAATATTCTTTGGATCTATGGAAGAAATGTTCACTTATGGAACTGCGAAATATTCAGAGAAAATCCGCTTGAGTTTTAACATTTATTCAAGAAGAGAGTAAACCGCCAAGGGTATTGTGGAGGAAACAGGTAGGGGGCCCCTTGATTCATGAAGAAGCCATAGAGGACTTAACACATCTAGAAGGGCACAGTGACCCTGAGTTTTCTTGCGACGCCGATGAGGAATCACTATGACACCAAATAATTGGTTGGTTCGATCGATCCATGAAACGAAGTAAGAGAGATGATGGGAAGGTCAAAACACCCGTTCATCCCTTGCGCGAAGCACAATCTTAAAGAATGAAAGCACGAGAGAATTATTGCTTAAAGACTAACATTATATGATTTCGTCAATTAGTTGCAGAATTTATATTGCCAGGCTTGTGTGTATGTGTACGGCATTTGTATAGAAAATATACATGAATTGAAATGATGTACATAAAGCAGTTGGCTTAATAACCCCCCCCACACTAACATTGTTTCACAATTTTTACTAAAATTAATTCTATTTTCTCGACTACCCGTATCAGACATATTATATGATTATATGTATTCCCTCTGTTTTATAAAATATTTGTTTGAAGGCTAATCTTCCTTTGAGATTTGGTGTAAGAATATTTCTTTACCAGGTGTAAACTAATTAATACAATCGCGTGCACTGGTACTTAAGTCCGTCATCATTTCCTAAATGTGCAGTCCATGCTTGGAAGAAACCCTAATCTTAAATCAAAAAAGTCAATCAACAATTCCTGAAAATTCTTTTAGGCATTCTTAGGGTTCTGTCCTCTCATAAGTAATTTGTCGATGAGACTACCAGGATGTGAGAGAGAAATAACTCTTTTTGAAAAAATATCATCTTTTCTTAATCATTTTGGGAATAATGGCATGCGACTACTAACCCCTTCGTACCCATCATTACGTAATGCGGTAATTCAGCACTGTTTCATACGTGTACACTCAAGACCAATCAGGGTTATATAGGGTTTCATACATTTTTGTTATTTTTCCCTAAGTGTCTCTGATTGAAACCTTATCCAACCATTTGAATTCCTTCCTTCATGTTACCACTGATGAGGAGGCATGTTTTATAAGACACAAAGAAGGACTTTAATCTTTGGAGCTCATTAAATTAATAAAGAAGATCTTTGTTTTCATCGACTTTTTTCATAAACTGTATGCATCCCTTGGTTTTTCTAGCGCATCAAATATTCAATTATTGTAGATAGGAATCAAATATCACTCTTCATTAATGAATTACGCTTAATAAATAACTGAAACAAACTTTCAGAAGGCTTAAATCCTTTGAAGACCACGGTCTTGACCCATTGAAAACATTTGATTTGATCACATCTAGAAAAACTGTGCCTGATAATATCCGAGTTTAAAAACCGGCACTAATTTACGTTCTTCTGTTGGCCTTTTTCATGATCCCAGGCTTCCCTGAAGATATTCTTTTTGCGCGCCCTCCTTTATTAGAGCATTCTTCGCTCATTAGCCGAAATTATATACATCTCGCCCTCGGCGACCCCTTCAGCCACGAAACAGACGCTTTCCTCGTCATGGGGGCACATCTTCCGGAAGCTCAATCTTCTCGATCGGCGATCCGCGACCGATGATCGTAGTTGACGCTTCGCGTTCTTTTTATATATATATATATATATATATATATATATATATATATATATATATATATATATATATATATATATATATATATATACATACTATACATACATACAAATCTACTTGCGTTACGTGCGTGTATGATATGATATGTATACAGACACGCATGCTTATCTATTTGGGTACTCGGAGGACTACAATTCGGCATATTTTTTAAATATCCCATTATATTACAGCAATTGCGATGGAGTGGGATTTATCCGTGAATCTCTGCGGTTTCATATCCTTTACGTCATCCCCTCAAGTAAAGAGAAGTAAATCATCGTAATTAGAGCAATTCAGTTTTTTTGTAAATGTTTTCAAATAGATTAGCGCATGAGTTCTATATCACGTGAGTATGTATGTGTCATTATTTTCCCGCAACTGTTTCTTGAATACGGCTTGTAACGCATCTCTGGAGAAGAATGTCATTTAATGTGAATGCGAGTGGGTACTATTGAGGCCATTGGGAAAATAGACCACCTATCACACTCTCCATTTTAAGTTATTTCCCTTTGACGAATGTCAAGGACCACAGCTATAAAAATTAAACCTGTAAAATATACAATGTAGAGTCCTTACAACAAGTAAAATACGATATGCGCGTTCACGTGGTCGGTGATTACCATTGATGCCTGTGAGTTGTTGTTTAACTTATGCCAGCAGGGTGGAATTATGCCTCTGGTGTGCGTCACCGTAGTGGGTAAGTGCGATAAAAGAGCGCGTTGGCTTAACACTAAAAAACAAAAATGATGGCTGATGCGAGGGCAGCCGGCTGCCCGGAGTCACGTGTTTGACGACCCACGAGATTCCCACCCTCAAGAAATGGTGGAGTAATGAGCAACGAGATTTCCTAGGTGCGCATGAAAGCATAACTCGGAAATGGCACCCGAAACCCCGTCTCCCGGCTGTTCCGCCTTTCGGAGGGCGTCCATCTGCGGAAACAATGGAAAAGCGTGGGTTGCCGCGGAGATATAAACGCATTAAAAAACCTTTTCGGGGTTTGTAACAAAGGCGAAGGGAGAAGGACTTAAAAATGGTGGCATTTATTCCTGCTTTTAAATTTTGGCAGGCCCAGTATTGTGCGGAGGGGAATAATGGTTTCTGAGAGAGTGTAGGTGGGGTGGGGAGGGTGCTTGGTTGAATTAGTCAACGCCGTGGTTGCTTCGGCTTAACGGGGCGACTCTTACGGCTACTAACTCGAATGTGTGGGTGGTGCGCGCGCGCGTCCGTGTTCGTGTGCGTGTGGGTAGAGATAAGCATCTTTTGATACTCCTCCTACCGCGCGATCTCCGGCCCATCTGTCGGGCGGAAGAATGATGAGGAGCGAAAAACAAAAGGTGATCAGCGAGCGCTGCGGGGAGTGGGGCGTCATAAAAATGGGAGGAGGTGGGAAAGTTTTTGTTCGACCACTGTTACTGGCGTTGCTGTTCGTGTTGTCCGGGCGGAGGAAACATATTTTCGGCGAGTCTTATCGCGAAGCTGCGCACTCGAGTGACATCTATGCAGTGAGATAATTCCCATGTTGATTCACGGAGATTTTATTCAACGTGTTTATTTTTATAATGCGTCTAGCGTATCGCCGGCATTTTACGGCAAGGACTCGGGATTTTCTCGAAATGATATCAAAGGATTATGGCGGAGTGATTCCAAGGAAAATTCCTTTGTTAGATTATTTATTTGCACTCATAGTCGCGGAAATGGTTCGATTTTTACAGAATGTGTGTAAAGATATAAAATTGGTACATATTCTAACAAAGTGCCTACTATATAATTGACGTCATAACGGTCGTTGAATTACTCCAGTCGTGTGTCGTGCAAATTGATTTTCTGTGACACTTGGCAATTGCCACTTTGAATACAGCTAACATTGATTAAGTACCATTAACACTGATACTCAAATGTTTTCCAGAAATATCAAATTTTGAATTTAACTACTTAAGCCAATGCACGGAACGTTCAAATAATTCATTTAGTATTTCTTAGGAATTTCCTTAATTTGACTACTGATATAAATATTTTGGAAAGATAAGCATGATAAAGAAAATAACGGCCTGTTTTCGACTTTTTTCTATATGCTTCAATTTCATTATTTATTTTATGCACACACTTCTGTCGTGGAATCATCCGATAAGATTAAATGGAAGTGAATCCTAGCACTTCTCCATGGAGGTGAAATGAAATGATTGCGAGAAATAAGTTAAGATTCCAAGATTTCCAAACATCAAAAGGGTTTTATACGGAAAACGAAATTGTATAATTCGTTCTTCAATTACCTCTAATTAAATATATTAATGAATACATTCAAAATCAAATATTCTCATGTTTATAAGAGTGTACATACCCTATTGTGGTGTTAAACATTATACATCTTGTTGCTTTGTTTTCCACAATTTAATTTGTAGTCCAATATGAATTGTCCGCATTTAAAGATTTATGTTAGGTCAATTTGAAAAGCCCAACGTATTGACTCATGAGAGCACTGTTAGAGACCAAACCTTCAGTGCAGTTGCCTGATTGACACCCACTGGAGTATTGTCAAATATTATGCCGATTCCCTAGCTTACACTGCTTTCATGTAATCGCAATGGTGATAGTTTTCCTTATTCATTATAATTGAAGCTGGTATACATTCTCTTATGTGAGAAAATCCTACATTTACATGCCTGGAAAAGAGAAAGTTAATGTAGAATTTAGGAATATAATTCCATTATTCAATCACTCAAGCATTATTTTTGTTTTTTTTTCGCGAAGTAGTGAATGCCGTTTGAGAGTTTAAGGCAGGTACTCATATGTTTACGCAGAGGTTAGGAAGACAATTGATTTGAAAGTCCTCAATGAGCATGAATTTCTTGCAGTTCATCATCAAGAAATTTTAAATATTTTCCTGGGTGCTTTGAAAAAAAACAATTCCGATAACACTTAAGCGTACAAATCTGTATCCTTAAAACAATCCCAATTTAATTATAATAGTCCGGGTGAGCACAAATATATAGATATTAATGGAGCGTGAAAGGAGAAGTCGGGAGTCCCCGGTGTTCCAGCGGAGCACCGATTGACCGGTGCTCCGCAGGCGCCTCCCGAGTGGGGAGGGGGGGGCGCCTACCGGGTGGGGGGGCAGAGACGTCGTCTCGCACGGAATCGCCTCGGTGGCCCTCCTCGCCCCCGGGGGCCAACGGCAGAGGGAGAGACGGGCCCCACCCGATCGGGCACGCCAGGGGAGGTCAACCTCGAGTCTTGGAGTCGCACATGAGCTCCAGGGAAATTCCCCGAACCAAAACAATGCGTAACTGGTACAGTACCTATTGTTGATTTTTGTTTGCTGGGTCCATGGTATGCTTTATTTTGCCCTGCAAGACGCCACGAGGTCAAATTGCAAACCGCTTTTGATCACCGGGCATTTGAATAATAGGTGGTTGATGATAATGGACTTCGGGAAATTCAATTTTTCGTACGTTATGTTTCCAACTGTTGTCATCTCGAACTGTACGCGAGGGAATTATGATTCCATTTATCGATTCGTTCTGCAGACAACATCCGTTCAATTCTTACTCTGTTCTCCCCTTCTGATGTTATGTGATTAGGTTAATTAATTATTTATGCCGTAGTATCTTGTCCACCAGAGGTATTCCCTCCCCTTCTGTGTCAACGTCCAACTCGAATGATTTTTAATTTTATAAAATTTTAATACACACATATAAACTTCGTCATTATTTGTCTGAATCATTAATAATACCACGACTTTGCTTTCTTGGTATTTAAGTTACGTAAAGTGCGTCATTTTTAAAAATACAACCATAAACGAGACCGAAAGATGAAGTAACATAAATAAATTAAGAACTCTATATTAAAGGCCGTGTCTATGGCTTACCCAACAAAAGGTGTTATTTCCAGAATGTTTTACAGTGCATTATTAACATATCAATTAAGAATCAATTCTGTGTGAACAATAAGACCGTAATTGGGGCATGCCACATTATTTGGCCGAATACTGTTCAAAAACCCCAAGCGATCTTATAAATTCTATTTACTCATTTCAGTAATACTCATCGAAACCATATGTCCTCTGTTATTTAATGGGAGCTTTGTCGAATGATTGCTCTGATGCACTGATACGCGGTTAGTTTGTGTTTAGACTCGGGAAACTTGAATGGGTGGATATCACTGACATTACATTCACACCCTTTAAAAAGTATTGAATGGTGATTTTCACACCGTTCGAATAGATTAATTGCAAAAGTCAAATTTCAGCTGTATCCTCAAAACAATTACAGGGACATTTACTTTTACTCGAACTTGGAGAAAATAATTAGGGAAAAGAAAATGCTGAACAAGTGAAAATTGAAGATGATGAGGATTCCTCCTGAACAACAGGAAGAGGATACACTTTCAATAGTTTCAGTTCAATCTTGCAATAATTCTATTTGAGAGCTGAATAAATTATGCGCTAATATTTCGCGAAAATCACAGTTTTTTCTCACCAAATGCAGCCGAACGTCCACATAAGCATTACCAATAATAAAATAATGCAGATATTATTCCAGGAGTTTTATTTTTAATCCATTGCTTCAATGCATGCTCTGCGCATGGGTAATCAGGTGATTGATAATTAATGCGAAAGTTATAGACAGGAAATTTTGATTCTCCACTTTTTCAACGGTTTTGATGGCGACGTTTCGGCTAATCTGAGTTCGATCTATTGATTGCACCTCATAAGAACGACTGTTTTCACCGCATAAGAACGACTTCCATATGGGGATCGAACGCAAAGATACAGGACTTTTCAGGAAGATTTTTCGGTCACCGGAATGCTCTCGTGTTGTTTTTACAATATCTTAGATACGTGAAGAGGTGTCTCAAATGGATTTGTAAGTGGCCCCGCCAATTTCCGAAATGCTGAAAGTCTTCCTGAAATAAAGCGATCAATCGGATAGCTTCCCAATCCGTCATTTCACCAGGGTTCGACCCTACTACGTAGATGGCGGAAGATAGTTTGGCCTTTGGTCTATCTGTCGGGCCGCGGATCTCATTGCTGTTGCCATAGTCTTCCCCATTCGCCCTCCCCTCTCCAACCCACACCCCCTCCCAACCCTTCACAGGCTTTTCACGTCGCTCGGCAGCTATTGTTGCTTTTAACTTTTAATTCTGTCGCTCGCGGTGCGGCAGAGGCGCTCAGGTCGCGGCGATTGAATCCGTTCGGGGAGGGGGGGCGAGAGCGGTGCGCGATGCTTGTCGCACGCTATCTCGGCGCTCTCGAGCCGATGATGAGGGAGGGGAGCGATAGCTCGGGATAGTGCTTGCTTCACTCCGTTCTATCATTTAATTCGACGGGGAAAAAAAGGCGGACTCCCACCCCCATTTTGTCCGCCTGATTAATGCTCGCATTTTGTCCGTGGAGATATTTGAATGAATGAGAATATAATGCGCTGGCTGTGGAGATGCGCGAGGGAGATAGGAAGAGCATGAAAGAGTGGCAATGCGCTCCATTGATCCTCTCTTGGCAGGTTTATTTGTGCCGTGGCTGGTGCCCTGAAATTAATTGAAAAAAATGAAACGGCGCATTTGCACTGAACAAATTAATGCACAAATGATCAAGTGTGTTAGAAATTAGCTCTTTTGGTTCAACTGGTGTACATTAATATACTAATACGCACATTATTGCTCCGAAATGTACTCGGGATGTCTATTCAAGGTTGTTCATGCGTATCTAAGTGGGGGTACGTTTAAATATACCAAGGGTGTTCACTATATAGGTTGACTGCGGAATCGTTGAGTATTCTCAAAAAATCAAAAGCCGAGGGCAATAAGGGCCACTGCTCGGTAGGCCTACTTAGTCTACTGTAGTAGATCTACCGGTTAAGGTAGATTCTTGGATGGACAAAATTACCAAATAAATATTTTGTAACTCTTAGAATAACACAATCCAGCAACCTACTCTACGTGAGGTCCCTCTTCATCTCTGAGTACTTCCTTCGTCCCTTCATTCCGTCCAACATTCCTATCCTGTTCCTTCCCATTCCCCGTTGGCCCAACATTATCCCCTCTATTACAGTCTTCAACATCCCATTGCCGGTCAATACCCCCTTCATCCACTTTTCCTGCCTCCATAGGATTTCTCCCAACAAACCCCCCTCTTCGCCCACCATACCAAGTACTTCCTCGTTTGGTTTCTTCTCTGTCCATTTCACCTTCTCCATTCTTCTCCACACCCACATTTCAAAAGCCTCCAGTCTACGTCTATCCTCCCGCTTCAATGACCACGTTTCCGCGCCGTACATAGCTACGCTCCATATCAAAGTTTTTACGAGTCTTTTCCTAGCATCCTTACTCAACGTCCCCGTCATCAACTCCCTCCTCCTTGTGAAAGCCTCTTTGCCTAGCGCAATCCATCTCCTTACGTCCCTATTACTTTGACCGTGTTGGTCAAAAACGCTTCCGAGATACGTAAACTGTTCTACCTACTATAATTTTTGACCTCTTATTTTAATGTTAACCTTTGCTTTTTTTCTTTCTAGAAAATATGATAATCTTTGTTTTATTACTATTGATTCTCGTCCCATACCTGTGGCACTAATTTCCAATTCACTCAGCAATGCTTGCAACCCCTTGGCTGACTGACAAACTACAGCTTTGTCATCAGCGAACCGAACTGACTCTTCAAATTCCCCGCCCACTTTCATTCTTACCTCCAGTTCTTCCCATGCCCCTTTAATCATTTCCTCCACATATAGGTTGAACAGAAACGGTGATTATGTGCGACACTGCCTTACACCTCTTCCTAACAGTGCCCATCCGGACTCCTCGCTCCCCACTCGCAATTGAGCAGTCTGAGACAGGTATAGGTTGCGGATTAGCCTCATGTCCTTCTATTATATTCCAATTTTCTGCAATATACTTTTACATGTCTAACTTTGTTGGTCTAATTTCTTCACAATACAGTTCTTCTACATATTCCTTCCACCTCTCTTGGATCTTTCCTGTGTCAACTATTATCTTACCCGCCTTATCTCTAACTTTAGCATAGATCATCCCTTCTTACTTCCCGATAAAGACTTAACTTTGGTGTACAACGCACCAATTTCTCCCTTCCTCTGCAAACTCTCCATATCCTCGCACGGCGCTTTCCATTATGCTTCTTTTGTTTTATTTGTTGCCCGCCTCAATTCATTGTGTAACTCTTTGTACTTCATTTTGCCTGTCTCTGTGTTAACATTTTTGTTCATTCTGCTCTCATCCATCTTTGTCATTAACTTATCCGTGATCCATGGTTTCCTAGTCCTTTTCGCGTTAACGGTTTCAATAGTTTCATTTGTGGCTTTGGATAACCCTTTCTTGATACAATTCCATTTTTCTTCGATATTACTCAGCTTTTTACCATCCTCCATAATTTCCTCTACAGTCTGTTGGTACTCATTTCTTTTCAATCCATTGAATTCTTCTACATTCCATTTTCTACCCCGTCGCCCCTGCCTTATCTTTTTGAAACGGACGCTACACTTCATAACAACTAAATTGAGGTCAGAGTCCGCATCCGCTTCCGGGAAACTGTGCGAATTTATCACACTGTTCCTAAACTTGTGTCTAACCAGAATAGAATCTAGCTGATACCTCTCTGAGTCACCTGGCAATTTCCATGTATACCTGCGTCTTTTGTGGTGTCTAAACCAAGTGTTGGTGATGCCTAACCCCTGTCTCCTGCAGAACTCAACTGCTTCCTCCCCGCGGTCGTTCCTCGTGCCTAAACCGTGGTCCCCACCTCGTCACCATCTCTTCTTTCACCTACCGTTGCACTCCAATCCCCCATCACTATCAAATGTTTCCCTGCGGAAACACCCGCGATTATGTCCTCTAATTGATCGTATATCCTATCGACCTCTTCCTCCGTATGTTTGCTCGGTGGCATGTATACCTGAATAATAACCAAGTTCGTCGGTTCTGCTTTTATCTATACTAGAAATATTCTATCCGTTACCTGTTCTATGCTGACTACGCTTCTTCCTACCTCTTTATTTAATGCTATGGCAACCCCTCGTTGGCTCTTGGCCCCGCCGCTGTATATTATTCTATACTGATTACTCCAGTAATCCGCTCTATCCTTCCATCTCACCTCGCATAGACCTAAAATATCTATATTTCCCCTTTCCATCTCTCGCTGAACATTCTCCAATTTCCCTGTCTTCATCATTGTCCTAACATTCCACGTTCCTACTCTAACTAGTTTGGTCTTCTTCTCCTGCGTGTTCTGTCCTGCTGCTACTGGTTTTCCCTTTCAAGGGTTTCGTGGGATGACGACCGCGGAAGCCTTGCCTCCCCCGCTGCCGGGCACGACACACGGCCGATTGGGCCGAGCCCCGTAGTTGCCAGGACTCAAAATTTCTGTATTGTCCATCATATTTATCTTGGGAATGATAATTGAGGTGGTTTACCGTGGCCTTCCTCCATAGTGTTTTTAACGTGACACCATCACTTAGTGGCCGCCCCACTGGGGTCAGACGCTATTGCAGCCGCCTGACTGAGGAACAGACGCTGCGTGGACTACCTTTCGTCTGGCTCCTAACCTCCGACCTATCTGGCATGGATGACCCTACCAGGAGCAATTATTATTACTCCCGCCAGCACAGCTCTAGGGGTCATCGGAAAGAACAAGCCCTTCCACCACGTCAAGGTTGTAGTCCGGGGAGGGATTGTAGTAGATAGACATGGCATATAGCCTAGGATTACATGAAATTGCCTGGAATTAGTGATTGGACAACAGTAAAAATAATACTTTCGATTCACCAAATGCGGTAACCATTGGTGTCATAACGGCATAATTGCTGCATTGAGGAGAACCGTGGCAAAACACTATGTGTTCAATTTACGAGGTTTGTCCGAAAACTATCCGACCTGGGTTCATATTTCCCGCATTGGTGCTAATCTTCTTCCTCCGGGCCGTGGCATCCTTCGAAGTTACCCCCATTGGATTGAACCGCACGCTCCCAGCGGTGCTTTCACATCTTAAAGCAGCCATCGGTTGCAGATTTTGGCATGGTCCTCAGCTCGCGTGTCGCATTACTCTGAATCGTCGCAAACCGCTTTCCTTTTAGCGCCATTACCAATTTTGGGAGCATCCAAAAGTCGCAGGGAGCTATGTCGGGACTGTAAAGGAGGAGACTGGCGAAGCTGCAGAATCTTGTGTTTTGCCAAAAATTACAGCTCAAGGTTCGACGAATGCGCTGGCGCCTAATCGTTGTGAAGAAGCCAGTCACCGCTTGTCCAGATACGCGGTCTTTTTCCTCTCGCGGCATCACGAAATCTTTTCGCAACTTCAACGGAATATTCGTTGTTGATCGTCTGACCTCTTGGAGCAAAGTCGTAGTGCATAACACCCTCACCATAAAAGAAATTATAAAAATAAACGCAGGTTGGATACTTTTCGGACTCATCTCGTATTATTCATCATGCATGGATTCGTCGACCGCTTCCGGTATGTCCGTCAATGAAGGAATGATATTTGCCGGAAGTGGATTTTTTGCACTTGGAAGATACTTGAGACTTACATTTTTCGAGTGAAACGTTTAGAGTTAGAGCATTAAACGCATCGGGCATGACCATTGCAAAGTGCGAAATACTAAACACGGAAAATACAACTCGATGTTTTGGAAATTAGTGTAACAAACTATAGGGAATGGTAATTAACAAATTGGTAACTAATTGATGGATCTTTCATCGTAAATTCAGCAGCTATGTGACATAAGCGGGGTTAGAGGAATGCGGTTGAGGATCTCTAGCTTGTTCGATTTCACATTACTACCGTTCTCTTTTCCTGGCATACGCAGGGTGTGTCCCAAATATAAGAGCAGAATAACTTCCAGAAAAGCATCATTGCTGATCAAAGTGCAAATCACTAAATTCCCTCACACGAACCAATCCCTATCAATTCCCTACGGGAACCTCTTGTGTGTCCAGGGCACACGGCCTCTCGGTCGTTATATTCGACCACGTAAAACTTACTGCTTACTATATTTTACTCGGAAGGCACAAACTCCATTTGTACAACGCCTTTTGAATCGAAAAGGACGACGAGAAATGGACTGATTAGTATTGGGGCAGAGCCTGTATTTCGAGATAATCACTATATTTCTCTTTCAAACAAAAACTTTGGTCGATTACTCCAGCTGATTGGATTACGGAAGATGATTTGGATCGGATGCGAAAGGAAATCAAGGATGAAGTGCTCTGGAGACATGGGAAAGAAGCCCAAGGAAAGTGATGAACGAACCAAGAGACAATCTACAATCGGATTAAATCGCAGTCGCGATAACATCCTTAGTGGAACCTTGGAGGGCAACGGGGGAGGGGGGGGGCAGGAGCCCAGACGAAAAACTTGCGAAATGAGGATTTGAAACAAGTTATTGAAGACATGAAACCCAATAAATATACGGGGAAAGAAAAGCAGGCTGTCGAAAGGCTGACAACGCATAGGTGTGGATCATATCAATGTGCTGTTGACTTCTAATGATTGAAGGTGATTGGTTAATATTTTAAGGAACGTATTTCACTTATGCAGGCTGCTCGAAAAATGAGGAAAATGATGGATATAATTATCATTATTATTAAAACGCACATGTGTGGATAGAAAATGTCAGGTGGCACACAGCTCCCAAATATGACAATCAAACTTTCCTTGGAAAAATAACATGACATTTCAAATCAAATCAATATCACAAAAGATAATAAATAAAATCAGTCGGAATAAACAACGCACTTAAAGGAAACTTCCAAGCACCAATATTCAAAACGAAAAAGGAAAATCACCATCTCATTAACATTAGGGTCTCAATCAGCAAGGAAAAAATCAAAACTGACCTGTTACAAACAATTTTATCCAACACATCAATCAAATTATTATATAAATTGTTAATATCCTTTCTTAAAAGTATTTTCCCTGCTAGGAAAGGGCTCGAATAGTTCTGCAGGTAAAATGATCCCGTCAACAGTTGTTTTGTTAAGAAATGAAAGTTTTTTATTTTTTCGTTGTGCCAGGCCTTTTACCTTGAATTTGTGGTCATTTCTCCCTATTAAATTTGGATTTACCGCCTCTTTCCTTAGTTCTACGCAAGCTTTCTCTCTCCCTTCAGGACGCGGTACATTCCACAAAGTCTGTTTAATGTTCTTCTATTTTGCGAAGGTTCCCAGCCCCGTTTTCTAACCGTCGCTAATAAGCTGCTTAAAAACACGTCCGCATCCTTTGAATGTCCGCCAGAGAGTATTTTATTGAAATATATGTATTGGTAATATATGTATATTTACATCAGCTACATCAATTTTAATACTTCTATATCGTATAGTATATACGAATATACATAATAGTCAAAGTTGTAACGTCATTTCAATGTCTTTTACCTAGAAGACCTTGACGTAGAATCAATGGGTGTCTTCTCATTATTTTCCTCAATCATTTTGAATTGTTCACTATAACACGTAGATTATTTCACTGGTTTCTTTTTTAATACTTGCTTCTCATACAGTTATAAAATATTGGAAAAAATATATTTATTTATTTTAGAAATATTCGATGAATTAAATCTCCACCAACTGCTGCCATTGAAGCCATTTCCAGGCCTTAAGGTAATGCCTCAAGACCCCTGCCATAATCCCTTTGCAATTTAAATTCCTACATTTTCCCCTCTATCCCATCTCTTCCCGTTCTCCGGCACACTAAATACTTATCTTATGATATATATACACGTCTGCATATCTACAATATCGCTTTAAAGTTGAACTTCTTTAAAGTTTTTGTCTTTCGTAGACTATTTGTCGCTATTATTTAGAAAAATGATAGTTTAACAAAAATGATGTTCTTTAAAATGGTTTTCATTATATATATATATATATATATATATATATATATATATATATATAACACTTTTTGAAAGTCTCACGGACGTGAATAATAATGTTCTGTCCCTCTCTTCCTTGATAAAGGTGGCAACGACCACCGAAAATTCGAAAAATAGTGAGTCTCTTTTTTTGTGTTTCTGTGTTTTTGTCTGTGTCCACTAGTGCTAAGTGTTATACATTATATATATATATATATATATATATATATATATATATATATATATATATAATAAAAATCATTATATTTATCGATAGTTTCTGTGATCAATCATTTTTATGACCATTAGAGTCAAATATTCAAAGATTTCGCGGGAAATTGCCGCGTCATTTTGGATTGACGCGCGATGCGTGGCGACTGAGGATATATTCTTACAAGGGAACATCATTCCACCTTAT
This sequence comes from Hetaerina americana, assembly GCF_022747635.1. Taxonomy (NCBI): domain Eukaryota; kingdom Metazoa; phylum Arthropoda; class Insecta; order Odonata; family Calopterygidae; genus Hetaerina; species Hetaerina americana. Next base: position 139,454 of record NW_027287139.1, on the reverse strand, counting down.
GACAATGTGCTTTTGTAGAGCCATAAATTTATTATCAGTGTAGCACGAAGCAATCAATGGACAATGCCTGATTCGGAGAATGAAGCACCCACTCGATCAAAAGGCTCTTTCTCCTGTGTGATTCATGATTCGTTGGTGTAACGATATTGCAATGGAAAACTGCGGGAATATTTTTTCTGCCACATTTAGCATTTAGTATATAAACGAAAGACTACCTTTGCTAACTAGCATTTAGGCAGCAGATGATTTGTAGTTGTTGAGCAAATTCGTGAAGCATGAGGGGTGAAGAATGACGAATAAAAACGAAAGTAAAGAGAGAGTTGATCCCTCCTCGGCGCATACTCTATATGAGATGTCTAGTCGCATTGCACACCAGGCCAAGCTGTCACGGGAAACGAACACTGCCATCGTTTTCATGGAGTTGAGTCCAATCTACGTTTGGTCAGATTCTCTACCTGTGTCCTTGGGGAGGAGAACGTTGTATGTTGCGTGGTCATGTGGCAGAGGAATTTCGCCTTCTTGCTTTTCATATTCTGGCTTGCACGTTATTAGGAAAAAATTTGTACGGCATCCTAAGGTTTGCATGCGTGTAAAATGAAAGGCCTTTTTCATGAATTTATGCCCCACTTTGGGTATGTATTTGCATGTATGTGTCGGTTTTGAATGTGGCTTTGTTCCCTTTTACGGGTGGTGACCTAACACCCCCCGCCACACGCCCTTGCGGCGGCTTGCGGGGTATTATGTAGATGTACGTTCTGAGGACGATGACAGAGTAGCCCTCGAGTATTTTGCAGCGAGAACCTTGACCCGTTCCACAATCCAATGATACTTCATTGGATTTTTACGATAGCGATATTAGAAAGAAATATGTAGACTAATTTCGTGTTGCGCATTAAAATCAAAAGGCAATGAACCAGAGGAGAAGAAAAATGTCACATATTGGGTTGTTACTTTGGAGGAAAGCGAGTTAGTTTGCTCTAAGAAATTACGAATCCAAACTTGCCCAATTACTTCCTTCCTTAGCTCCACATTCCACCAATCCGCCTATTTTGTTTCTGCATTTCAATTGCTTGCTCAAAATTCTCCGAGACGATAGGGCGTCGTCCATGCCCAACCCAAGGAAATATATTTTGCTAGCATTATATTTATCGTGTATTCCCAATAAACTCAGGAAGTATATGATATTCGATCGTATATTAGTAATCGATAGATAAAATAAAAACAATAATTATGCTTGCAATTAGAAAGACAGAAGATTACTGCCTTTATTTAAATATTCCATTGGCAAAAAATATAAGTTTTATAAAGTTTAAACTGTCTCATAGCATGCGTTATTTCTTTCAAATTGACAAACAGTTGAAGGATAGCAAAGAAGCTTTCGGGAAATAAATACCCCCCTCCCGTTACAGCAAGCAGGATCCGATGGTTTGCGAAGTTAATCCGAGGTGGGGAGAAGAGTGGCTAGAGTTTCAAAATTAAATTTCGCACTAGCTGACGAAAGGGAATGCCCAAATTGCTTGTTGATAATTTCTATGGTGAAACGGTAATCGCCAATTTACCACGTGCGATAAGCGCTTGATGGAGAAAACTTTGCTGGCACGCGAAATTTTTACCCCTAATTCTTTTATCAGCCTTGTCACGCGAGCAGAGAAGGTTCTGCCATTCCTGGCGCGCATCATTCTCGCATCGGCGATTGCGCATCAGATACGGTCACTCCGCTGCATCCGAGGTGAAAAACAATGATGCACGTGATCTCCATTAAGAATTACCGAAGCCATGTAATATCACCACCTCTCCGTCCTTATATCACCCTTAAACAGAGTTCCGGGATTTAAGTCCAGCTAAAGTTAATGTAATTATGGACACATTAAATCAAGTTTGAAATATAAATATCTAAAGATTTAACCAAACAACCCTGCGTTACTTGTTGCATTCCGTAAATTGGTCGGATTAGATAATATTGTGGTAATAATTGCATAATTGGAAGAGTTTCGTTATTCTAGCCTCTTGCAATGGACATCATTTTTTCTCAAACCTTCAAATCATTACACTGTCAATTAATACAATCGGTTTTAGGTATAGATAAGGACAATAGTTATTTTCTTAAGATAGGCCCACTGAAACAAACAGTAAATGAGGGTGATCAGATAAAGATTTGGTTCAGGGATGCGCTGTTAAAGATTATCACTTCAAAGGATCCATCATAACCGTTGAATCTTATCTGTGGAAAAAATCGGTTTCACTAGCGTGAAATTGTATCATATTTATTAGTAAATACACTATGGATCTTAGCTTTTGAGAAATTCAAAGGAACTGCGAGAGAAGTCGCGGCAGTAACTTCTTAACGGAGTCGTTCGCTAATGCGCGTTACAATGCGACAATTTCAAAATGTAAAAATAATTTCCCTTGGTCGGGATTCCGGTGTATTGGAATGATTTGGTACACTTCGAATTTTTTCAATTGTTAACTCTGGATCTTTAAGAAAGGACGTATTGGAAAAATGTATACCAGAACGCTTGAACTTGGACCCTAAAATTAGACAAAAAGTCTTAAATCAACATTTTAGTGCGTTCATACATGTATAAGGTAACAGTAATTCCGTAAGAAATATAAAATAAGACTACTAGGCTGAAAGTCTACAAGTCTTCGCAAATTGATAAAGGCAATACGCTCCGTGCTCATAAATTCCAGCAAAACTTTCAATGGAACTAATAAATTAATGAAAGCTTATGCGTGATTCAGTTTCATCGTCGAGTCTTATTTCTGATGGCTGAGTTTCTAGCGAAGGCCAATTTATGACTCGCTACCAATAAGATACAACTGTGAATTTCAACCGACCATCATAATTGTTTGATAAGCGACGAATATTGATAAGTGGACCGGACATTTCTCTGAGGCCATTCACCTTCTATGCTATTCTTAATGAATGAGCCAAAGTGTGACGAAAAATGTTGACAATGGCGAAATCACTTCAGAACGCCAAAAACGAGCGCTTCGAATCCAAATATATTTATTCGGTGGGTAGAAGTTGACTGAAGTAAGGCGAGAGAAGCGACCGCATGGAAAAATCCAGGCACAGCATTGAACGTTGGACGTTTACCGACAGACTAGGATTTAAATATTTGTATCAGAGTATTATTCTTTTTGGAGTGAGCCAAGTTATACAAATCTCGTATAATGCATGCAAAATCTTCTTCAATTTAAACTGCAGTCTTTACTGTTGTTAGAACAGCAGTAAGTGCATAAATGTTATAATTTTTGAAATCATTTTGTTGAAACTCCGAAATTACTGTCACTATATTTGCCAATGAAATAGGAGGGTAATCACAGAAGTACCAGCCCAACAAAGAAAACACAAAATTTTGGAAAAAATGTATTTATTTTTCAACAATCTCCTTTCAGCTATATACACTTTTCCCAGCAATGTTCAATAAGTTCGATAAACTTTTTATGGTAAGAACTGTCTTGCTCCTCAAAATGGCCATTAACAGCCGGCATCACTTTTTCACTCTTCGAAAATCTTTGACCACCGAGACATTTTTTTCAAGTTAGCCAAGTGAAAATAATCCAAGGGGGCTACGAGCTCGTAATGATGGCTACCTAACAAATACCAAACAACGTAACGCCTTCAAACTTGAAACATATGCCTCACAGATCGCATAATTTCTAATACAATGATAGTTTTTAAACAACTGCCGCCACCTCTAGGTCAGGTCCGGTATCTCTGGGCCTTCTCACGCAAAGTAAATTTTTCAATTGTTTAGTTCGAGGCTTATGGAGGACAAAAATGAAAGGAAGAAAAGCTTGGTAAAGTCAGTTTTTTTAAAGAAGCAACAGAGATAACGGACATTGATCAAATTCAGAATTTCGAAAAAAGGCGATAAACTATTATATAAAAAGAGACAAGGTGAAAGAAAGAGTCAACGCGAGAATATAGTTTCCAGAGTGAAATGTGATGTAAAGGAAAGTGAAAGGACTGTCACGTAGTAAAAAATTTGAGCACACTACCAATGATGCGACGGTTTAACTATTAATCGACAAATAAAGGATTCAGGATCTGTGAAAAGAATACATAGATGATCAATATGACATAGATATTAGGTGAGCGAATTAAGGCATAGGTGGGGAAAATAGTGTAAATGAGGATAGCTTAGGTCCAGTAACTCTTGATAGAAAGACACAAAATGTATAATGGGAATTGGAGATAAATAAGGCCGTAGGGATAAATGATACCCCCTCATAACTAGGGGGACATGGGTATAGGAATATATTGACGAAAGAATTTTGATGGGCTTCTTCGCAATATATGCGAGGGAGAAGTTTGGCAGGTTGACTTCGTGAAATCAATTGCTCAAAAGAATCAAATCATCCGTATGTGAGCATCTATTATGGTTAGTTCTTGTCCCAAAAAAGACAACCATGCGAAAGGGTTATAGAAAAATAAGTTGGCTTTCTCACACGGCCAACATAGGATCTTCCATGAAATGATAGAGAGAAGGGCAAACGAACAATAGGCACACGTGATGTCATAAGCAGTACTGAAGACTCTCGTGTGTGTGTTATATATGTAGACAGTAAACATTCTCTCATAAGGGGGCCAGCTCCTTTACCTCTGCCGGTTATGGTTTGCAAGGAAGATCTGGTTCCAAAAAATCACATAGATTGTGTGGAGCTGCGCGAGCCCAGATGGCTTTACTGGGAATGTAAAATGCATCGGACTAAATTTTGGAAAAACATATTTCAGCTATAGTAATAATTATAGCAAAAGTGATAAATTAATATCAATTTTTGCATCTCATGATCGGAATTATTTTGCAAAGTCCAGGACGTTTCCTCTTGCCTTACGGAGTGGCAAATAACACGTTTCTACTAGGCTGAGCATTACGATAAATCTGCGTTTAAAATGGCGTGCATTTCGCAACGGTCGTGAAATTGTTTCATCAAAATAAGGCTCCCGTCGATGGCAAACAAACATTTTGTCTCCTTACATATTTAGCCATTCTCCGAATAAACACGTCCCGAAGTATAATAACACAATTTAAGCTCCTTGACATGCCCCCTCTTGTTGTAATCTGGTCCCGCTAGCATCAGGCAAAGGATACTAAAAAAATAACTCTTAATTGCTAATAATTCTTAATTATAATACTAACCGCTAAGAAATAACGCTTTTATTTAGTTATTACATAGTTCTTCAAAATCCTTCTGGTTTTCAAGAATATGCCATTAGCGCTAATATTTTTCCTTTACAACATTCGCCACTTAAGGAAAAGTATCAAGCATTTATTAGTGCACCAAAACTTAGTGAAATACCGAGTACATACATTTGTTCAGCATTACCTCATGTTAGAGCTCTTAATTTAAATATTTGATACCGCCACGACTGACTATAATGCCCAAAAGAGCATCATTAAATGCATAGATAAAAATTAATTTTAAGTAGTAAATTTAGTTATATATAAATACAATCACTGAATTAATGATATCTTTTAATTTTTATATTGATTTTTTTTATAATTGTCAATGTTATTGCCTTTCAGTTATGGATGTGCTAAATAATAACCGATAATTTCTCGTAAAAATTGCTAAATTATGTTTTTAAGTAATGTGGAAGGGACCGATTTGATTAGAAAAATTCATAAACGATAGAAAACTTGAATTAAATCATGATTTTGTTGAAATTTATTTCAGGCTAATTCCCTGACTCTCTTCATCCGTATTTGTATGAGTTAAGTGTTATTGTTTCAAAATGAACGTTGCCGTTGCACAATTCGCTCTCAAAATAAAATATAAGTGGAGGAGGAAAATATAATAATAAAAAGTAATATTTGAATTGAAGATGTGCTCAATATGATGTTTGGTTTGCTTCTTTACTTACGCTTAAGCATGATAATGCGGAACAATATCTTTTAAACGATCCTCATTACACACAAAAGGTGATTCATGCCGAGGATCTCATGGTGCTTCGCTTCAATAAACCATACCTAACTTGCAGATATGAAAATTCGAAAAGGTCAAAGAGAAATGTTATCTGTCGTTGCTTTGGTCTCATTTAGAATATGCTGCTAGTATATGGGATCCTCACAAAGTTCGATTGATTGCCGAATTGGATCATGTGCAGCGTAGAAAAGCTAGTTTTGTAAAAGGTTGTTATGATAAACTTAATTGCGTATCCAAAATATGAGAGCAGCTAGGCGGGGAAGCACTTAATGGAGCGAATATTAAATTACAGGTTTAAGCTCTTGCTTAAATTGGAAAGGCGTCTCTTTAGTAGTGATTTTGAAAATGTATTATTACTCCCATCGTACTGCGGTAGAAGAGACCATGCTAGTAAAATTATAGGATTAAGTGCAGAATGGATAGATTTAAGATGCCATTTTTTCCACGAATGATAAGGGATCTTAATTTACGGTTTCAGGCTTAACTTCATGGAATTGTGTGACACTCATATATAAAAGATTTTGTACATTTCCACAGATTTTTTTTTAAGATACATGGGGTTTTCACCGACTTGCGGCATCACATGTTTATGCCGCAAGTCCGTGAAAGGCGTCGCATCTTAAAATAAAGTCTGCGAAAAAGTTAAAAATCTTTTTTAAAAAGGTAAGGCATCAGAATAATGTTGTCCCACCGTGCTAGAGGAGGGAGGGATTTTGTGTCAAAAGCGGTCTGGTGTGTAATCACCGCCCACCAAACACCATAGCGGTGACTTGCAGGGTACCGTGTGCGTATGAATGAAATTCAAATGAAAACTTCAGTGAGCATAATTGAGAAGCATCCCGCATGATTTGCTTGCGTTGCCTCGATTCCGTGTGGTTGCGTGGCTGGGAAGTGTTGTCCGCAGCCGACCGAGCAGCCAACCGCCGCCCCCCAGTGGCCCCCGAGAGAGAAAGAGGGAGGGGGGTTGTGGGTGGGAAGGAGGAGACGGAGGAAGGAATCTCCCGAGGAGGAGTTGGGATGAAATGGGAGGGAAAGAGGTTTCTCTCGCGCCCGGATTCCGAGATGTCATGGCGGCCGGCTGGTTGGGAAGAGGAGGCGGGGGGAAGGGGGGGTTGGGTATGTCTGTGTGTGTGGGAGGGGTGGGAGGTGTCGGCGGTGGTTGTGCGGCGACGGGGGGTGGGTGTGGGTTGGGGTGGGGGAGAGTGCGAAAGAGAAAAATCCCCCGGCAGTTCACACCTCCTCTTGTGGCAAATGGAGGCGTCGACGCGGAGGGATTCTCGCGACGTGATCCGAATGAAGCGATGGAAGGGGGGAGGGGAGGAATGCAGGGGCGGGAGGGGGGCGCGCCACCCAACGGAGGGAAAGGCTCGAGAGGGGCGAAGGGGACTAGGATGGAGGGAGAGGTTGTTTGTCACTCTTTGGAGCGTGTCTTAGTGGCTAAGTAGGCTGGGAAGGAATGGCGGGGGGAAGAAAGAAACGCACGTAAGATAAATTCGTTTTTCGGTGATTAATCATTGATGAATACTGAGAGGGACACGATACAGAAGCAGGGATGCGCGTTGAGCGCATGTGAAAAAAAACGCACCATCGATTTCGGAGCGTTGAGAGATTAATTAAATATGAGATAAAACGTAAGCAGGGAACTTTCCTCATTTTCCCATCGCACCTTCCATGAGGAAAAATTTACAAAGTAGGATGAATTATCCTCTCGAGGCGAAAGGCTTTCACAGTCAATTACTTTTCTAATAATAATTATTACAGTTTATGTGCTATTAAAATTTATAACATTTAAAGCTAAATATAGAAATTATTTAGTTTGCAAAGTTATGAAATTATTGCTAAAAATATTTCACTGCGAGCAAATAATTATTTTTAGATTTTTGCATCACACATTTGTAGAAAACCAACATTTTTACAGCGTCATTTCTCGCTTCTAGTGCAAGCCGTTTCTTAATCACCATCAGTCTTTCAATCCAAAGTTTGGTTCACTGTAGCTCTCCGTATTTTTCTATTCAGTATGGATGCCCTCATAGCCTGAAAGCTTATCTGTTTAATGTCTTTTATTATTACTACGTACTTATCTCCTTATCCTCTCCGCGAAATCTTCACTTCAAGTTTCCCTTCTATTAATCTTCTAGAAAGCTGCTGATTTAACTAATTAAATATATCAGAAATCAGGAAGAGACATAATATGAATCTCACACGAGGGATTTTAGAGTTTTTGCCACGAAAAAAAGGAATCTTTAAATATTGACAAATATGTTAGCCAGGAGGTGTATATGCCCAAAAAATGTCAAAACTGTTAAAAATTTACATTTGCTTTACGTGTGCATGTCGTTAATAGCTGTTTCTAAATGAAAAATCCATTTTTATTAGTTAAAGTTCTCCGACTGAACAAGGAGCTACGTAATATTTTGGCGGAAATATGAACCGCACAAAGTTTCTATTACCTTTTCTTAAGACACAGTAAAGCTCTTACGCAGGCACAGTCTTTTATCCAATAGATATTTTTTTGATTTTCATGCACGTATTTGTAATATACTCTTCTTAATTTAAAAAATAAAGTGACACCAATTCCTTTTACTTTCATTTTGTTAAATCATATTAATTGATGATTGTAATGCAGATAAAACTAATCCTGATTAAATTTGCAGATACGAGTTTCACCACATTTTTTGCATTGTGTAAATAAAATTATTTTCATCGTCAAAACAAAATTAAAAAGGATAAGCCATGAAAAAAATTCAACTAACTTTGCTAACTTTCATACCATATTAACATGAGAAACAGGACGCATAAATGAATGCCCATGATTTTTCATAGAGCACATTTCAAAGGATGAGAGGAAGTGTTCCTTATTAGGCATGCGTTTCATCATGTGTGGAGAGGAAATGGTTAAAGAGGCATGGGAAGAACTGGATATAGGAACGTAAATCCCTAAGTAATTCACAAAATGATGCGGATGGTTAAGCTAGATGTTGCCAGTCAGCCATGGGTTCAATCATTGCTGGGAGCATTATAAAATCAGTGCAATAGGCAAGGCATGAGAGGAATTGTAAACAAAACGATGGTTCTGATGTTTTCGAGGAAAATGAACGCTAAATTAAACGTTAAAATTGGAGACCAAAGACTAGAGTGAGTAGAAGACTTTACTTGATTTTGGAGTTTATATGACCAAGATGGTGAAAGTATTGGAGACATAATATTGTAAGAAATATTTCACAAGAAGTAGGATGGTGATGACTTTGACGTTGAATTAGGATGTTCAGGAAAGGCTCGTGAAAACTATGATATGGAGCGTGGTTTTGTACGGTGCGTAAGCGTAGTCGTTGAAGCAAGGTGATAGGCGTGGATCTGGCAGTCTTTGAGCTGTGGGTGTTTGGAGAAGGGTGGAAAAATTAATATGGACGGAAGGAAATGCAAACAGCATGATGAAGGAGGAGGGAGGGTTATTGAAGGAAATCAAAAGGAGGCAGGATACCGAGCGTTTTCAATGGCGATGGGATGTTGAAGGCAGTGGTAGAGAGAATAACGTTGGGTAGGCGAAGAGGGGGAAGGAACAGGAAAAGGATGGTGCATGGAATGAAGGGAGGAAGTAAAATGTGTAAGGAATCAAAGAATAATTCAAAATAATTGGTTTTCTGCTTGTGTTACGTCAGACGAAGATGAAGAATGCAGTAATGTTAAGTTGCTGTCCAATCAAAACCAACCTTACAGGGTAGGCTTCCAAACAATAATCTCTTTCAGCTGTATCAGTCGAAATAAATCCCAGTCTCATAAAGCTGTATTTCTGAATAGTTCCTTGGATGCCGTACACGGGCTAAGCATTTATTGCTTAAATTATTGTCTTCCGGACGCATCCCGTGGGCAATTTTCCCCGAGGGCCACGGTTTTGAAGGAATGGCAATGCAAAGTCCATCTGCAACTTTTGCTTGTCATTATACCGCCGGGAGCCGATCCTGTATCATCGCTCTTCCTTACAGCAGCAACGAAAACGAGGCTAAAGCCCATTGCTCTCGGGAAATGTCATCTTTTAGGAGCCACCAGGCGGACTGCATCGGAGCATATTTGCTCGTTTATTAAGAGCTAGCTGCCTCTCGCAGGATCTCTACCCTGGAGAAGTTGAACCTTTGATCTTTCTGCTGTATTTAGAAGTAATTTGGCAAGTTGGAAGATCTAGATCTTCAACAGTTGCCCACGGAACGTCCTCACTTGGCTTCTCTAGGGGATCATCGCATGACGGGCTAATTGCAGCATCGTTGACATTTAGCTCGATATTTTTTAGCGTATTCTTTATCCTCCTTGGAGCGATTCAATCATATTATTATGTCTTGCCAGTCATCTTTTTAAATTTAATGTTTAAATCCGAACGGGGATGAAGAGTTCCTCTAGCCCACGTTTTGCAAACTCAATAAAGCAGGAGCAATCTCGCTTAGAATTATTTACTTTAGATCAAATTCTATTTTTTAGATGAATGAATTTAACGATTATCAGGTGACTTCACGTATCGTATCAGAAACTAGAGACTCGGCTTTGCTCCAACTTTTCTCCCTATTATCCTGGAATATTGAAAAAAGTTAAACTTCTTTTTTAGAGTAATCTGGAAGTGTGTATAGTTTACTGCTGTTTATGAAGCGTTTGTTAGGAATTTGTGTATTGACTGAAATAGCTTTAAATTCCTTATTTTCATTAGCGCATCATTAATGATTAATTTTACTTCATTTTCTGTGTATTGGACCATTTGAATATGATTTCCAGTGCTCTCTGTAGCTAAACATTGATTTAGCCCGGGTATAGGTTGGTTAGTTTCATTGTAAAGTTGTCTATATGCAAGGTTAGTTAAAAAAGTATCGGAAACAAGTTTTCCCGAACTTTTAAGTGAAGTGCTGAATTCAGACCGTTGGTTAAGCGTACGAATGGTCGCAGCTCATATTTGCATTGATAAGATGACAGTGCACACACTATTTCCACTGAAAATTTTGCAATTCGAAAGATCTGCGCTTAACTAGTCCTCCCGAAGGTCTAGACGAACGACCAAGTCGATTGGCTGCTTGCGAAAATCTTCTTCAAGGGCAACGCGACGATTCCCCAACGCCCGTACAGTCCCGAGTTGGAACCAGCTATCTATTTCTTAATCCCAAAAGGGAAATCCCCCCTCAAAGGACACCACCATCGGACCTTAAGTACCGTCAAAGAGGCTTGGACGCGTACCCTTAAGGAAATTCCTGAATCCTCCTACCAGGGAGCCTTCGAATCCCTGAAAATCCGCTGGCAAATGTAAGTCGACGCTCTCAATGGATGTACTTTGAAGAATTTGGAGGCATTGTAGCCTCAATAAATCTACTTACCCGATACTTTTTCAAATACTTTTTATGCAAACCATTTTTATAGGCCATTTTGATATCCTAACAAACTTGTAATATATGTAATCCTAAAGGTTGCATGCTGACGGTTTCCGCCCATTCGTTGGACAATAGACGAAAATAGTCTGATAGAAAATACTTCAATGTGAACGACAGAGAAAACCTAGTCACGTGAGCGAAACCTTTGCAGTTCTTCGCTCGCTCCAAGCACGCAGACTTTGCAGTCTGCACGCTCCAAGTGACCTCAGCACCAACTGCACATGGGTTATGTGGTGTCGATTCAATGAGGGACCTTTGAAGCACACCAGTGCAGATTATTGCATCAATTTTTTTAGCGAGACGTAAGGTTAACTTGACACTACTGCCATTATTGTACGATTTCACCCATTCCCTGTTCCAGAATGTGAATTGTATTGACCTGGAGTCTGACCTAATGATCACGTTGAGTAAAAGTCGGCTCTCCTTCGGCGATATAGAGCTGCGATTGTTTCTGCAAAGATCCTGGAAAATTTCCGAGAGCCTGAAAGGATGACTTAGGGGCACTTCCTCTCCTCTTCGATGGAATTTATACGCGAGAGTTGCTTACCATTGTTCTCTCGGTCGCTCTCTTCCGTGGGTCAACGGCGGCGTCGGCCCTTCGGGAGGGCGGGGGGGGATTCGTCCAAACGGTGACGGAGAAGTGAGGGGGGGAAATGAGGGTGTTTGTTGTTAGATCAGTGTCACGCAGTCCCAAGTGAGAGGCGGAGGAGTGAATTTGTTCCAGAATAAAACACCGAGTCGGTCGGGAATGTGATTCGTGATCACGGGTCACGGCAGTCCGCATCGCGTTTTTAACATTTACCAAATCTGGGAGCCAGCTGCCAAGGCTGATCCATCTCTCTTCACCCAGCACGCGGGGGAAATGTTCAAATCGTGAGCATAACTCAAAAATTCGTTCTCCCGTGAACAGGTTGATTTTTTTCGTCCAGATGATGAGGAAATGAGTAGGCCGTTAGCGAACCGAGATGAGATTTTTGAAAAGTGCTGAAATAGGTCATTTAACCTGTTATTACAGAAAAGCGCGTATACTTTCAAAATGCTTGACGTATAAAAACTGAGACAATTGAACCCTTCTTGTGTGAAATTTGTTGGTGTCGATTGAGATTATTAAATTACGTAATGCCACCCTGGTCAATGCATAATTAATGGCATTGGCACCTGGCGTGATAAAAGTGTGTGCTCAATGCTTTCGATCTTTCGCTAATCTCCGACGGCACATGAAAGAAAAAAACGGCGCAGAAAATGTGTGCACCATTCTAAAACCATGAAGCAACGAGCCGGGAAACGTGACAACCGCCTGTCGCAATTCTCTCCGTCGGCTGTGTAGCATACACAGAAAAACGTGATAATCTCCTCAGTGCTCACTCCACATATTTCCATTCATAATGAATACGCCTCCAAAATATTCTGTTTATTAAATTTCTCCGATGATTGCTATTATAGCTCATTAAGAGAGAGGGTTTGGGAATTACGTGGAAACTATTATGCATGAGACTTTCTAGAATTCGGAACTCTCACGAAAGAAAGTCATTTCTCCCGCATTGCTTCCTCTTCGTGCCTCTTCATAGCTTCAGGCTCCGTTCAACATAGTCCATGCTCTTCCTGCTCCTCCCCTACTCCCATTTTGCCCTATTTCCGTAGCTTCCTTCGTTTTCCAGTTCCAAGAGACGCATGAGTTGGCCCCTACCGCACTGAGCAATTCATGAGCTGAAACTTCACTGCCAAATTTATTGAAATTTTCCGTATACCTCAGCACTTGAAAGCATAACCACTTGGCGGCATCAATTTCTCCACTAAAGGTTATTAGATTAGCTCAAAGGTCCTCCGTATATTTTCACTAAAATAAAAATGGGAAAGGAAGTAATTTAGGACAAAAAAAGGAAGTTCATGTGATAAATGCACATGCCCATGCCATGAAAAATTTTAGCCACTTTCTCATTCCACCTTGAAAAGTTAGATTACCTAAGATTAAGGCCTAAAAAGGAATAGAATTTCCTTTCATAAAAAATAATTTCCTTTTTATAATTCAAATTTTGACGTGAGACTCCTTCAAAAAGTATCAATTAGTTCAGTTTGAAAAAATCATTGGTGTTTTTTCAAAACACTTTTGCTGATTAATCCGAAGAAAATATTACGGAAAATTTTGCAAACACTACTCACTCGCATGTACCTAAGTATTTTTAATTCAGCATAATTTAATTCCCTTTCTTTGCCTGATCAATTCAAAATTTATAACTGATTACCTAGAGAATTATCCGTCAGTAGGAGCTTGAAATAAATTCATTGTAACAGCAAAATGTTTACGCGTGTGGCCTTTACAGCTTTCAATACCCTCCTTTAGAAAAAAGCGTTTAACGTTTATTTATTGATGTTACCTTGCAGTTTGGAGCAATTGAAATGAATGCTCACCGCAAAAAATTGTTTAAACGTGACCTAGGAAATGTAGGATTACTCCTTTGAAAGAAATAAGCAGTTGTTTAGAAAAAATGTATTTAAAAAGTTTAGAAACTGAGCGCGAGGCATCGTAGTGGCCGATGGTATTTGAGTTGATTGATGTTTTTCTTAAGTCATGTAATGAATTCAAGGGATTCTAAATTGAAAGAAGTTTAAGTGGAAATAAAATGGTTTCCCAGTCCCTCTGCGTGAGAAAATCAATGGAAAACCCTAACTACACTCAGAGTTATATCGTCGGTAACAGAGATTCGTTAAAATTAGACATTCATGGAGCTATTATAGCATCAGACGTTCAATTTAACCATCGCAATTTGAAAATGCTGTCGTCCTTAACACACCAACCGCATGGGGTAATACTGCATAATATAATGGTGCTAAAGGGAAATACCCTGTAATTTGCCACTACTGGATGTCGGGTTAATGCTTCAGTGTGAATAGCCGTGAAAAACAATTACACGATTAGTTTGTAAAGAGTATAAAAACCACAATAGATGTCCCGAAGTTTGGTTTTGATAGATGAAGGTTGATTTCAACTCGAACTTATCCGTAAAGGCTTGAGAAGTTCGTACGACATTCAGGAGATATGAGGCTCTCAAGAGACTCTTCCACCACTCCATTTCCCACGGCATTCAAAAGTTACACCGCTTGGATTGCTCAAAGAAATTGTCAAAAGTCGTCGACCAGAATTAAACCTGGGATCCACCGGTGGAATTTGAATGTTCCTCGTAGTAACTCATGACGTAATTTTCTACAAGTATTGTTGTAAAAATTAATATTCCCAGTTTATTTACGTATTAATGAGTATTTACTCAATTTTATTTTCGTATTATGCCCTGAAAAAGTCGTACTAATGCAGGGAAAGTCTTTATAAAAAATGACTTTGACTTTTGAATCTGAACAAAATTGAAATTGGAAAATAAAAAACTCGCAAGTAACGCATTTTCTAATTTGAAGTATTTATGACATTTTTTTCGCAATTCCATTTAACTTCATCAAATTCTTGAATCAGCAACTTTTTCCACGGGTTTCAAATAAATCTAATCGAAGTCTAAGCAGCAGCGCATCTCTCCTTCATTTCCTCCATAACAATGTTTTCATCTCCGACCAAGAGTGCCACCATCTGCCGCTCCTAGCGCGTTCCCTCGAGTCTTGAGCCGAAGCTGCGAGGGAGGACCGGCTCAGCCGTCGATCTCTCACCCTCGCGATGATCCCTCCCGCCACATTCCACCGCGAGCGGCCCACCAGCACTGCGGCGGAGGGGTGCGTAAACACTGTCGACGGCGCATGGGCGTGGGTGGGAAGAAACTCGGTCGGTCGGGAGGGAATTTGTGATGGGGAAATGGGATATTTCATCTGGGAGATGCGGAGCGTGTGACGGCGAGGGATGGCGGGGTGGGTGAGGGAAGGGGTTAGGGTGGGGTCCAAGGGAGGCGGGGAGGTTTAAAAAGCACGGGATAAGGGGGGGGGGTGCGAGGGGGATGCGGAGGGGAAAGGGGGGGATGATATTCCTTTGGTTGGCGCGGATCAGGTGGCGATCCGGGTGGAAGATGATGGATGCGATGGGCACAATGGAAGGGGCATCAAACATGCAAATGGTTGCTTCGTGGGAAACAAGGGCGACGTCTCCACGGAGGAGTGGCTCATCTCCCAACCCCCAACCCCCTCCCCATTCCGCGAAATATATATATTGCCTGCGACCTCGCTCAAAAATAAAAATAAGAGGGAACGCGAGAGAGAGAGACACCACGCGGACCCATCCCCTTCTCTCCCCACCCCCTCTCCTCCCCCAGATCTCTCTCTATCCCCCTCCCCCCCACTCCCGACGTCTTTCTCTCTCGGTCCTGCTTAGCCCCGTAGTTTATTGCCTGCCTTATAAAAGCATTTCTTCCTCTGCCATCCACGTCTCCCAGGCACGACCACCACCCAACCTCACTCTCTCGCCCTCTATCATCCATTCCCCTCCGTTCCACCTCACCGTCGTGTCACGCGACCTGGGTTCGTGACTCTCCCCGACCCCCCCCTCCCTCTTCTCCCCCTCCCCCTTCATCCCCCTTTCCCCATTCTATTCCATATCTGCCTTTCATTCGCTACTCTGGGACTACCGGCGACGACACGGATGGTCCCCTCCCCCCCCGGGTCTTTCTCAAACACCCCTCCCCTTCCCAACAACCCCCGAAGATCTTCCTCCCTCGGCTTTATTTCTTTATTCGAGTTTGCCTGCGTGCGTGGCGCCACCCTGGTTGTGGTGGTGTGCGGAGGCATGGGAAGGGATGAGAGGCCGGTCGGCTGGGGAGATGGTTGCTTGGTTGGTCGGATGGCACAGGGGGTGGGAGGGGCGGGGAGAGGGGGGGTGGGGTTTTTTCCGTTTGCGAGGAGGGGGCAGGGGCATGAGGAATGGGAGGGGGATGGAAAAATCTCATCATTTTGCATATTCCACGCTCGGTTCCACGCTTCTTTCATCATGTCGGTTGTGTGAGGCGGGGGTGCGGGGCGGGAGGGGGAGGGAAGTCGGGAGGGAGGGATGGGGGTGGGGGAAGGAGGCGCAAGGGAGCGAAAGGAGGAGCAGGAGAGAGGAGGAGAAAAGGAGAGGGGCGAGGAGAGAGGCCTTTGAAGGATTTACGCGCTGAAAATATAGTGTTGGGTGAAAAATACGTTTTCTTTTAGGATATATCCGCGGTGCAATGGCCTCTCCTCTCCTCTGCTTCTCCTGCCTGCGGTCGCCGCTGCTTAAGCCCCGTTCTATCCTTTCATGCACCCCTCTTCCCTCCCTCGGGGCCATCTCCCCGACTCCTCGTCTGTGATTAGATAAGTGCCGGGTGTCGGGTGCGTAGATGCGAAGGAGGATTGGTGCCGGGGGTGCTCGTGTCAGATCGTCCCTCTACTCTGTGCACTCCTTTGCGCGCATGTTAGATCCGCGTTCGCACTCCCTCGCTTGTCATGGCACTGATGGCTTGTTGACTTTTGCCGCGGCGGGGCGTTAAAGTTTCGTGGTGCAAGAGGGCTCAAGCACTCCACTCCTCCCCTTTTCCACCCCCCCCCCTCCCCTCCCCTCTCCGTCGTGGACCATCTTGGCAGTTTAAGGCCCTGCCATGCACCTATCTCATTGATTAGCGTAGTCCAACACACGTTTTTGGAATGGTTACTTGACCCGATTCTGTGGAATTCTTTATTAATTGTAAGACCGGCGTCCTCTTGGTGCTTTTTAGGTCGAAGGAAAGAAATTTTACTTGATGAACGTTGTGCAACATCTATAAATGACCGATTTTACCCATCCAATGATACGTTACCGAATGTTTTTAAACGTATTTCACTAAAGATGTTAGTCGCTATTGAAAATCAACAATTTGAACTTAAATATTTTTATGAATTTTCGCTCGGATTTATCTAATTCCATTGATATATTCGTCACACAAGTTTTTTTTTGGTCTGATTTACAGTTAGATCATGGTAAATAATGGGCGGTAATGATTAAATCAAGTCTTAGCCTAAAATTTCTAGTTAATTATTATAATTGAACATTCTCCCCACAGGTTACGGTTTTACAAAATGACAGTGCTATACAATGCCTAAAATATTAGGCAATTATTGCAGGGATAAGTTGCTTAGCTTACAAAGTTTTCCTTAACTGAATTTCAGTAACATAATTTATTTCGAAAGGAAGCCCTGTATGCATGGAGAGACAATTGATTGTGTTTTGTTCATTTTAAAATTGATTTAAAGCACAGCTCTTTGGATCTTGAAATTTTTAGCATTTTATGATGAAAAAGTTAACTATAACTCATGAAATTTTTGAGAACTTGAATGTGAAAAACTATTTAATTGTAAAATACCAGGCCATAATTCACCGCTATATTTTCCGCATATATTCCGCATTCTGGTCAAATAGTCTCCTGAGTTTAGTGAGTGGGAGGTTATTTCCAATTTTCCGTTACTCAGGTGACGTTGTGAAACATTTAATGAGAAAAAGACCTTAAGAGGTGCTCAAGTCGCCGGTGCGAGAGGGACTCAGCCGCTGACCTCAACGCCGCGTGTTCAAATCCCGCTTCGGCCATGAGTATTCTATAAACTCCAGCGGCTCGGACTCTTGGGAGACATAGGATTTTAAATCATTAGGATCCCACAGGTACAGTAAGGGTCACCAGAAGCGTAGACTGGCCACCTGTCAATATTTGAAATGAGATTTTCTCACAGTAGACGTGTATTCACCAATGTTGACGCATTCGCCACCATTACTTAATCATAAGAATGATGTAAATGCTGCTTTAGGTATCAGAGTGCTTGGCCATTGTTATACTCAAACTGAACCACAGTGAAGAGCCTCCAACGCGTAAGGCGCCGGAACCGCTCAAACCGCACTCGACACTGCGATTTTGAAGCTCAAGTAGTCAGTAAAAAAAAAACGGTTAAATCAAGCAGAATATTTCAAAGATATCACTCTCTATTGTGCGATGCATGAACTCATAAAAGTCCTTCTACTCGATAATCAAAGGTGAAACATATTTATGCTATTATTTTGAAATTTGATTCAATGAAAACTCAACGTGCAGTTATGAATATTGAAGAGTTGCACATTAAATCTTTTATTTATTCCGGTAATATTCTTATAGAGCTTAGGTTATTGGTGAGTGTGGAATCTGGTACCACTGTCATTTCATCCACTAAGCCATTCCGAGATTTCGTGCTACAGTTTAACTGCTGAGTAGAATATCATTTGTTTCCCAGGGGTGCGAAAACGATCCTTGGACATTTCTAACTCAAATCGTGGATGTAGCATTGCATGTATTTGCAAATAAATGTAGCATGCGTGTGGAAGAGATCGCTCATTTCGGGATTTCACATTTGGATCCGTGATTCACGAGGAGGAGGAAGGCCGACTTCGGATTGCACCATCGGATCCGACTCCTGGCTCCATGAATCTCCACTTCGCTCTCCCACGAGAGCCGACTGATAATGCAAGTTGGGATCGGAGGCCGAGCGAGCTTATTTACACGCCCCAGATTGATTAGTTTAGCTCCCAGTCGGCTGTCAAATGGAGGAATTCTCGCAGTATGCTCTTCAACACGGCTCTCGACCTGATTACTTCCCGTCCAGGATGGCGATTGAAATGTAGTATTTGATTTCTCACCGCGTCTTTCACTCTCTCTCCCCACTCCTTCTGCCCCTTCATCGGGTGACTTTTCTCTTCACCACGAGATTTTAATTGCTGCCTCTCAATTCCTCTCTCCCTAATCCCAATCTCTCACCCTCTGACCCCCCCTCCCTCAAATATCCACCCGACACCAGTCCCTCCCTCCCTCTCATCCCGCCGTTCCTCGCTTTCATGCGAAACATGCTCGCCTTCCTCTAAAACGTTCGATTGGAAGTCGCTATTGATAAATTTTGAAAAAGTTCATTATTTCCAATCGGATACCACTTAAGAGAACGCAAACTAAATTTAGGGGCTGGAACCATTGTGCATACGTTGCATGTCCATATTTTAGCGTAATTTCTCCTTCTTAATTTTCACGTTATTGGATTAATCGTTTACTACATTCTAAGGTGCAAGTGTAGTGTATGTTAGTTGATAGAATACGCATTTGCATGCGTGTAAGTTAAAAAGTCTTTAGAATGAATGAATATATATATATATATACATATATATACATATATATACATATATATATATATACATATATATGCATATATACGCCTATGTGGGTGTAGGTTTAGCATGGGGTTTTATTCTCTTTGACGAGTGGGCGACTAACACCTCCCGCCACACGCCCCTGCGGCGGCTTCCGGGGTATCATGTAAATGTAGTTGTAGAAACGCCAATCACGCCCACAGCGTTTATCGTTGACCTAAGAAGTATGCATCGACGAGATATTTTTTCCAGTGATGTTTTTCCATGTTCTTTATTTAAGAGGCCTCTCCAAAATGTACGAGGGTCATCCGGAAAGTAGTACCCGTACGTGCCGCATGAAGTGCTGACGACGCGAGTAGCCGCTGGACGAGGTCAGATAGCTTCAGTGGCTTGTCTGCCTTCTCTGAGCCAAGTTGCGTGACGCTAGCATTGCCTGTGTTGTTTCTGTGAATGTTTACAATGTTTAAAAAAATTGAGAACGCCGCCAGTTGTGAAGTGAGGGCAGTGATTAAATTCCTCAATGCAAGAAACGTTCGCCCATGTGATATTCATCGCCAATTAAAGGAGGTGTATGGA
Organism: Hetaerina americana; assembly: GCF_022747635.1. Taxonomy (NCBI): domain Eukaryota; kingdom Metazoa; phylum Arthropoda; class Insecta; order Odonata; family Calopterygidae; genus Hetaerina; species Hetaerina americana. The sequence continues at coordinate 119,462 of NW_027287139.1, read as the reverse complement.
GACAATGTAATGGACGAGTCGTCTGTTCGGCGGTGGTGTCGCAACTTCAACATGGGGAGGGGGAACACACACGACGATGAGCGTTCGGAGAGACCGTCTGTCATTACAGACCAACTGGTGAGCTCAGTTGACGAATTCGTGAGGAACGATCGGCGCGTCACAATTGATGACATCTGTGAGCATTTTCCCAATGTTTCTCGAACAATTGTTCATGAAATTGTTAAACACCATCTGCATTATGCAAAAATTTGTGCAAGATGGGTCCCTCGCGTATCTCAATGAGCTGGCGGCGAAGGACTATGCAGCAGGAATACAGAAACTAGTCACACGTTATGACAAATGCCTTAATTTGCTTGGAGATTATGTTGAGAAGTAGTTTAAAGTATCCTCTTTCAAATAAAATTTTTTATGTTTGTTAATATTTACTTTTGTGTCTTTATTTCACGAACGGGTACTACTTTCCGGATGACCCTCGTAACTTATGTTTTGAAATAAAATATGAATCTATTTACATAGCTAAGCATTATTATTTGCATTTAAAATGCACATTTTAAACTATAATTCTACTTAGTCACCATTTAAATTGAGGCATTTATCATAGTATCATAACATACATATGCATTAGAATTTCAATTCCGACTTTGAGGAAATCTGTCACCTTTTATTTAAGCCTTTTGTTTACAACAGCATACAATTCTGCGTCACTTTCAAAGCGCTATGTTGCAAGGCACGTCTGGTGAGAGGTCTGTAATTGCAAATCGGCAGATTGCACGAACTCTTCGTTGATTTTCACCGTCCGTTCATTTTTCACAAGGCTAGGCTGACCACTGCGGTCCTCGTCGTGAACATTGGTGCTATGGCTATTTTTAAACTGTATGCACCACAGCCTCACTCCATCTTTACTCACTATTCCATCTCCGTACACACTTCACAGAGTTGTCAATGAATTTCAATTGGCTTGTGTTAGTTATTTACCAGAATGAACCTAATCACAGATGGCACTTTATACGTCGTGGGATTTTCTATTGCAGCGCACATTTGAGTAGTTCGTAGGGTCAGCAAAGTAGATGAAGCACAGTCTGCAATAGTACCACGGTAGGATGCATACTAAGTGCAGGAACGTTAAAGCACCAAGGTGGTGGCTCTAGCCCCATTACGCACCGCCACGCTAGTCCGAAATGCAATTTTTATTTGGATCAATTATCGCTTTACTTTCCATTTCCATTCCTGAGAGTGATGCTTGGAATATTTGAATCGTTTCCTTCAGCCACGGAATTGATGAATATAACAGTGCTTTCAGAATAGGCGAGGTGTATTCAAAACTACATGTGTTGGCAGAGTTTATATTTAATAGAAATGTCAGCGTTACTATTGAAGTGAATAATTGATTCATCCAGACCAGAATAGTTGGAGAGATAGCCGTTCAACTCAATGCTCAGAAGATGGGATCCCTTTCGTGCAGCAACGCTGTCAAGATGTCCGAGAGACTCGCAGGAAATCAAATGTAGGTTCAATTTCCAATCGGTAAAATAATGAGTTATTAAAGTGATTCTATTTGCGCTTAAAAAATAGCTGTCTCTGATTCTTTCCATATTTCCAGTTTAATGGGCTGCTTTTTTAACAAAAATCAGCGGAAAAACTTAATAAAAAAATTAATGAAACTTTTTATAAGTACTGCATTAAAAAGTAGAGGCACAATTAACTATTTTCACGAGGCATATTCGAAAAGGAAGGACCGTTTTCTTAGGCATAACTATTGGCGGGTTAGAACAAAGTTGTAGCCATGCAGGGCCATCTATTGCCACCTAAAGCAATGACACCAGGTAAGAAATTAATGGATACAAAGCGGACGAGGATACACTTTCACCAAATCATAATATTGTTGTTCTATGGATCAGTTAATGCAGGAATAAATTCGTGTTTAAATAATTAAATTTCTCGAAAAATGGTTGCTTCAATTATGTAATTAAACTTATTTCATGGCTGAAATGTAAAATGGGAGCAAAAGCTATGGATTTCAAGAATAAGGAAATACTTTTCCTTTTAACCTTAAGCATAACTGTGTCGAGCTCTTGGGATCAAGTGAAGTATCGACATTCGGGAATTTTATTTTTTTAAATTGTATGCTAGAACCCTGCAAGAAACAGCTAGAATGTATGGCAGGGGATGAATACACACCAGAATAATTTTGACCCGAATATAACCCTACCGCGAGCGGGCAGTAATATTCTGGTCCCTTATCGTTCGTGGAAAAAATGACATCCTAAATCTATCTGTTCTACGCATAATCTCTGTATTTTTACTGGCAAGATCTCTCCTACCGTAGAACGATAGGAGTAATAATACATTTTCAACATCACTGCTAAAGATACCTCCTTCTAATTTATGTAAGAGATTTAATCTGTATTTTAACCTTCGCTTCGTTACCAATCCCTAACCTAGATGCTCTAATATTTTGGATACGCTACTAAGTTTATCATAGTACTACATACTATTTCCCCTCTAAGCTACATGCGATCCAATTCGGCAATCAATCCAACTTTGTGAGGACCCTATATACCAGCAGTATCTTCTAAATTAGGCCTAACCAGCGACAGATAGCATTTCTCTTTTACCTTTTCCTCACATTTATATAGTAATCTTCTAACAAATCCTAATTTTTTGCTGGCTTGTCCACATATTCCGGGTATGTGTTCCACCCAGAAGAGATCGTGAGTGAGGGTAACGCCTGGGTATTCAATTGAGTCTACACATTCCATTTCGGTGTTCCCAATGCAGTAGGCGTTTGGGAGGGAATTGCTCTTTTTCCAAAATTCACTATGCACTTTTTTAGGTTTATTTTAGTTGCCCATTGTCGCGCCAGCGTTGTATAGAATAAAGGTCATCTAATAAAGCGGCTATATCTATAAGCGGATCCTCAGGATCTCGGATATTACAGTAACCACTGCATAATCGGCGAATAAACGTATCTTACTAGTGACTACGGAGTCAGTGCCGTCAACGTAAAGTAGGAATAAGAGGTCCGATGACACTTCCCTGGGGAACACCAGAAGTAACTTCTACTGCATTTGAGCTAACTCCATCTATCACTACTCGTTGTCCCCGACCATTCCAAAAGTCTTCAATCCAACCCGGGATAATTTGATCTATGCCTTATACTTTTAGATTTGTGTATACTTTGCTATGAGGTACTTTGTCGAAGGCTTTCTTGAAATCTAGAAAAATCGCGTACACTGGAGCATTGCTATCTCCCGAAGTAAAGATACCATGAACAAAATGCGCAACTTTTGTCTCACAGGATCTAACTTTTCGGAAACCGTGCTGAGTTGACATCATTAAATCCCGATTATCGAGGTGTCTAACGATTTAACTAGCCACTATATGTTCCATAACCTTGAACAAAATCGATGTAAAGGAAATAGGTCTGTTATTGCTCGGTTCTTCCTTGTCTCTGATTTTAAATATTGTTGTTACGATAGGCGTTTTCCAATTTCTGGGAACCTTGTGACCTACCAGCGACTTTAATATTATTTCTAGACACGGCGCAATTTTCAAAGCTAGATCCTTAAATATACGAGCGGGTATTTCATTTGGCCCGGAGGACTTATTAGGCTTATTATTTAATATCGGGTGACCGCCACGATTAGGTAAGCTATCGGAGGTATTCGGTGGGCATTGGTGAAGACGCTTGGAAAGAAGGAATTTAATAAGTTAGCATTTTCAAAACTGCTGGTCACTCTTTCGCATTTATCATTTTTGAGTAAATTGATAGTTGACTTATTCCCTGAACTTCTCTGACGTATGACCAATATGCTTTTGGATTCTCTTTCAAATTTTCCTCTAACCTCTCCCTTTTGAATTCGTTTAACGCGAAATTTATTCTCGGCATTCGCCCTAGATATCTTGTAATCATAAGTGATCTTATTCTCGTTGGCGCTAGAGATATCATCCCTAATAATTTTCATCCTGGCGTGACATAGTCTTTGAAGTCGTAATGCCCTTCTAACATCAGCGTTGTACCATTTAGGTTCCGTGTTGCTATCCTTAATAACTTTCCTGGGAATGAAGTTGTTGACTGCTGAGCGCGCGATCTCAAGGAATTGATTCCACGTATCCTCAGAATTTTGGTGATTACTATCTTTATTAAAACTTGCAAATTGACTCTGTAGCACGCACTTTAGGCCATTGTAGTTCGCTTCTTTAAACAACTAAATTTTTCTTTTAGGCTTTTTATTTCGGACCTAATGTAGCGAACGTAAACTTAGCTTTTACTGCCCTGTGGCCACTAACTTCATTTATATGTGGTTTCTATATTTGTGACTTTTTCGGGAATATTCGTTGATAACAAATCAAAATTACTATCGTCCCTAGTTGCTGAAGTGACAAGTTGATGCAAGGAGTTCATTTTAATAGAATTCATTTTTTGAATCGTAGAAACCTTTGTTTTCAGCGTTCGTTTTAAAACTCTACGTGCTCTAGTCAATATAGGGAATATTCGTTGATAACAAATCAAAAATACTATCGTCCCTAGTTGCTCAAGTGACAAGTTGATGCAAGGAGTTCCTTGTAATAGAATTCATTTTTCGAATCGCAGAAACCTTTGTTTTCTGCGTTCGTTTTAAAACTCTACGTGCTCTAGTCAATATACGTGACATTGAAATCTCCACTGGTTGTAACGTCGCGATCATTTTGTTGGGAAAAGAAACCTTTGATTTGCTGAATAACTGATCGTAGCACTTTTCCACTTGATAACATTTTATTTTACGACTGGGTTTCGATGTATTATATCATTATATTCAGTGACTTCATCATCATCAACATCAGTGGCTTCATCATCATCAACATGTTCGACTTCAACCACATTACGCCTGAAGCTGCTCAATATTATTTGATTTGCTGATCTAATTCTAGTAATGAATTATCTTTGTCGCCCGGCGGCTGTAAAACAGCGCATGCATAAATTCCCTTAGAATTAGGACATTTAACTGAGCACTAAACGCTTTCCAGACCATTACCCGGAATAACCTCTGCTCTGCTGACGCAAGAACTTTTGACTCTAATAAAAAGATTCAAACTGTTTCAAACTAGGGGTCCACGATCAATCCTTCTGACAAGGCCGCAGATCGAGGGCGTCATGTCAACCCCCTCGACGCCACAATTTCCCGTACCATTAGGTGTCAACTATTGAGAGGTATGCACGTGGGCATTCCATAATTTTCTTCTAGCGGTAAAAAACTTAGCATTGAATTTCCTTTCTTTTTTCATAAATTATCGAAACATTCTCCAAATTCGTAAATACATTGGAAATGGAGCAGAATGTTCTATTTGGATGGCAATATCTGGGTCAAAAATTTGAGATACAACCCGTATTTACACAGAAAAACACGTCCATATTTGTTTTGATAAATAATGACAATATTTTATGCTATCAGAAGTGTGTTCTTGTGGAGGAAAGAACAGTGCAGTGGCGTTAAATAAAACCTGCCAGTTAGTGATTTCCCGGTTTCCCTCATTGGGAAAAAGGTTTTGTCCCTTCTTCCAATTGATGGTTTCTGGCGTAAATGCCATTAATGAAATGAAAAAAGTAACTTTGTGATTCCACTGAAAAGGTTCTAATGCGAGATGACCCGGGTATCGACGTTCAACATCATCGTCACCTGAAGATGACGTGGAACGTCGCAACCCAGGTATTCTCGTATTGAAAATTTTCAGTAGAATCACAAATTTAATAATTTCCAAATTCTTCTTCCATCACTTCATGTTTCGGTTCTTCTCGGCAGTAATATATGACAATGCTACCGACTTTCTCTTATCAATATATGCTATCCTAGACTTGGTGCTGGATTTTCTTTTTTTGGATGCACATTGGGCATCAATTTGGATTTTTTTATTCACTCAGAAAATCGTGCATTGTTCTAAAGAAATGCAGGTTATGCCCTGTTTTTTTAGGAATACTAATCGTAGCTTGAAATCCCCTCACACCAGGTAGAATGGAGATTGGCAAACACAAGACGCTTCAAAATCGAAGTGTGAGAAAGAAAACCGCGTAGTTCTGCCCACTCTCGACCAATGGTTTCTCTCTACGCGAGGGGATAGTAGTACTAAGCCTATGATAATATTCGTATCCGCCATAATAAGAGGTCCTAGTTGAAAACACTCGAACGCTATTCCGCCTTCATTGGAAGGTGTTCGCTACTAGGAGGTGTCCGTTGATGGAGGTTTCACTCTATCATATCGAGAGCAGGGAAATATATTTCAGTGCTCACATTTTCGGATGATGAGATGTTGAGGCTCCGCTGATCGACCCGCTCGCTTCTGGCGACGGAGAGCGGTGGGCCGGGGCCTCACCGGCCGGGGCCTCGCCCCCGTGGTGTACTCCTGGCTCGGCAGAGGATGAGAATGGCGTCGGATGGGTCGAAAAGGAGGGACGGTGAGGAGTCGAAAAACGGCCGTGGGTGTACGGAGGGGGAGAAGGGGGCCCATGGCGGGGGGGAAGAGGAGAAGCGACGTCTCATGGCGCGATCCGCCAGCGCTAATGAAGAGTTCTCACGAGCGGACCTTATAACACGTTGGCGGGTGCAGCCCGTCCACACTATCGTTGGCCCTCCTCCACGGCCCTCTCCCCCCTTGAGGTTCGGCATGAAGGGGGTTGAAGACAGGTGATGGAGAGTGGAGAGTGGGTCAGTGAGGGGTCATGTTGAAGGAGGTTGATGAAGTGGGAGGATGTGTCCAGGATTGAAGGGAGACGAATGGTTTTCTGTGTCGATGGGCCTATCCTAAACAATATAATACCAAATTAATTATGTGTATGTCTATGTGTAGCATATGTTTATTTGTTTGTGTGTATATATATACGTATGTAAATATATACATGTATATATATATATGTATGTATGTGTACAGATATATAACACTTTTTGAAAGTCTCACGGACGTATATATATATATATATATATATATATATATATATATATACGTCCTTATATATATATATATATATATATATATATATATATATATATATATATAAGGGTGTGGGGCAGGGGGTGATGAGATTAGGCAAAGTATTTTTCCTTTCGTGTTAAAAATTTATTCAACCATGGAAATATTTAAAACAAACAAAAGTTTTATGCTATTGTCCTGAATCTATTTGAATGAGGCCTAGCACTACGGAGCTCGGCCACCCGAGTCATGCCCGGCAGCGGGAAAGGCAAGCCATCCGCGATCGTCACAACACAAATTTCTAGTGAAATAAAAACTAAAGCAACGGCATAGTGGGCACCGAGGAGCTTGTTGAAACAGTACTGGGAATGTTAGGATGATAAAAAAAGCACAGATCATGTTTTGTTTGAGATATTCAGATTTCATGACTACCAGGGAGAGGTTGAGGGATAGCAGAGATTACTGCAGCGATGGTTTAAGAGGAATATAGAGTGGAGAGGATGAGAGCCAGTTGCGTGTGGCAATAATACTGAATTCTATAAGCAGAAACAACGGCTGAATAAAAGAAATTGCTCATTGTTCAGGTCTATCTTTAACCAAGGTATCTTGGAGAGGAAGAAATAAACAGTGTATAAAATCATTAATTGGAAATATGTAATTTCGGAAGCTCCTATTAGGGAACATTGGATAGTGATGAATTGACTCCGTTATAGGAATATTTCTTCTTCTACTTAATACCCCGCAAGCCGCCGCAAGGGCGTGCGGCGGGGGGGTGTTAAGACACCACCCGTATTTAAGAAAGAAAATAAAAACCGCATGCAAAAGCCATAAAAAATATAAATTTATACAATCCACAAACAAAACATGGCATACATTCATGCAAGAACACTTACACCCCTCACACGTGCAAACACTCAAACTACCAACTAGCATACACATGTACTTAGAATTTACCTGATATCTTTGCAATGTTTAATTTTGTTCCGCCTTGTAAATTAAATGTTTTTAATATTTTTAAAGTGACTTTGGTTTCTTACTATTATGATTTCTGATTGTTCGGGGAAATAATGAGTATTTGTATCTATCTGCACTGGAATCTATCTCCCTTATTTTATCTTTGTGGTCTGATCTACCAAAGTAGTGTGAGACCAATATAATTCCCCAAGGGTCGCGAGTTCTATTCCCGTCTGGGTGGGTTTTCCTCCACCTAGGGCTTGGGTGTTTGTAAATATGACCATTGTTATCATTGAGAATAGACCGATGTAAAGACCAAAATGTGTTGTATTAGGACTGATACTAAATAAATAAATAATATTTAAGAAGTCGCTGGTGGATCGCCAGGTTCCCAGAGATTGGAAAACGACTGACGTACCATCAATATTTAAAAACGGGGACAAGGAGGAACCGAGCAAAATAGGGAAAATGTGATAGAGTTTTAAGGAGGCAGGGCATAACGAGCACTTGCTTTAGACACCACAACGGACGTAGGTATATATGGAAAATCCCTGGGATCCAGGAAGAAGCTATATAATGGCTAGGCACAGATTAAGTAACGGCTCGCGATCAATTCGTGCAGTTTCCTGGGAGTGCATGCGGATTCAGATAATAATTTAGTGCTAATTAAATGTAACTGTAGATTGAAATGGATGCAAAGGGGAAGACGGATGAGGAAATGGAGCATAGAAACTGTCACTGGGAAGAGAAGAAAGAAGTGCCAGGTGTCGGTGAAAACATTTATGAGTGATTACAGAGAAACGAGAGAGGACATGTCGAAAAAAGGAATATAGAACGCTTCCAACTATACCATGGGAACAGCAAGTATGAAAAGAACAGGGAAACCTTAGATGACAGACGAGATGATCAGGAAGATAAGTGAGAGAAATAAGTTGAAGAATATGAGCTGAAAACTAGTTAGATGTCGCCCAAAAACTAAATAATAAACTGAACTTAAAAGGCGAATGACGCGTTGTGGTGTGAAGACATGGAAAATTTACTATGGAAGGGTAAAATCGGTGCACACTATTACACATACCTCAGGAATTTATTAATAGAGCTTGAACGGATTCAAGAAAATTGAAAAGAATTAGCAGAGCGACTATATAGAAAAGATATTTGTGCGTCAGGCTTAGTCATAGAAAAGAAGATGACATCCAATGGGATAGCTTAGCTCCAGGCGTACCTAATCGTGAGATAGATAAGACTTTAAGAGAATTTATATTAATGAAAGCACATGGGATAACTAACAACCACGCGGGATTAATGGATTAGGAAAAAAAGTGGAAAGATATGTTTTTATGAATTTATTCGTAGCATTTATGAGGGAGGAATTTGGCCGACGTAAGCACAATATTCCTTTCCATGTCTAAAAAAGGGATGGACATCCACAAGTGAGCACTACAGAACAATAAATTTGATTTCCCCACGGCTTAAGTGTTTCTCAGAATCATCGACGAGAAGATGGAGAGAGGAATAATGAGTACTTAGAGGAGACCGGATTTGAGTCGGGAAGAAGAGAGGCAGGAGTGATCTCATAAAAGTAATGAGGTCACTAATAGAGAGGAACATAGAGTACAATCAGGATGTATTTGTCTGTTTCGTAGATTTTAGAAGGCGTTAGTTAGAGGGAATAGGGTTTAATAAATGACTTGAGTGATTAATATAGGCGTCAATTGAACGGCAAGGGAACGTTTTAATAATGGCATTTTACTGTGTCCAATGTACGTACAATTCCGAGACTATTTCAATAAAACACAATACCTGAAGCGTCTTACAAAATCATTAGCCAGCGCAAAGATTATGAATATGGAATAATTACATTGATATTACAATTTCTAGATCTGCAAAATCTGCTCTAGTAACACACTCTTACCTTAGAATTGATCCGGAAAAAGCATCTCGATTTCCCCCGGCCCTAGGCTGTCCGTAGGTACCAGTTAAGCTGTGCTATAATGCTATTTATTCGCCTAACGCCTATTGAATAACCTTATAAGTCTCTCAATCCAGCGGTGAGGATAAGAATTATTTTAGCGTGATCCATTAAATTAGTCACGTATTATTTTTTCGTTTTTCCACAAAAATCCATTCCACGCTTAATTCCATCGAACTTCTCGAACATTGCTCTTTTTGCAACTGTTTGGTTTTGTTCGAAATATATAACATTTACTTGTTGCGCTGAAAACAGCAAGAATAGGGGAGTAATGTGAAGAGTTGGCGAACGATTTCCTGTTCAAAAGAACATGCATTATATTCTATAACAACTATTTAATACATATTAACTTCCTGAGTTCCTGATTCCGAGTTGAACCTCTGCATTGCGTGTGCCCCGTGCACGTCGCTGGACCCTTCCTCCGACCGCGTCCTCGCCGGCTGAGAAAAAAGGAAATGTTGCGCTCACGCGTGCATTGCGGCGCGCACGGCATAGATTCGTAGACGCGCGGGGAAGACGAGGGACTCGAGCTCGGCTAATAATATTTGTAACTTCATTCTTACCTCTTAAGTGAGATTGGGAAGGAAGATTGAGTGCGGGCGGAGGTAGAGGGGGAGGAGATAACAGGTGTTGAGGAGGATTGCTTATGGGGAGGGGAGGGGGAAGCGGATTGCCTCTTCCACCGCGGGGAATCCGTGGGGGAGGGAGGGATGTGGGTGAGAAGTTGAAGGATGAGGTGAGGAGGCGAGGGACAGCGGGGGTTTGGGTGGGGAGAGGCTCGGGGTGTGGGGGGAAGAGGCACGGGGGGCGGGGTGGGGAGAGACCTTTATAGAGTCGTCTTTCTGCTCGAAGATGAAGACCACAGACAGGAAGGGGATGCGGGGGAGAGTGGCTATGAGAGGGAGGGAGATGTTTTCACCTTAAAAATGTCGTGTTTGTGACTGTGACGAGTTAGTTTGCTGTGAGATGTGATCATCGAAGTGAGCGTTTCAGGAAAAATTAAAGGACCCGTCTATTCTCCCATTTTTCGGTCATTATGACGGTTGTTGTTGGGTCCAAATGATTGCTCACTCTCCCCTCTTCCCTAACTTTTAATCAGGTTTTTTTTCCTGTGTGTCCTCAAAAGAAATGAAGAGTTTCTGCTTCCAAGCAAACCCGCCACTTCAGCCCTGCGTACAAATCAGGCTCTTCGGGGGAGAGAGGGAATGTTTCTAAATAATTGGATGGAAAATGAATTTTGAGATGCTTGTCACGCACGGTACAAAATCAATGACGTGCCTTGATGGAGGAATGATCGTCTCCGGGCAGGGGAGTCTGCGACGTAATTTACCGCAACGGAGGACCTGTCGTGTTTAAGTCTTAATATAACTCGTTTTTCACATTCTTTTATTACTTATTTTTCTAAATTTTTTTGGAATGAAGGCCTGTGATTTCGTTAAAATAAATTAATCACGATAGGTTTCATAAATGACGATAATGTAATTTGGATACGGTATCAAAGCTCTTCATTTAGAATATACGATAAATGAAGTCACTAATAATTTTCAATTCAGAAATCGCTGCAAATATTTTCAGATTATCTCGGTAGACATATCTCGGCTCCGTGTATAATCTTTATGAATAATTATTTGTATTTTGGCCGACCTCGATTCAATATAACCTGGCTAAGAACTTGCATTTTCTCGGTGTTTTCCAAAATTGGAAAGTCATTTATCGATTAAATAACTACGACTTCTTTTGGTTATTATTTCAAGCCAGCAGAAATGTGTTAATTACTTTTGTCTGAAAAGAGCTCAACGTAAACTTTTACGTGCACACTAAAACGCTCAGTATCAATATTTTCCATTTAAATCACGCATCAATTATCTAAGTGCAAAACTGCTTGACTTACAATTCATGTCATTCTCAGTTTTTAAGTCCGCGGAAAAGAAAAATAAATTGGGATTAAATATGGAAAATATATTTCCCTTGCTTAGGGATAATGGCTCCTTGGAATTTTACGGCCGAGTAACTTGTGTCATTAACGTAACAATTATTTCTTTGACTGCATTGACGCAGGGATTTCCAAACAAGTTGAACATAAATCGTCCGCTCTTGCGAGTGTCATGCATGTTCAAGCAGTTAAATTCTGCTCACAACTCTAAACCTAAGGCCATAACGTATGAAGTGTACCTTCGCGCTTTCCGCTGTGCGCGCCCCAGCATTACAGTGAAACTCGTGGAGACGTGAGAACAAAAGAACATCGTAGCCAGTTTCCCCCATCGCGTGTCCAAAGGCAATGTGGCTCTGATATCCCCTATTGTTGCCTCTGTTCGGCCATGATAGCCTCTTGCTCCACGACAGCCACCGCCTTAACGAGAGGTTATTTATTTCCCCGGTCTCATCCAACACGCGGCGGGAGTCCCCTCGACGTACCACGAAACTTGTACCGTTGCCTCTTAAAGCGGCGGCGTGCCAGCGGACTATGGAAAGACATCGAATTTGACTGTGTGGAATAGGTGCGGAGTTTTTTGAACTCGAAGACGAAGCGAGGAGGCAGCACAGGGGTTTGAATTAACGAAATGAATGTCTAAAAGGATTACGGGCGCTCCTATCCCCGAAATAGAGGCCACTAACACGAAAATTCGGCAGTTTTTAGTGCGTCCCAGACCAAATTTTTTCCGAGCAATAATAACAAGTGAAATTTCTCTTGCGTGTTTCATTGTCAGTCCAAAGTAGAAATGATTGTTGCGTGACCGCCATGGCTTACGCGTTGTCGCGGGTTTGATTTATGCCGCACGGGAATGGGGAGGGAGGTGTTTGTGGGGAATGAAATCGTTTTTCACGTTCCATTAGCGCCATGTCTGCACTCTTTATTCGCCTATAAGCCGAGCTCTCCCCCGCTATAAATAATGAGGGAAATCGAGGGCGGAAGGGGTTTGCCGTGCTCATCCGAAACTTGGCCGCGGCCAGAGTCCTACCTCTCTGCCGCTCACGGCTTCGGACGATCGAAGGCATTATACTTGGAAGCCGAAGGAGACGACTCGCCGTAACTTTCATCGGTGTAATTGATACTACCTAGGCAATTTCAACCTTTTATCGGCCATGTTATCTTCAATCCGCACCCAAAAAACAACAACATGGCCATACAACCTTTTCTGGGTCCAGTAATATAAGCTACTCTAAACATGCTTCCGAACGAGCATTCTCTTCCCTCGCTAGTACTATTACCCCCTTCCCAAAAATAGCGGCCGTAATAAAACCACTCGAGCACAGCCTCTCATGAAGTCTTAATGCCGCTCCACCGCGGTCGCCTTGCCGAGAGGCGCATGAAATATGCAAAGCACGGCGACATTCGCGGCAGCCGAACAAGCCGCCTCTGCCGCACACCCGAGTCCGCGCGTGCACACGTGTTGTCGCCGTTGTCCCGTAGGTTTGTTGAACACTGACCGGCGACGCGATTTCCAGGGGGCGCCTCCGCCAAAGTGTTTCCATCTTCATACCCCGCCCGGACACACGTACCTGCCCACCTTACCTGCCCAACCCACCCCCCTTCTCCTCCCAAAGCCGCTTGACCTTGCCCGACCCCTAGTCCATCCCTTTGCGCAGTTCCTGCCCCCTTCTCCCCCCCCCCCCGCCGCGGTCGTGGAGGCAACTTGGCCTTTCCTCTCCCATTAATCAGGAGAGAGCGAACCCCTGCCCCTTTCATCCCCCACACCGCCCGCTCTCACCCTTCGCGTCTCTCCCTCCCCCCCGTCTCTCCTCCCCACCCCTCCTTCATCTTCATCAGCTCTCCATCCCTACCTCCCCATCGCCCACGTTTCGCACGCCTCCCTTCATCCCCCAGCACCCATCCAACCACCCACGGATGCCACCCAATTCCAACCCCCTCCCACCACCCCTTCCATCCCTCAACCGGGTCGGCCGGGTTAGACTGCTAGTTAGTTGAGAGTGGTCGTCCCTTAACCCTGAGGTCGCGGGTTCTTACTCTGATCGGTTAATTTGAGTGTTTCGTTACCACTTGAAGCAAGTAGTCAGGTCGAGGAGGAGTGGCCTATGGCGTATGCAGCCTCCATACACAGAATGCAGTACAAACTAAATGAAATAAAAGTACAAGTCTTCCTCGCACTCACTCCCGCCCACAATAGACCAAACGGCCGTGCGTGCTCCTCGCAAAGCACCGAGTGTCCCCGTTTTCTCGACTGCTTTCCTATTGTTCACCGCGTGATGTCCTACGCGTCCAACCACTTCCATCACGGAACCAATGCACGCATTTGTTATTCAGTCTTTATGGAAATCACTATTTACTGATCTTTCAAATCAAAATTTCAAAATTAACTGATCACAATATTTCATTTAAAAGTATATTCTCCCGAAATGGTTTTGGTAGGTAACACACTCAGTTCTGCAATTCCAAAATATTCGAATTTTACTCCCGCCCTAAGCATCGGGATTTGGTGAAATACGTGTTGTTGCCGTTGTCCCGTAGGTTTGCTGCAGGGTGGCTCGAGACGTGGTTGGCACCAGTCATTGATCCGTTCTGTGCAAGCAATGCAATGCTTTATTGGATCACCTGTGAGTATCACAATGATTATATTATATTGATAAAATGAGGATCATTTCATTCAAGGAAAGGAAAAATTGAGTCCTCGTTCCATCGATTACACTTCAGTTTATTTTTGCGCTTGCCTATTCACGCGAGAGGGCTCTTCCGTGAACCATTGAAACGTCCGACAGTAATTAACATAAATCCCTCTGCTTGGCATTAAAGTTATGTTGCCTTTATTCTTCAGTATGTGTTTGATCGCTTTAGGTGGATCATCGTTGACGCCGACTGAACATTTCCCGCCAATCACCTCTGCTCCTACCATTAACTCGACCCTCTCTCTCTCTTCTAAGGTTTCCTCAATTTTCCGCCTCTGTAATCCATTCGAAATTAAATGATTCCAAATTGTGGAACACTCGAGCTAACAAAGGAAAAAGCGAGCATCAAACTGTCTTTGTGATTTAAAGACCTGCCGTGAGATCATCACGCCATCACCGCGGGATATCCCCCATCACGTACCAATGCATTGTACACTTCTAAACTAGGCGTTTGATCGCTTAATTCAGGGTTTTCATCTCTTTGAGATGCTGGCATCGAGAGTGAATATCTGGTCTCGCATCGCAAGAGGCCGCCTAGGGTACTATGCGTACCTTCGGGGAGACCTCAAGATGGCTAATTAGATGGTTGCGATAGCCGTGAATACACAAACCGCGCACCGCAATCACGTTGAAACGTTTACTTTGCGACCGGGCCCAAACGCGTAGTTAAGAGTGGTTAGGCTGTCCTCAATGGACCTCACATGATCTAAGGCGTGTGTGGAGGTTGAAATAATCCCGGAGGAGACCATGACTACCTCCGTTTCGCTCGGTACTTAATGAGGATTCCTTTCTTCTCCTAAGTCACCATCTCTTTCTCAAGACACATCACATCCAATTCCTTCGTTTGTGCACAACATTTAATCAGCTTCGCTACTTAAGACCCATGCTTTCGATTGCGTTTCAAAATTAATAAATCGAGCTAATTTCAAAGTCTAAATTGAGTATGTATCTACGCACATAATACTGAAGACAGTGTCATTATTTTTTAAATTTATTTACTTGAGGTAATAGAATTAAAACTTGACTTAAATGTTCACCGAAGAAATGATAAGCATTACGAAAATGCAAATATTTTGGTCTCATCAGGACTTGACGCGTGAAGGGAATCACTTGTCCTTAGTCAGGAGTAATACCCATGACCAATTTTTAACTTAATTTAAAACTTTTCCAAGCGTGGCTGAAGTTACTACACTTCCGAAGCCTACAATCACCCATTAGCTTAGGGCTAAAATTAACCCTCCGTTGATGGCTAATTTAATCCTTCTCAAAAGTGTAGCAGTGGCTGGTGCCAGTGCTCACCAAAACCCTATCTGAACTACTATTTAAAATGCGGTTGAGAAGAGGCACATTGACATCATCTCACATATTTTCAGTGCACGCGAAGGCTGGATCCGTGAGCGCTCTGCTCCCTTCATTTTTTTTCTTCATACTCTCTCCTACCAGTAAACCCACCCTCCTCCTCCCGCACCCGAATAGGCATGAGATTCCGCCTGCGTCGCACCTTCTGCGTCCGTTGGTTCCCGCGCACCATTCGCACCAACGGCACCATTGCCGCCTCTTCTGCCGACGGGCCTCGCTCGTTCCCGCTAAACGGAGAGGGGGGCATTCATGCAGGCGGCGGCGACGCGATCACCACGGCCATTACACCTGCTTTGCTCTGCTTATCCCACGTGGGAGGGGCGGGGGAGAGGGGGCGGTGAAGAGGGGGGGGAGGGAGGTCTGCATGCCTCGAAGGCGGCGCACAGGGGTGTCGGCGGAGGCAATCATTGTTGCGACCCCCCTCCCTTCCTTTTGATCTTTCTTCTTCTTCCCTCCTCCCCCCGCCTCGCCCCTATCCTCCTCCCCCGTGACTAATCCCCCCCGTTGTCGAGTTTCGCTGCTAGCTATCGTGTAATCTCCGAGTGGTAGAAACGATGTATCTTCTTCCTTCGAGAAGGCCTAGCTGTGTGCCGTGAAAAAGAATTTGTGGCGATGTTTGCGAGGGAAAGGGACGGGGATTCCCCCCCTCCCGCCCGCCCATCATCCACCGCGCTGCTAATTTTTAAGGCATTTTCATCCCCGTCTCTGTCGTTTGAATTTATTTATGGCTTGAATAATAATAACAGCTTCACCCGAAGATTCTGTCGTGTTGAATTTTCGTCGTATTCCACCCAACGTTTTATATTCTCCTCGGCCGTAAAACACTTATCGTCAGCCGACAGGCTCATTAGAAGGTAAAGTAATTGGACGGTAATCTGAAGCTGATGACGAAACCGGTTAGGTGTCACGAGGAATCTCCCCCAAGGAATGGAAATCGTCATAGTTTAAATTAGACCCATCATAAAGGCTTGACGGAGATGTCGTATTTGTTTTCAGCTGCTTAATTTAATTAGTGATTTCGACGTTAGTTATTTCGCTGTAACAATCGGAATAGAATTTTCTTTCGTTAAGTTTTACGTGGCCACAACCCATCTTTGACAAATGATTGTCTTTGTAATCATGAGTAATGGTGTGGATGTATCATTATTTTTGTAGATATTATTATGCTTTCGTTGGTCATACTTTATGAATATTGGCGTTTTAAATTTTAAAATTTTAATGGGACATTCAGACGTGATTCCTGTTTATGATTATTTTAAACATAAAAAAATAGCATTAATTCGTATTGATGAAGTGCAATAAATTCCTTGATCATCAATTCAATGTCGCCGAACCCTCTCTACATAACATTTGGAACAGGGGTTACTAATTAATATTTCGAAGTATCTCTTTTTACTCTTCCTGGAATACGCTTCTTTTCCACGTCCGGCTTCAAAATTTGATCTTTGGCAATGTCTCTCTTATGTTCTCATGGATTTCTTCAGAGTTCTTTTTGCAGGCAAACGCACCACGTAATCTTTCCTGCTCATTTTGTCTGTCCTGCTTTTTCTTTCACTGGGCGTTGCCCTTACTCTTGTTTGTTTACTCTTCATTCAGCCTTTTCAAACTCAGCCCTTTCACACTTTGAGGAGAAATGAATATTTTTCCTATTTGTATGCAATCTTCCCTTGGTGCCCCACATTCCAGATCCACATAAGAGTATGGCGAGGACTACGATTGTTTATTGAAATTTCATTTGTCTTCCTCTTACGGTTATCAATGTAACAGAGCCATAATAATCTCTGATGCCTAGGAGTTTATTTTCTATTGTGACCTCCTCTTCTTCGAATATATACTCGTGGCATTCTTAATACTCGAAATGTACCAACTGTTCTTATGCATGATCTTTGATTGCTGATTTTGTTCTGCCGGAGTATTTCCGGAGAATGTCAATATTTTTGTTTATGTTGGCGCTATTTTCATATTGCTTATGCTGCACAGTGTAGTTTGCGGACTCAGTTGCGACGTTTCTTCACTCTCTCACGCCACAACTTGACCTGCGGCGAATAGCATAATGTTCAGGCATTCAAAGTGCCTTAACTTCATTCCTATAGGTATCAATTTAAAAAAATACTCTTATTAAATCTATACCAGCTTCCATAGTAAAATTAACATAATTCTTTGGGCGGGAGCTTATTAGAATATTGGAACTTCATATATTTTTATCATTAAGCATAATAAATCATTTTTCTGCAGATTAAATGTGCCCTTACATATTTTCTTGCGTCCAATGCAAATTCGTCGCTCATCACACTTAGCGGAAATTAATTCGTGTCAACTCATTCATCAGCCATTCATGGAAGTTAGCCGCTCTCTATCTCTCTCAACATTATCTCTTCAGTGTTTTGCCCTCGAGGGTTCATTCCCACGACGGCTCTCGGCGTCTTTTATGAGTGGCGAGTGGACTGCAAGGGACCGCAATTCGCAGCTCCTCCGAGGCATGCTCGCGGAAACCCACAGTCACCCTCGAATAGAGCGTCCATAGTTTAGGAAATTATTGGCTCAATATTCTTTTATCCATCTCTTTGAGCATTGGATTCAAACCAAGTAATTGCTCATCTTATTCGCATTATACGAGTGTGCTGGTCACGGCAATGTTTCATGACATTGGAACGGCAAGAGATGTTACTTTTGGTTGCCCAGGTGGCGACGGGGTAACGTCCTTGTCTACCAACCCAGAGGTCGCGGCTTCGATTCCCGCCTAAATGGTTTTTCCCCCACCTAAAGCTTGGGTGTATGTGTAATTGTGACATGTTACATCAATGTTCAAAGTCCGATGTAAAGGTCGAAGTGCTGTTTTCGGACTAATGCAAAAAAATAAATGATACCACCTGCAAAATAAAAATTAAGCCATCAATTACGTTCGGCAAAGGTCTTGTACATTAAATTGTCAGTTTTCAAACCCATTTTCCGTTGAGAAAATTCTGACTCGTTTTCTGATTCATCGTGAGCATCCAATGATTCTACCAAATCCATTTCACATGTCGACATTGCTGACCTCTATATACAATATATATTGTGAAAGAATAACTATTATCTTAAGCCTGCGACACAAAATTAGCTTTCTAATATATTATATATAAAATTATCGGTTAAAATCTGTGCAAGATGTTTTCTAGTGATTGGAGACATGTTTGAATTAAAGAATGCAATAGATACAAATAAGAGAAGAAAAGCAAAAACACGCCATCAACATTGATAAAAAAAGCACAAAATCACTCAAGCTAAATGAGTACAAGTCTTAAATTTTTATATTGCCCTTAATTTATAAATCTAATGCGCCCAATATTCAATGCCAAATATCATTAAACGTTTCTTTCTTATTTCACCGAGCTTCATCAGTGCTTCTTCATGAATCCTCCTTATGAGTAAGGGAGAGAGTCTGAAAATCAGTAACAGCTCCTCCTCTTATTTATATATGTACCTGTGATAAGTTTTTATCATCTACCAATCTCATGTTTCTTTTACATTATAGCAGTCGATACATTTTGTTTCAATCGATAACTGTTGAACGTTAATGCACGTAGTCTCTGAAATGCTCAACAGGATGATTTGCAGGAGGCATAACTGGCGTTAGAGCGACGGTTTCTCGCGCTCATCAATGAGGAAATGTGAACGGCACTTAGTTCCTCAATAAACAAACAATATATTTAGTGCATCAATACAATCACAGGATAGTTGACCCAATTCATTATGGATTGAGAATGCATTTATCCTTTACAAACGAATGTTTTGAAAATAATTTTGTCCAAAGTTAATGTTTATACTTAATTAGATGTTTTTACTTAATATTCCATACATTTTATTGCCAAGAACAGTTTACTTTAGTGTGGGGAGTCGGGTTTTGTCTTCTTAGGCGAAGTTAAGAAGTAAAGAAGTGTGTGTACAGTCGGGGTCCATCCAAAATCCTTCCTTGAAACGCTTAACTGACAAATAAATGAATTCCAACCGTTAATGATGTCGTGTATTTGCAACAATGATTTCACAACTCAATCTCAATTTATTATTTGAGCTACTTGAATGTAATTATGTTCAGATTGTAAGTGACACAATAGTACAGTAAAATAAATTTTTTGAATTTATTATTCCCAACTTGGTGTAAGTGTAAGCCTGACTTCATACTTCACAGAAGTGCGTCATTAGTTGGTTAAATAGCCGAGTTTAAACCGAGAATTTTATGCATAATTCTTCAAGTGTTTGGCTAAGATTCCCTCAGAGATGAAAATGGGAAGGGGTGGCCATAATTAAGATTCGTCTAACATGTGGCGTATTCACGGATGCAAGCAACTATCTTTCCACTCACACGACTGTATGCTGATAGCTGGATCTCTTGGCCTTGACGAATGTAATTTCTAGGTACTGTCTCTCTTACCATGCCTTAGTGAGTCACGTGACTGAGGATGTTTTTTTAGTCTTTGAGATTAAGGTTTTAATCGAAAGAGGCGCTGTGTGCATTTACTTTCCACTACACTTGACTCGAGATGACGTCGCCCTCCGTAATACGAAGTAAATAAACATACCGCCCTTCTCAACCTGCGGTCCTTTTTAATCGGCGACCCCCTCCCTCACCCGATCTCTCCACTCCGACCCCCCCCTCCCCCCCGAGACCGAACGGCCTCTCCCCCAGCCCCCCTGTCTCTCTTCACGCCTTTCCCATTTGGGACCACTCCTATCAACACCTGACATTTAATTAGGCAACGGTGACTGAGCGACTTCAACTCTTTTCCCACCGCCTTTTGTTTCCTTCTCCTCCTCCCCCCGCCTCCTCTTCCTTCCACACCTCCTCCTCCTCACCCCCCCTCCTCCCTCTCCCCTTCTTTCCCTCAGCCCCATCCACTTGCGGGTATTCCTCTTACATTCAGGACTCTGGCAAAGTAGAAGTTGAGAGACAAAAATGAAAGAGAGCTTCACTCTATAGAATAGGCCAACTAGTACGCTCCAGTCCTCCGCGTCAGGGCTTTTAGGTGAAGGGAAGAGTCCCTACCGCCATCTCTTTCTTCTTCCACTCTTTTCAACCTCTTTCAACCATTGCAATGCATCTCCCTTGACCCCTTCGTCCTGACCTGCCCACCTCTTCCACTCAAAAGTATCCTCAGATGACACGTTTGGAGTTCACGGAGAAATCTTTGATGCTTAAAGGCTTTTTTAAAGAATAAGGCTTTCAAATTAGAATTTTCGTACGAATTTACGAAGACACTATTTCATTTATCAAAATTCAATGTCGGTAAAATTGTGAACATTTTACTATTACTTTTAGGAGACATTAACGCTGTACTTTTCATTGAAAATTTTTAGTCAGAGGTTACCCTTAATAAAGTCTTGTTTTTATAATAGGAGATTAAATGTTTAAAACTCCGTTTTGGTCCTTTTTGAGGGATTGCCCGTTATGAAAGATTCTCACGTCTAATCGTGCCATGGATGGAACTTGGAATTTTTTAAATTTCTATGATTATGAAGGAATCACACTTATTTTGGGAGCAAGGGGATTAAAATTCACATCCTATATTTTGAGTAAGAATGTATGCTCATCTTTTTATAAGTAAGTTTGCTTTGAAAGTATGTTTTATCTGTACAGAGAATATTCCATGTGAAACTGTTTTTGAAATTATGAGGAAATAGTTTCTCTCGGATAATCAATGCCTAAAAATGTGGTTTAATTTAGCTTAAAATGAATTTAAAATAACTTTTTCCTTTTCAAATTTCAAATATTCTTTTGCTGTGAGTCTAATCCTTTTGGAAACATTTACGACGCATTTTGCGGGTAAAAATAACTAATCAATCTTTTATTTAAATGAAACAGTTTCTGGCGTCACTTGGGGGAAATTCTTCATATTGAAATTAAATTTTAAAAACTTCGCCTTTCCACATAAACCACGGTGGTTTATGTGGAAAGGCAAAGTTTTTAAAATTTAATTTCAATCTTTTATTTATTTATTGCGCAAAATAACATCTGTGAAATAATAGCAACGACCAACAGGGACAAGAGCTGACGCCAAGTCCCTTCAAGCTCCATCAAGTTTCGCGATAATAACGTTCGACTCGCTGTCTTTCACTCATCGGTAGCGCCACTGTTACCGATCTGGGTGAGGGTAAATTGAAAAAAATACTCTTGAAAGCCCGAACTGACGAAATCAAAATCATTTTAAACTTGAATATTCACGGCCTCAATTTCAACTCGTAGTTGCCAAGGTGCTGCTTTCTTAGAGCCACACTTCAGTTGTCGGTTCCCAAGAAGAATTCGATTCAAAATCCACCCCTCCCCTCCTCTCCTCCCCAACCCACCCTCTCTCTTGATTACTTCCCCCTAGTGGCCCACTCACCTCGCCGGCCGAGCGACTCCTTCCTCGCCTCTGCTCCCATCTCACGGACCCTCCTCCGCCCTCCGCCCCTCGAAATTCCTCTGGCCGACCCCCGTGGCCATCGCGGCAGAAGCATTCGTCGTAACTAGCCGTGACTAATCCCTTCTACGACTGTGTTTCAACGGCAGCACCAGTGGGTTCCGGCTCCCATCCATTCCCCGCGCCCCCGTCTCGAATCTAAATACCCCCCCATACTACACCCGAAATCCGCTCCTCCACGCAGCCGCCTCCTTACTGTTTTTAGATTTACTCCCACCGTGCACTTCGGAAGGAAATCACCCCAATGGAAGACTCCTCCAAATGAAAGGTATCCCGTTGTAAATATATTTGACAGAACCCTATGTATGTAAGTGTATAATATATACATATAGTATACATACATATATATGTAGTTCGCGGTAGTCCCGCGGGTAGAGCGTTGGACTGCTGACCGGAGAGTCCCGGGTTCGATTCCCGGGCAAGGCACTCTGGGCATCTGCAGCTCAACCCAAGATATGTGATTTTTCGGGTACCAGGTCTTCTTGGGAAACCATAACCGGCACAGGGAAAGGAACTGGCCCCCCTACCCGCGTGTGAAATTGACACATCAGGGTAGGGGGGCCAGTTCCTTTCCCTGTTTCGGTTATGGTTTCATTTATATATACATGTATATACTTATATATATAGTATATATATATTTATATACATATTTTTTATATATTTATTTATTTGTTTATGTATTTGGGAATGAACAATTTTAAAAGGTTTATTCAATGTTATTATATTATTGTAATCCCTCATTGGCTCTCGTACAACGACGGCTTGCACGAGGGACGAGAGCCAACGAGGGGTTGCCATAGTATTAAATAAATAGGTAGGAAGAAGCTTAGTCAACATAAAACAACCAACGGATATAATATTAAAAGTAGAGATAAAAGCAGAACCGACGAACTTGGTCCTAGTTCAGATATCATAGGGAGGAAAATTTCAATATGATATTAGATGAGTTATAGGACATAATTGCATATGTTTCTGCAGGAAAACATTTGTTAGAGATGCGGATCTGGAATACGATAGTAGGCGAAGAGAGACGGGGATGAGGTGGGAACCTGCGATTTAGGTACGAGGAATGACCGCGGGGATAAAGCAGTTGAGTTCTGCAGAAGACAGGGTTTAGTAATAACTATCACTTGGCTTACACACCACAAAAGCCGCAGGTATACATGGAAAATGCCAGGTGACTCAGAGAGGTATCAGCTAGATTATATTATGGATATGCACAGGTTCAGGAACAGTGTGATCAATTCGCCTAATTTTTGCAGGAGCGGATGCGGACCAAATTTTAGTTGTTATGAAATGTAGAGTCCGTTTCAAAAAGAGAAGGCAGGGGCGGCGGGTTAGAAAATTGAGTGTAGAAACATTAAATGGATTGAAAAGAAAGGAGTACCAACAGACTGTAGAGGAAATCATGGAGGATGGTAAAAAGCTGAGTACTATCGAAGAAAAATGGAATTGTATCAAGAAAGGGTTATCGAAAGCCCCAAGGGAAACTATAGGAACCGTCAATGGGAAAAGGACAAGGAAACCATGGATCACGGATGAGATGATTAGAGGGATAGATGAGAAAAGGAAATGGAAGAATGTAAACAGAGAGTTAGGCAGAAGAAAGTTAAAAGAGTTAAATAATAAATTGAGGCGGGCAGCAAATAAATCAAAAGAAGCATGATGGAAAGCGCAGTGCGAGGATATGGAAAGTTTGCTGAAGATTGGTGAAATTGGTTCCCTATACAAGAAGGTTAAAATAGTATCGGGAAGTAAGAAGGTAAGATCTGCTAGATTATTAGAGACCAGATAGAGATAAGTCGGATAAGATAATAGTTAAAATATAACAGATCCAAGAGAGATTGAATGAATGTATAGCAGAACTTATTGCTGAAGAACTTAGGCCCACAAGGTCAGGCATAGAAAGAGAATATGACATGGATGAAGATAGCTTAGGTCTAGACATACTCGACGATTAGATAGAAAGGGCATTAAGGGAGATGAAACTAAATAAGGCCGTGGGGTGGATAACATTCCAGCGGAACTATTGAAATGTTTAGGAAAATGTGGGAGGAAGAGGCTATATGAGCTCATTCGTAGTATTTATGAGGAAGGAATCTGGCCGGAAGACTTTGTGAGATCAGTTTTAGTTCCTATTCCGAAAAAGGTAAAGCCTACATCATGTGAGGACTACAGGACAATAAGTTTGATATCCCACGCAGCTAAATTTGTTCTAAGGATCATTAACAAAAAGATAGAGAGTAGGGCAAATGATTACTTAGGGGATGATCAGTTTGGGTTTAGGAAGGGGAGAGGTACGCATAATGCCATTTCAGTGATGAGATTATTAATCCAGAGGAATATAGAATACAACCAAGAGGTGTTTGCATGTTTCGTAGATTTCGAAAAAGCGCTTGATAGAGTGAATTGGGAAAAACTAATGAGTATAACGAAGAAAATAGGAATAGATTAGAGGGAAAGGAGGCTAATCCGCAACCTGCACATGTCTCAGACAGCTCAGGTGAGAGTGGGGAACAGGGAGTGCGGATGGGCAGTGCTAGGAAGAGGTGTAAGGCAGGGTTGCCCATTATAACCGTTGCTGTTCAACCTATATGTGGAGGAAATGATTAAAGGGGCATGGGAAGAACTGGAGGTAGGAATGAAAGGGGGCGGGGAAATCGAAGAATCAGTTCGGTTCGCTGATGACAAAGCTGTAGTTTGTCAGTCAGCCAAGGGGTTGCAAGCATTGCTGAGTGAATTGGAAATTAGTGTGACAGGTATGGGATGAAAATCAATAGTAATAAAACAAAGATTATCATATTTTCTAGAAGTAAAAAAAGCAAAGGTTAACATTAAAATAAGAGGTCAAAAACTAGAGTAGGTAGAACAGTTTACGTATCTCGGAAGCGTTTTTGACCAACACGGTCAAAGTAATAGGGACGTAAGGAGATGGATTGCGCTAGGCAAAGAGGCTTCCACAAGGAGTAGTAGGGAGTTGATGACGAGGGACGTTGAGTAAGGATGTTAAAAAAAGACTCGTAAAAACTTTGATATGGAGCGTAGCTATGTATGGCGCGGAAACGTGGTCATTGAAGCAGGAGGATAGACGTAGACTGGAGGCTTTTGAAATGTGGGTGTGGAGAAGAATGGAGAAGGTGAAATGGACAGAGAAGAAAACAAATGAGGAAGTACTTGGTATGGTGGGTGAAGAGAGGGGTTTGTTGGGAGAAATCCTATGGAGGCAGGAACAATGGATGAAGGGCGTACTGACCGGCAGTAGGATGTTGAAGACTGTAATAGAGGGGAGAATGCTAGGCAAACGAGGAAAGGGAAGGAACAGAATAGGAATGTTGGACGGGATGAAGGGAGGAAGAAAGTACTGTAGAGTAGGATGTTGGGTTTTGCTAGGGGTCACAAATTATTTAATTACTAATTATGTCCATCCAAAAACCTACCTTAACCGGTAGATTACCTAATAATAATAATTATTATATATATATATATATATACCTATATGGGATATATCACTTTTGGGATTAGGAAATAGACGGCTGGTGCCAATTCTGAACTGTACGGGGATTGGGGTATCGCCGCGATGCTATTGCATAAGGTCTTCGCAAGCATGCGCTCGAGTTTGCTCTTTGGTTGTCCGTCCAAAGACTCTTCGAGAGAATGAGTTTAGCGTGGATGTTTCGCATCTCCAAATTTTCAGTGATGATAGTGTGCATTGTCACCTTATGCCAATGTCAATGTACGATATACGATCGTGTACACACTTAACGGACGGTCTGATATCAGTACTTCTACATAATACGCCTCAAGCCGCCGCAAGGGCGTGTGGCGGGGGATGATAGGGCACCACCCGTAATTAAGAAAAACAACCGCATGCCAATGCTACACATTTACACAATCCACGGACAAAACATGGTATAAATTCATTCAAAAACCCTTTAACTCCCTCTACGCAAATGTCAGGGAAATATTTTAACGATTTTTTCTACAAATATTGTATATATTGTGCGAGCACCTGTTGCCTTTGAGGGAGATATGTCATCCTCTTGGAAAAATTTCATTTTCATATGCAGACTTTGCATTAAAAACTTATTATCATTTGATAAATATTTAGTTTGTGTGATACATTGGAACCGAATCAATAACTTCTTATTCCACAAATTCAGTAATGTATATAATATGGCTTCTGTTCTGGTAAACTCGTATTTCTCTCCTGGGCCGTCTTCCTGGAGGTATATAACATTTTTGCTTCTAAGACTGTGTGCATGAAGCGGTCAGGAAGAGACAAAATCATTACTGTTAAATAAAATTCTGTAATACAAACTGAATTGTTCGATTCCAATGCAAAGAAATGCCGCTAAACGACTACGGACACTATTTAGTTTCTTCACGTTTTATGAAATGAGTATCATTTACTTTGATTTTTAATCTGCAAAAATTCACAGTTGGTCACATCCCCGTACTGTGATCGTTGATCATTTTAATGCCTCCATGTTAACCGATTGCCACATATTTTTTTTCTTTTTGGAAATTCCCCACGATGGTAAGTTCAAGGAAAAATACAAAATTCACGTTTCCAGGTCCTTATTCTACGAGGATGATTTTAAATCTAAGGCGGAGACGTTAAACGGCACGTTAGCAACGCCTAAGATACCTGAGAAAGGGAATGGCGTCATTCATTTGAATATGCCGCTGGAATAAAGAAATGCCGAGGAATCATTTCCTGTTGCATCCCAATGGCCCGTAATCCATCCGTGACTTCATTAAGATCCATTAGCGCTCTTAGTATTTTGGCCCAGAGCAATACTCGATACACACCAAACGGCATTCCGAACCGATGTTTCCGCCCCACTTTAAACACTTTGGGCCCTTCCAATTTTCCAGGCGCGTCGCTCAAGCGGAGAAGATTTGCCGAATCGAAACGGAAAGGGGCGAAACGTTACCGTCGCGACCCGGGGAAACAGGTTTCGCGGGTTTCCCGCGTGAGTCGCACGCGGACGCCCCTTCGAAGGTTGGTTCGTACGACCGTGAGCGGAATAGCAAATATGTTTTGCGCTCTTGATCGTCGAGCGAGAGGGGATCGCCTGCGCGGTCATGAAATGAGCCACGAGGGCAAAGCGAATATGAAATATTAAAGACGTGAGATGAATTTAAAGTGCGAGATTAATTTCAATGAACTGATCTCTCTCGTTCTCTTTTTTTGTGCGAACACCGCAGTATTATTTCACCACTGAATTTCATTTTGGTGCAATTTCATTCTGTTATATGGCCTGTTAATGTGATTGTTAATAAGAGCCGCGTCTTCATTGCCTTGACTACAGAGTAAATATCTCCACCAAGTGCCTTGATCCCGGAAAAAGGTTTTTGAGCTACGGCTTGACATTTAGCGGAGCATCTTTCGCAAATGGCGTGGAATATAACTTCCTAATATTTTGTGGATCATTCTGATTTTACTAATTTTAGGAAAATTATTCCAAAGAAAAGGATGTAAACTAATCGTTTTAGAAATTAAATTAGAAGTACTGTCGTTTGGCTCGTCCAAAATATCATCGGAAAATCAACGAGCTGTACTTTTAAGCTAAAAGTTGTCAAAATATCATCGGGTTACATACTCTGCTGTGTATAGGAGGGAAATGTCTCCGATATATATATATATATATATAATAGGCTGACACAATATAACAGAAATAGAATAGAATAGCAACAATTAAAAGGACACTCACACGGTAAATTGTTCGAGCTTTCGACCCTCTCAGAGGCCTTCTTCAAGTGAGACAAATAAATAAATATATATATATATATATATATATATATATATATATATATATATATATATATTTGAAAACAACCGACCTTAGATTAAGCAGTCAATATGTGAGTGGCTATTTATTTTGCCATTTAAAGTTTTAGATATCCATGTTTAAGCTAGTAGTAACGTAGAAGTAAGCTGGTAGTTCACGTTAGCAGCAATCTTAGGTTATTTGCTAACTTAGCTTCATAAAATGGGTGGTGGGGAAATGTAATGAGAAAGTTATAGAGTTATTGTTATTTTGCTCTAATTAGACCTCATTTGGAATATTCCGCAAGTATTTGGGATTCTTGGAAGAAAATTTGGCAAAAAGAATTAGATGACTTCCAAAGAAAGTCCGCCTGATTCGTTAAAAGTTATTATGATAAGAGCACAAGTGTGACATGTCTCTTAGGGGATTTGAGCTAGGAACCACAAGTACGAAGAGAGCAAGCGAGGCTTAGACTTTTAGAAAGGTTCCGAACAAACGAGTTTAACTATGATCCTGAAGGAATTCTAATGGCCCAAAACTAGTTAGGTAGACCAGACCACAAAGATAAAATAAAGGAGATAGATTCCAGTACAGATAGGTACAAATACTCATTCTTTCCCCGAACAATCAGAAATCATGATAGTAAGAAATCAAAGTCACTTGAGAAACATTAAAAATATTTAATTTACCAGTAGGAACAAAATCAAACATTACCAAGGCATCAGGTATATTTTTAGGTGCATTTTTTTTTAGTTGGTTGTTCGTGTGTTTGCCATGTGTGTAGGGTGTAAGGTTTGTATGCATGATTGTAACCACACGCCATTGCGGCGCCTGCCGGGGTGTCAAGTAGGTGTGGATGTAAGCTTATTAGGTTATAAATATATATACCCACATGAAAAATCTTTACAAAATATGTAATTTAAAGTCAATCGATGATCTTGAATAATGTAAAAATTATAAAAATTACCGAAGCTTAAGTTGTAAAAACAAAATATGCAGGGTAACGAAGGAAGCATTTATCCCTTTTTATCCACGATAGGGAAATGGCTTCACAAATGAGTCTTGAACTAGTGTGTTTAATTATACGTCAAACTCGTAATTGATCCTTAAAAGTGAACAAATTTCCAGACAATAATTATTGCATTTAAATGCATATTAGCGGATGATTCCATTACGAGTTACTGTTACGGCATCTCCCGCAGTTTCTTTGGAAGATCTCTAAAATATTATCGGGACATTAACAAGATTCATAATTTTTTCTCTGTTATTTCCATATTTTACTTCTTATGCACTCAATTGGCACCTAGAATTAGCTTGATATTTTAAATAATACTACATCATAAAAAGTATTGAAAAGTATTTCATTAAAAAATCTAACCCGAATTGCTTTGGATTTATAATTGAACCACTATTCTTTTCTGGTTTATAATGATCTAAGCCTAGATGAAATGCGTGGCATATGCGTGCTTGAATTTCTAATTACTTATAGAATAATTCAGGATATAATGTGAACACATATTTTTGCAAATGATTCACAATAATAGACGTTTAAATGAAATTTACTCCAAAGCGCTCCCTCAAATCGAAACGGAAGTGAGCGAAGACCGAAACCCAAGACGTGGTTTGAATGCTATAGAAACTCCCCACGGTACCTGATTTACTCTGCCTTACCCTGATACTTTTTGGATAGCTATTCTATTGACATGGGCTTCGAAAACAATTTCGAATATTTTTATTCACTTGGGCAATGTCTCAATAGGTATAAAGACAAAAAAGGATGTTGCGGATCATTGTTTTGAAGCCCTAGCGCGTTATGTGAGAATAAGAGAAGGCCGCAATTTTCTTTAAATCTGAACGCAGACCGGAATTGAATCCTGTCGCATTCTTTACACTTGATCAGTTTTTTGGAAAGAACAAATATGACTCAATCCATATATCATTGGGAAAATTGGTTTGGATAATGGTTTTTGACTACTTCTCCTGCATATTGCCTGCACGTTTTTTCTGCTTTCAGAAAGCTACCGTTCTGTGGCGATTTACTAATTTAATCCAGTTTCATTCGCAGAAATATCAATTTATATGCTACACCGAATTCTGAATATAAATCGGTGTTATGGTAATGCAATGGCCCTTCTTCTAGGAAGAATAATATCGGCAAAATAGGGGTTAAGATTGGAAAAGTGGTTTTGTATGCGTGAGTGAGTTTGGCTTTGTTTGTTTAGCCGCTGCCTTCCTTCACAAAGTATCTAGTAAGAACATGCCATTTCATTATCTGTCGTATTCATGCAGAGATAGGAGTAAGAATATTACTTTTTATGACCGAAATTAGGAGAAAAACAGTTGAACTGAAGTTAGTTGCGACGGTATTTATGGAATTACAAATATCTTAGAAGATATGCTCGATTTTGCAAGATGCAATTCTTTCTAAATAGGTTTGACGGGCAAATTCCCTGAGGTACTTGTACGAAATCAGGGCTTGAAAGAAAGAAAAAAACAGGGAAAGAAAAAGGAAAGGATATAACCACTAAATTATCACCTTTTAATGTTGTATGATAGAGATATTAAATATTTTACACCAATTTTTGAGACTCTTTGGATTGAAGTGATGTTCATTTCCATTTTTTTAGTGTACCTTCTCGAGTTATTTGATTTATTTTTTTTATTTGAAAATAATTTTAATTTTTCAATTGAAATCATTTATTTTTGTATGCGAGAAGGTATTTTTTCTAATATATGTAATTTTCTGATTGCTTCAAATAACAATGTCATCTCTTTAGCAAAAGAATTTTTAAATATTTCATTCTTGAAAAGGTCATGACATTCAAGTATGCAAAACACAGCTTGTAAATGGCCGAAAGGAGAGAGATAGAAGGGAAGTAAGGCATGCTGAATTATGGCGGTGTGACCCTAGAGGTCAATACTAAAACGTCCCTTCTTTGTATTAGAACATATCGTAAGAGATCTTAAATAATTCTACGTCACTGAATACCATAGTAATCAAGTCCAAATACTGAGGTTTTTCAACCGTATATAAAATAAAATACTGCATTACCGGTCAAAATACCGGGTTCAATGCAAATATTTCCGAAATACGAGATATCGTATCTTCCAATAACTGAAATATATTTTTTTTTTCTCCCAATGGATGACACATTGACCATCATCTCGCTCATCTTGAGCGAAGTTCTGTGTGGGATACTTTCGCATTTTCGCATACCAGTAGTATGGAAGCTATCCTAATTGCAGATTCTAAAGGCGAGCGAAAGTTTTGTGAAGGCGGGTGACTGGATTTTATCGATATTGTATTCCTTACAGATCTTATACACGATAAAATAAATTAAATAGAGTACTAATAATTTGCAAGTCGTAAAATGTTATATTTAATGTTTTCTGCTAATGAGAGCTTTATTGCCTTATCCGTATATATATATTTCAGCATAAAGATAATTACAATTTTCTCTGGCAAGAAATGAAAAGGTGAATTTGATAGTTTCAGGCTCAAGTACGGGCGTGGGAAATATTTTCAAGAACTTGGTTTCAATCTGGATTCTGAGGTTGAAATATCATCCAGGTAAAACTTCAGTAAACTCAGGGGCTTCCTCTTCAGAGGCCCGATTTCACAAGAGTAGACGAAGGTCTACTTCACAGAGGAGTACACGCACCTATGTTTTTTCGTCTGCTCATGTGAAATTGTGTATCTAAAGATGACGCCTACTCATTTAAACTAGTACTTCTTGAATTAAGTTTTTAAATTGAAAAATTGGGTCTAGGCAGTTCCCCACGGCACGAAAACAATTTATCAAGTAATTTAGTTTCAGATTTAGAAGACCAATTGGAATACTGTGCAGAACAAAATCTATTACTACCTATTATAAATCAGATTTCATTTCCTTTGAATTCCTTTTCGTTTCCGCTGTCAATTTCATCGAGTCTGCTGGCGGATTATCGTCCTTCTTCCCTAAGACATGAAGTACATACCTCAAAGGGGAAGGGGGGGCTAAGTAGCGAGATGAGCGAGAGATTGAAAGAAGGGGTGGGGGCGGCGGGGGTGCGGGAAATCAATCGCGCGGATGACGATGCAGAGCGCGGCGTGGAGCCCCGGAGGACGGGGGGTCCACGCCGTGGGGCTCCCGGGGAGCGACCAGCTAAGAAAAAGCCCTTCCCACGTCCGGAGGGAGGCCATCAGGCTAGAACTAACGCTGGTAATTGGCGGAGATCCTCGGTGGACGTTGGGTGGCCACGAGATCCGTGATTCACTTGCACTTTGGTCTCGGAAGGAGTCACCGCCGTTGTTCGGCCGCGGTGCTTCCCGCAGAGAGGCACGCTAGTTGGTGCTTCGATCACGAGGTCTTCCCCTCTCTCAATCCTCGGGAGCCGAAATGACTCCGCCCTACCTGACAAAAGGAGCGAATGGCTTGGCTTTTTCCGTTGTAGTTTCTAACAGATTGCATGCCTTTCGCGTTACGCATTTGATGAGAATTGTCTTTGCCCAAACTTCCAAATCGGCCACGCAAACTCCGCACGAGGGCACTTAAATCCTCCTCAGGTATGATGATCAAATGGGAACACTTTTCCACTATTGTAGAGAAATGATAATTAACAATTGCGATTTCCACTTAGGAGTACCTTTATTCACGCCACCCGAGTTTCAACACTTCCTGTCATCTTCAGGTGACAATTACATTCATGTTGGCAATTATATGCTCTGTACTCGGGTACGTGGAATCAAAATGCTAGAGTGGAAATCAAAAATGTTAAATATCATTTCTTTTCAAAATTGAGAGTTTCCACGGTGTTAAGCCTGAAAATATACTTTTCCATCTGTTGTATTTTAAGAAATGTACTTTGAGACACTTTATAATGCTCTTAGTGTACTGAAAACATCTCTGTTTTTCTGCTTTTTTATCATATATTTTTAATCACAATTGTTTATTTAACTTCTTTCCTCGTTTACCTCAGAATAAGATTTCCTATCTTTCGTCCCTTCGTAATGAGCATTGGAAAAAGGAGGACTCAATTTCTCTCCGGCAGTGTGGTGAAGAATATTCGGTTCGGCTTTCTTGCAATCGAGTCAATGGCACGGGAACACGTGGCCGTGAGAAAAGCAACTAGTGGCTGACTACCATACCTAAGGTCGCATGGCACGGGCGGTTATCTAATCAAACGGGCCAGAGAGAGGCCATAGACGTGGGGAACTAGTGTTATTTCGGATGGATTCAGATACTTCCAACATTGGACTCCGATCTCGAGGAAACCTTGAGATTCCTTCATCCAGAAAGGGTCTCAAACTGGCCTTCCTGCTCACCGTTTAGTTTCGGAATCCGTGTGGAATTCAATTATTCCCACAGCGGGGGAATTCCGTTCGGTTTAATAAGGTCCCGTGAGAGTGGCTTGGGAACACTCAGTAGGTGGCGCTTCTGCCGGTAGATTCCCATCGCCCGGAAAGGGAGCGGCGGGGCGGGTGGGAAATCCAAAAGTCATCGGAAGACTTTTCTCCTCGCCAATCTCAATTTCGCCCCCGCCCCTTCCTCTATGCCCCCCTTCCTCTGTGCCCCCCTCCCCCTTCCCATACACCCCCACCCCCAACAACATGCCATCTGTGGAAGAAGATGATCGACGACAGTGTCGAGGCGAAGGCCACGGGAGGAAGACTCGTTGACCGCCCCTCCAGGGGCCCCCGAATGGCGAGGGCCCTCTCTAACGTCGGCAAACAGCCCACGGTCGTCGATCTCAATTACAATGGAGCACGACGGAGAAATCCCGCCCCTTGTCTCTGTGTCGCAGTGGCAGAAAACGTTTCCGCAGGCAAGAGATGTGAAAAAATGTCTTTTATATTTGGCGAATTCACTAATCCAGGATAGAATATCCATAGAGAAGTCGAATTCCTTTTATACCGCTCACGTATTATAATTTCTCATATCTGCCGCACATCTTAATCCCAGTAAGGTGGAAAATGAAGGGTTCTCCAGTCTCAAACTCAAGCATAATAGACCAGAAAAATATTATTTTTTTCAGGTGAGGTAACAAAAGGCTAATTTTACGCCAATTACGCGGCACACTGGTTACTATGTACCTATATCGCGTACCCAAGTCGTAAACAGATCGTGCAGTAGCTTACCTTTCGCTGGGTACCGAAGGATATGGAATTCTATAGCGCTTCAAGTGTGTTGCGTGCATTTTCTTGGCTCGTTACTCAACAGTTCCGATTCTTATCCTCTCATGGAGATGACTTATTACGCAGTTCATGTAATGGCTTATCCGTTTGATAATAGTCGCGGTAAATGAAACGGGAATTTCTAATGCTCCTGAGACTATCTGATTTAATTTCCCTCAGATGCGATTGCACGAGAAAAAGGTGCCATAAACGAGATTTAAATTGCTTCGGACGAAGGGGGGAGTGGTGGAGGGGCGGTGCTTACCCCCTTCCCCTCCCGCTCGCCCCGCCTCACGCGAACCCAAGAAACGAACTCCTCCTCCGTTCGTCAACTGCGTATGTACATCCAAATGGTGTACATCCACAGGCCATTGTCAGGGTGTGGAGCATAGGATGATGCATCCACTGGGCATTCATTCTATAGGTATCCACTTTTCCTAATGCAAAAAAATGGCTCGAAACCTGTTTAAAGTTAAATTAGAACAATAGAAGTAAATGGGCTTTGAAAAAAATATTTATTTAGACCATATCGCCTCTATACTGACAAAACCTTTCCGCATATGAAACGAGCTTATAGAAATGTTTTTAGTACACTTAGAGTTAAACTGTCCCAAAAAGTAAGTAAAAAGATTTTTTCTACTGAAACGGACGACTGGAGTGGGACGATTTGTGGTGGCAAAAATGGTGAGAGGTCTTGGGAAAGCAACGCAAACTGTGCCAGTTGTCTGCGGGCCAGAGTTACAGTCGGCGGATCGCTGTTAAACTGAACCCCTGCTCTAGGGTGGCGTCAAAAATTCACGATCCCACTTTCCATGGAGTAATAATGACATGCGATAAAATGTTGTGCTAAACTCGGGAAATCAGTTTCGGAGACCATGGCCATGGTTAAGGATGCTTATGGAGATGGAGAAATGTCCCAAGTGATGGTTCTCTGCTTGCACAGGATGTTCTGGGAGGGTAACGAGGAGGTTGACGATGAGGAATACCCATCAACAGCACAGTGTGATGAAAATGTGCAAAAAGTGAGTCACACGCGGTATTCTGACTAACCTTCAAGTGTCAGGATGTCAGCAGAAGAGTGCAATATTCATAAAACCACAGTGCATTGCATTCTTACAAAAGATTTAGCCATGAGAAAGGTGCGTGCCAAGATGGTACCCAAGGTGCTGTCAGGAGACTGCTAATGTGACAATCTTGCCTTGGACCTCTTGGACCACTGTGAAAGTGACCCGATTTTTTTCAGAATGGGTCGTTACTGGTGACGAGACATGGGTATTTGAGTACGACTCAAGGAAAATCCCTTTTGAGTACCCTTTTGGACGACTGGACTATGTCAAAGAGGCCATGACGAGGAGCCTGAGCGAGATTCCCGTCGATGTCTTCCAGGAAGCGAGCCAGAAGCGTGGCAGAGATATCGGCGTTTTGATGCACAAAGGTGCTGTTTTGATGAGTTTTAGTAATTTTCTACTTTGATCTGCAATCAATTTTTCCCCAAATTTATTCTACTTATTTTTTTGGACACCCCATGTATTAATAACGGCCGCTGCCTAGAGTAACTTGTAATGTAATGGCCGTTGTCGATGATATACATATATATTCTGGGCCCTTATTCTTAACGAAAAATAGCGTTTAATGAAATAAGTTAGGAACGTAAATAAATCTCTGTTGCCACGTATTCATGGTCCCCATTATATTAGTGCGATTATGTTTACAAGACGGCCTTCAAAATAAATGGAATAGAATTCTGATTAACGCAAAAGGGAAGAGATGTAGTCTACAAATTAAAATTATGTCTGTGAGTGATGCCCAGGCTGATTCTCCAGACAATCCAGCCTCCCTAAAGCTCTCCCCCTCGTCTCCTCGGGTGCCCCATCGCCCCCGCAAGTGGTGCTCCCTGCACTCGCGCGCCCTCTGTGGCCCGCCTCTCTCGGCAAGTTGAAGGTCGGGGGTCTCAAGGCTCGCCCCTCTGCCCCCCCGGTCATCTCCTCCGCGCACCTCCTCTCCCTCTCGCCGTCTCTCCGAGGCGCCATCCATTCTCTCTCCATCTCGCCTCTCCTCCGCATGCGTGACTTACCGTATCCATCCATACGCATCCAGGCAGCATAACTGTGCCCTACGTATAGCAACCAGATTACATTAGTGAAATACTGTACTTAATTGATACATTTAAACGTACTTTAAAATTCTTTCTCCCTTCCTTCAATATTTTAGATGTGGTATGAACGTTGCACGATTATTTTATTAGCAATGAAATTTGTATAATATCAGGATACTAACATTTAAGCACAGAAAACGCAGGCAAAATACTCGGAATGGGGTTTAAAAGCTTCGGCCCTTCATCGCCCAACTCTCCAGAAGTTTAATTCGACGCGTAAGTTTCCTCTTTAGATATTTTCTATGCATAGATATTTGTTTTCCATCATTGTTGTACAATCACTATTCATAAGCACTTATACCGCTAGGCCATTCTAATTACCAAATTCAAATATTTATCTAGTGATTGAGTGGTTATAAGTCCTTTATTTATTTTTGCATTTTGTGCGTTTAATTGAGGTAAACGAGGGTTAATGTT
Organism: Hetaerina americana; assembly: GCF_022747635.1. Taxonomy (NCBI): domain Eukaryota; kingdom Metazoa; phylum Arthropoda; class Insecta; order Odonata; family Calopterygidae; genus Hetaerina; species Hetaerina americana. The sequence continues at coordinate 82,675 of NW_027287139.1, read as the reverse complement.
TCCCAAACACACCCATGTGATCGAATGTGGGTTTCCCATTTTCCTCTGGCTTGTGGCCTTGCTTTTACCTACCCCCTTAAGCGCAGTGCCTATCAGATTTACGGTCTCGGCAATTTCGTTTTCAACCATTCAAATTAGTTTATTTAAACAGAATCTAGAAGAAATTCAAAAGGAT
>NW_027287139.1:0-80000 GCF_022747635.1 Hetaerina americana | reverse complement strand
GCCACCAAATATCAATATTTAGAAAATAAATAACAGGAGAACTTTGTATTCATTTTTTACCGGCTCAACTTTGTGGAAGTTCATGTTTATTAAGTAAAGAACATAATGTAAATTTCCACTGCTCTTTATTTACGTACAACTAGTTTCAACACTTAGGCGTCATCATCAGGTACCTGATGATGATTTCTAAGCGTAGAAACTAGCTGCACGTAAATAAAGAACAGTGGAAATATACATTGTGTGTTTCTTTTAATGAGGAGAACTTTGGTTTTTTCAGTTAAAATATTTGGAATGAACTTCAATGTAGGCACTCTCTCACGCAATGGTCGGTATATTTCACTTTTAGTGTATCACAAAATTATTATAAATATATTTTCAATATGTACTAAAACCTAGTACTTTATGTGTCCTGTAACTGCTCTTCTTTGAATCCACTTGTAATTTTTTTGACGTTGTTGGCAAGATGGTTTAGAGGTGAAACGAAAAATAACGGTGTGGGTGTGACTATTCTGGCCAGATATATCTGATGACTCCTAGGTTTGGAGGGAGGAAGATAGTGGTGAATGCGGGTCGACCAAGAAGGCATTTGCCAGAAAATGTAAAGTTTTTCTTTAAATTTGAAACAATTTTAAAGGAAGGGAATAGTTGGTGAGATTTTCGAAAAGCGTCACATATACGATTATATTTACATCTTTTATAGGTAATGAGGACGTTATATTTGGCGCTTTGAACTTTATAGGAAGTCACGCAATAGCTTGCCACCGATTTTTAAGTGCCAATACAAGTAGTGCATGATATTTGCTAATAATATAAGGATCGATCAATCTTTTCTTGTAGCTCTTACAATATGCAGATTTTCGAAACAATTTCAGAGAAAATATTCTCACCCAAGCTGAAATAGAAGTGAATGATAGTGAAGAGCAGTTTAACAAATTCTTCTCGCACTGAAGAATCAGTAATTTCTCCATGCTGTACTTTAAAATTGGGATGGTTTGTCTGAGGTAGCTGAACGCAATCAAATTGCAACTCTAATTAATGAGAATTTCTTTCTTTAACGCCGCATGACAGATTACTTGATGGCAAAGTTGCTTGCCACGGCTTATGAGAAAGTAGATTCTAAATAAGGAAAAAATGTTTCAACAAATGGAAGTACATATACAGTCCACTCTGATAGGCGTTGTTGGAGTATTACGCGGCCGTGTTTGGTGGTAGCTACGACAACTAAAGTATGCCAAAACAATTAATATCAAACCAGGATATAAATATCATTTGTGTAGCTCTTTTCCTCTTTTTCACTTCACCGTAACCCTTAAGTTGAATGGCAACAAAAACGTCTTCTCCTTTCGTGTCTCTCGTTCATCTAATATCCTCTCCAATGTAACAATACTGTGCAGTGAACATCTACCGCTCAATATCCTCTCAATCCGCTTTTCTATTTCTTCTATTTTCTTCCATTTTCCCTTTCTTCCATTTTTTCTTCCATCCGACAATCACTGCGTTTGAATTATCCTGTGTCCAAGGCACTTTCCCTCATCTTGAAATCTCCTACATTCAAGAGTCCAGTTGTTTCCTTTCAACTATCTCAAATGTATTGCGTAGAATACGATGTACTTATTATGTGTGATATTGGAAAATAAAATATTCAGCATGTGAATAAGGGGATCAGGGGGATTCGCGGCCGGAAAATTGACAAAATGTGTAAGGGGAGTGAATTACATGCGACAGATTATAAAAAAGGGACTGTGTTGTACTCATGGTGATTTTATTAATTAAATCGTCAGTGATTAACAAATAATATGCCCACATTAATTTATCTCACTGTGTCATTTTAATCACAGGCAGTTATGTAGCTTTAAACATTCGCAAAAGAAAATATTCAAAGCGTTTGTTTATAACGAATGTGTCTCCGAAATATTTTAATCTTCGAGTTGATAAATATCAAGCCTGATTTATTTATACAGATAATATCTTATTAAATATAATTGACCAGTCAACGGACAAAGTAACTTATTCCCAAATTGTTTAAATCCAGTAAAATGAAAATGTTGTACCATAATTCATTACGGTAAGGATCACTTATTTTCTTCTCATAGGATTGATTGGTGCATTTTTAACAGGAATGACTTTGATAAAACTCTAGTATACAAATCTAGTGGATACAGAATTACTAGATACAAATCTATGAATCACGTAGGCGTGAAAAAGCAAAATGAGCATATTCGAAGGAATTTTGTTGATCTGACGTACTTAAGGACGCCTTTGATGCCTAAGTAGAAGCTCGTGCTTGAGTTTTATTTATAAAAATGTCACATAAACACCAATAGTAGTCTCATTCAAAACTAACGCAATAACCTACAGCTGCCACGAATAAGTACATCCCGAGGGGACATCTTCGAATCCGACAAATGTTCCTAGAAAGCAGAGCTGCGTCCCGATTCGCCCCAATATCTTCCTGCTAAACCTTTGGTGGAAAAGGGAAAGGAATTGGTGCCCTTGGGTTAATTAGTGGGTTTAAATTGCCACAATTCTTTGTACGAGACGAGTTCCACCTTCACTTATCAAAATGAATGGGTTGATTTATGCAAAACCTTTAACTAAGCTCTCTGCAATTGGATATGTTGAGAATTTCATTCATGCGATGACTAAAAATATTATGCTTTCAGCCCAACTGAACGAGAATTGGGAGCAACCATCAAAATAGATTGAAAATGGAGTCTAGACAGGGAAATAAGACAAGGCCGGGATGGAAGTTGTCCTTGTCTTAACTCAAGGCGAACTTATTGTGGGCGAAATCAGTTTAAAAGCAATGGAATGAGGCGGTAAGGCTTAGAATCATCCGTTTGACCAGGGAAACCGAAGAGATTATGACTTTCAAGGTGGTTAGCTTTCGACCTGTGCGAATTTTATGAATAGCTGAATGTATTTTATTCATTTTGCAAAGGTGTTCTACCGGTAGGAGCATTGGCGTCCCGCCATCATGGCTCCCGTCAACAAACTCTCTGTTAAACGGCACCGTTGCGTAGCACTGCGCTTGTTCCTAGAGAGAAGGCCAGCAATGAACAGGAAAGTGTTGCTTACCTTCATAGATTTGGAAAAACCTTTCAGTAGATTTGAAACTTAGCTTTGAAACCATGAGGAGAAAAGGAATAGACTACAAGGACAGGCAGCTCATAATTCAGCTCTACGAGAAACAAAGCGCTTTTATAGAAGTAAAGGGATTTGAGAAATAAGCAAAGAATAGGAAAGGAGTAATACAAAAATGTCCACTTTCGCCATATCTAATTAATATGTATATTGAAGAGACTATCAGGACAATGAAAGAGAAAACAAATGTAAAAAAGATACACCGGATTAGATCTGCAGATGACATTCTGACCCAGGCAGAATCAGCCAAAGATATTAATGGAATGCTTGAAACCCTGCCCAAAGCTTTGTATAAATGGAAACTGTAAACAAATGTGAAGAAAACCAATGACATGATAGTTTCTAGAAACAGGACAGTATCCCTGTAAATTTAATAATAGGGGAATCAATGATAAGCCAAGTAGAAGAGTTCTGCTACCTCGGGAATGTAATTACAAGTGATGACAGATGCACCTCTGCAGAAGGATAGCCTAGGCGAAGAAGCCGCATGAAAATAAAAAGAATCTTCTTTTTGGAAACAAACGCATGAAACTGGAAATTAGAAAATCCTTTGCAAAAATGTTTATTTGGAATACATTATTATATTGATGCGAAACTTGGACATTGGGAAAGAGGGAAAAGGCTCGGCTGGAAGCAATGGAAATGTGGATTTGGAAAAGGATGACAAGAACAAGATGGGCGGACAAGAAAAGGAGCGTAGAAGAATTGAGATGAATTTACGAGGAAAGGAATTTAATAAAAAATATGAAGGAAAGGAAATTAAAATTTGTTGCACGTGTCCTCAGATATAACAACTTCCTGGAAAATATAAAAGAGGGGAAAAGAGAAGGAAAAAAGGAATTGATAGATGATATAAACAGTACTATAAGAGTAACAACCTACAATGAACTAAATAGAATGGCAATGGAGAGAGAGAGAGAGACCAATGGCTAGAGCGACAAGGCTCCTCCGCCTTAAGAGGATGGCGACGAGACCACACGTGCCAAGTCCTATCATCGAGCATGCAGTAGAGAGAGAGCGCCACCAAACAAACGGAGAGACCTTTCATCGCTCTTCTCATTGGAACCTCTCTCTCCCTCTTTCTCTATGTACGACTAACGAATCATTAAATTACATGAATTCGCATTCGATATGATTATATTATTGGATGATTTTTTATTCTAATGAAACTAATTTTAAATAATCACGACGACGTGATAATTTGAATTGCAATATTTCCCGCATTAACAACATTTTATTTCGGCCTAGTAGAAATTTAAATAACTTGCCACATCAATGTGAATGTGTGTAAAACGTGTATTTAGATCTTTCACGTTTTACAGGAAACCGAATGGTGGTCAGTTGTTTTCGGGGAATATTCAGCATTTACGCTGGTATTTCCCATTATCTGAAATAATGTGTGCCTTTAAATATCACGCCGCATTGAAAGCCTTCCTTCTTGTGGGTACAAAAATGCCCCATGTTTCAGTAATCGCATGCAATTTCAATTTATTCAAATGCCTCTCGAGCACTCCTTAATCAATCTCATGAATCACCGCCGTGCAGTGTCGAGAAAGAGCCCGAGAGCGAGGTGTGTGTCAGTGAGTGTGTGTATCACGCGAAGTAATCTCCTCTCGCCTCTGAGCGAGGGGAGGAAAAACAAAAGACGCGGCATATTTCCCGGAGTAGACATGAGAGGTCGTCCCGCGCCGAACAATCTCTCCCCCCCCCCATTTCTGCTCCCTCCCCCCCCCAAACACCCTCTTCCACGTAGCCTCCAGGCAAAACCACGCTTTTTCTTTTAAAAATTGACTTTTTCGCTCCCCATACGCACTCCCTGACCTTTTCAACTCAATTCAATCTCGAATTCCTCCTTGTCTCCTTAAGTTTCTTTCCCACATTACACCGCGGCCTAATTACATTCCTCTCATATCTCCCTCATTAATCACGGAAGTGAAACGTGTTCTCGCCGCTAATCGCCCATAATGGTTGTTTAGTAGAATTAAGACATCAAGCCACGAAGACGCCGAGAAGCGATTTTCTATATGTTTCTATGAGATGGTGCCTTTCTTTCCTCGTGCGCCCTCTCGCTCTCTCTCTCTCTCTCTCACCTCTCTTCACTCTTATCCTTATCGCGTTTCATTAATCTTGGCGTATTTTTTGGTTTTACAATCTGTCTTGAATTGCTCTGCTTGCGTCATTGGAGAGCTGAGCGCCAAAGCTGTTACTACTGATCTGTCGGCCTTAATAACTGAGGATGCATTGGATTGATCCATTAATCCCTGTGAAATGCTAGATTATTTCTAGAGACATGTGGCCGGCCCTAATTAAGTAGTTTACGCACAGTGATTTATCCTTAAATTAGAGTAATAGATTAAAGTCCAAACTATAAATGAGCGTTCCTATAAAAAACTCCGAAAGTAACTATCGATTTTACGTATACGCTGGTATTTTGGTTAGTCTCTTTCTTGTTATTTTGTGAGATCAGTGGTGAACATTGGACTCGCCATGTAGTATTTGCTGGAATTATCACTGCCATTGGAAAATAACCACGGTAAGCGATTTCTTTCAAGGTTATGGTGCCTTATTTTAAATTTACGGTCTAAATAATAGGTCTAATTTTTCATATATTTTTTTTGTTTTTCTTCTGTTAATTTAAATAATTTATAAAAGTGACTTAATGCTGGAAATAGCTTCCTGGTGAATCCTTATGAATTGGTTTATTTATTGTGCGGTGCTTGTTTTTCTTTGTTCCTTATTCTACCATCGGCTATTATTTCCGCATTTAAAATTGCAGTAATATTTTTATTATCTTATAATATCACTCTTATTATGCGCACCATCGGGCTTATCGAGTCCACTGCATGACTCAGCGGCTTCAAACAAGTTTTCCAATTAAAGTTTCGTTGGGAGAGCTGTTAATTTTTATTTTTTCAATGTAATTTCATCTAATCAAGGATCCAATCTATATAATTAATCAGGGTCGTTCAATGAATCTGTTATAATTGTTCGACTGGTGGAGAGCGATTTCAATAGAGCATAAACATGTAAAGCGAAAACGTGAAAAAAATCAATACCTGGGCTCGTTTCCAATCAAAATCCGCCCGTAGCCGGTCTTTTCTCATGACATTACGCAGATAGTCTTAATTACAGCGATTGTGAGCGGGGCGGTAGCTAAGTGGTATGCCTTGGATGTTTTTTCCTACACCTTTTGAATATTGGCTTAGTGACAAGAGATAAAAAGATGTTTGAGTAAATCTACTAAATTAAGATACCAAATGTCTAAAGAACGTTACCTGCGTCGTTTTTCGTGCTAAAAGATCTTAGAAACTACTATTTAAATTTTATTTTATCTTAAACGTGAAGAATCTATAAGGATGGTCAGAAGCAGAGACTACTTAATCTGCTAAGTGATGCCTTAACGAATTTGGAAATAAATTCTTTTCCTGATGTAAACTATTTGCCGATCATTTGAACAATTTGCCTTGAACTGCTTGCGATCTAATAGATTGACTGAATTGTATTATTGGCGTCAACGTAGCTGAACTTTCAGCAAATTATACCAACGAATAATTAAATCATTCAAACGATAAATGATTCTTAGGTATTACTAGGAATGTATGCGACCTCATACAACCATTTGTACATTTCACCGACATAATTCATACATCTACTTATTTGCTTATGTGTACTGGATGTGGAAGATCGATTCATTCGACTCGTATTAAGATTTTATATTATACTAAGTCTATTTCTTGGCTTCTCTTGGATTCAAAACAATTTAAATTCTATTTAAAATCCATGCGTCCTCATTTCTTCATTCAATCCCTGAATACGCACAATGATACCTATCACATGGGCTTTAATCCTTGTTATGGGCTGAATGCACCGTTTGCTCTCAAATCTTTGATGACTCAATCACGAATCACTCAGGAACTAAAATTTATAGATGAGAAACTCTTTGACTTTTGGGTGATATGTCTCGATTGCACGGTCGACTGAGATTTGTTTGTCAATTGGTCACTTCTCCCACACTTATGGAGCCAGCTGTAAGTTTTAAACGCACGACTCTTTTTTTTGCGCCGAAACACAATTTCATAAGACCCCTATGCCCTGCACTGTACTGAACTGAACTTGTCCACTATCCACTCAAATCTCCGGGTTTTCATTTCAAGCCGAGGCACATCGAATCAAGATTCAAATGGCCTTAAACTGCTTGTCGACTCGCATCGAATACTACGCCAGGATCTCCGATAGGCAAAACATTGGCCATAGAAGAGGGCTTCACTTCAATCGATCCATCATGTGACGCAGGAAACTCCGATAATTTTAACGCCAGGATTAATCTCTCCGAGTGCAATGAAATATCAAAACTGGAATTAGAGAGATTGTTTTTGAGATTAATAGGCACGAAGCAAAATCTTCCTTTCTGCACTCATGGGATACTGCGTCGCTCTCCGCATCCAATCACCGAGCCCGAGAAACCTTTTAACCGTTTCGCACCTTGATTGCCTTTTGCCCATTACTGCGATGGAGATCTTACGAGTCCGCGAGTCTAACAACTTCGTATGCCCAGCGGAGCTGATTTCCCCTTCAGCTTGAAGGGAACCAATTTCAGAGGAAGTAATTTCATCGGAACAGGGTCAAGAACATTAATGCGTTAATGTCTCCGCCAAGAATAATCATGGGTGCAATTAAGACCCCATTTAAACTACATGCTAGCGTTATTTCAATAATGCCTCTGTTTAGGGAAAAGATCGCCTTTGTTTTGACAATTGCTTCTTATTACCCAGATAGTACTTTTACGCATTATTTTTCAATTCCAAACGATTTTCCTTTGTTTCAAATATTTTGTTTCATCGGCGGGACGAATTACAGAAAAACAGGAATCGAAACAACAAGAGCATAATTAGACATGCGTATGTAAGAAGTTATGATAAATCGAATAGAAAATAAAATATTGTCGAGAGGTGCATCTACCCAATCTTGAGACTAATATCCCCTGATTATTTTAGTTGGGCCTTCCCAAAATCTATGAGCATAATGAATCATAATTAGAAATTTCAACAATGCCACGAGCTATTCAAAGCTTGTTTGCTTGAGATGTGCATTGGTTTTACCCTCTCTCTCTTCCTACCATTCTCCCTATATAGCAGCTTATACTTCATAGTAATAATGAGAATGACTGAAACCAATCGGGAGACAAATTTGCAGAACACTAAAAAGTGTTTCCTTACAAATTCTTAATTTGAGAGATTTTGAAGTCACTTGAGAGTGGGGCAGTCTTCCTTTTTTTCTGGTAGAGAAGTCAACCCATCAATTTTGAAGAGCGTTGAGTTCCGCATAGTAACGTACTTGGTCGCGAAAGATTTCTCGAAAAATACTTCCACATTCCAAAGCCTGCAAACGTATGTAATATGCACCGAATGCGCTAGATCTTCCGAAATCCCCGGGAAGGAGAGGGGAGGCGGCGTAGGGAGTAAAAGATTGGTTCTCATTCGACGCCGAAACAGACGACGAAGGAATGGTGAGCGCTGGCCGAGTGCGCACATCAACGCCTCAAATTAATGAAAACGAATGAAACGATGCATAGGAAGCGCGAGAGCCTTCGCTCTCGCAGACCTTCCTATTACGACGCCCCTCTTCGCCCCTCCCTCCCCCATCCATCCTCGTTGCCTCACACGGCGGATTCAGTTTTCCCGCCGCCTCCTCCCTCCCGTCCTTTCCTCCCTTCCCCGGTCCTTCTCCCTTCCCGTCACTCCCTCAGCACACGCTCCCAATGGTTCCTCCGCCTCCCCACCCCCCTCTCATCGCACAATCACCGAAACAATGACTCCCTCGCCGTGGCGCTAACACGCATACGCCCCCCGACCACTAACAACTAAGTATTTATCCTACAGCCCTCACCCTCCCCTCCCCCCCCCCCTAGTCACCCCTTCACCCTCGCCATCCCCCCCGCATACTTTTCCCCCCCAGCACCCTGAGGAGAGCGTCCTTCTCAACCATGCCATGAGAATTCGATCACCAAATGAATTCCTTCGCCGCGAAGAGATGGCGGGCAAGAGAGGCGTCGTGCTTGGGTCCACAGATCTCCGGAGGTGTCTGACTGGTTCCCACCTCCACTCCCCTCATCCACCTTCCACCCCATCCCTCCGACATTTCCTTCCGATTAATGCCTCCTCGCCTTATAATGGCATCATCATGAGAGAGAGAGAGAGAGATTAAGAGAGTTAGGCCTCCGACACATCCCTCGCTTCTCTCGCCCGCACCCCCTATCACTCCCCCACCCCTTGTCGATGATCAGTTTGCACGGCCCACCCCGCCGCTCCCCGCGACATCCTCGTCTCATTTCTGCTCCCCGCTTGACTCGTCCGCTTGCGTACGACCGGCACTGACTCTCTTTCCTTCCTCGGTGCCCCAGGGGGAGAGGGGGCTTGCTGGCTGATCGGGCGTAATCACGGGGGGGAGGCTGGTGCCCGCCTCGCGAGGGGCATCGCCACTGCTCCTGCTCCCGACGACGTCGTGAAACCGGAGATTTTTCCAATCCCTCTCTCTCTCGCCCTGACGCCCGCCCTATCGCCCGAGAAATCCATCACGGCGATGCAGGTCGTCCACTCACGGCACCCCTCGATGAATTATTCATGCCTACATGTTGTTTCCTTGCTCTTTGATACGCTACTTTAAGTGGTTATCCATACGAAAATACTGTTATTAGAGTTTGCAGGCCATAATACTCACTATCTACGCAAAAAAGAGCATGCTGGTGTTTGCGAAATCTCGCCGTACTTGATGGAAACTGGCTTCGTAATAATGTTGAAGTAAGCAAACTATTTTTCACTTATATACTTTTTAGGAATTCTATTCACTTCGTTTCTTAATCATTTAACTTAAAGTTTCATTTAAGCCTCTTTCAAGTGATGAAAACATAATTCTTTTTCTTCCATCATTGCTATTATTGATGAATACATATTATAGAATCAGGTATAGGACCCCAGTGCTTTTAGCATTTACCACCTTACAAAAATTTTCACATTTTTATAGCGTGCAAATAACATGTGCCTTAAAAAATTATATATTTTGAATAAGTGTAATAATGGTGTATGATACGTATGAGTAGATGTTGAAAAGAAAGTAAATCGTAGGAAATAAATACTTGAAGAAGATGGCAGTTCTTCCCAACGGCTAAAACGAAGTATCAGAAAGATTTTTTCAGTTTAATATTGGATTTCCGCATTTTTCTCATTTAAAATCAAATCTGTTGCAATAGCGATGGAAAACAAGTAGAAACTCAATGAACAAGGAACAATAGAAATAACTTGCCATTTCCACGGAATAGAATTTTAACTGCCGACTAGTATCGCTACGCTAAAGTATCGTCCGGACTTTCATCAAGATGGACCCGTATTTATTTGACTCACCTCAGTGGGCGTCAAGAATTGGGTGTTTGAGCCTCGCTTCGGTGGCATTTATTCAATGTAAAATGAGAGGAGGGGCAGACGCTCTCGTGGGAGCATGCATCTAGTATGAGAGGAGGCTCTTCCCCCGCCCCCGCAAAGACCTCTCCATTTTTCCCCATCACCTCCGCCACCGATCATTAGCACGAAAATTCTTCGTCGCTCCCTCCTTCTTCCCCCCACTTCCGCCGCTTGCCCCTCTACCGGCCAACCTCCCCCTCCGCCCCCAACCGACACAACTGCCCGGCCCCCGGCGATGGAATGATGAAGTCATTACGGACGGGGAAAGGTGTGCAAAGGATGGAAGGAAAGGGGCGGGGGAGGGCCCGACCGCCGCCGGGGGCTTTGGGGGAGGAGGGGCGGGGGTGGGGGTGGGAAGTGATCGGGGCATGTATAAGGCATGAGGGTGGGGGCGAGAGAGACCGGGGGGGGGAGGCCGCCGGGTGTCGGCCGGCTTGCCCCCGTGGTGCGGCGGGTGCGAGGGAGTCTCGAAGGCGCAAGGCAAGGGGAGAGTGAAGTATGGTAAACTACTTACGAAAGTAGACGATTATTAGAAGGAGTGAGGGAGCTCGGCTATGGGGAGAGTACGTTTACGATCGGCCGTAACTCATGGCGGAGTTACGGCCATTTAATTGTAATGGAGAGAGCTAGCTTGAAACTAGTGAAAGCCATTTTTTACTTTTGTTTTTTTCTCATAACGAGGGTGTTCAATAAATCTTGAATGACACCGGATTAATCATTAGCATCGCTCGGATAACTGATTCGAAGTTTTCATTATCGTTTAATAGCGCGAAGAAATTGATAATTGCGATGACAAATAATGTGCCATTTGAGGTGTTCAGGGCTAGTAGCATTAAACTACTTCCTTGATACATGCTCTCCTCTGCAGTATTTAAACTATTTTTAAAAGGAATGTGCAGTAGAGGTAAGTTAGGATAAATTCACAGTCTATTAGGTATTTTATGTAAAAAAAATGGTACTGAGTGAGTACGAGCACAAAATTTTAAAGTTTTAATGAAAATGAGCGAAGGCTCGAAAGCTTTCTTTGCTACTTTTCAATGGCTCATTTTTATCCATACATGTATATGCGAATGGGATGGGTTTGAATGCACCGTCTACTTAGGTACTTTAGCACACAACATGGTACTCAATACGAAAAACAGATCGCGTAATTATGATACTCATGCATCGCCGATATGAAACACGAAACTCGCGATGTTCAAAACATTAAGTAATTGCATGCGACAGTGACGGTTTTTATTTAAAAAAAGGGAAATGTATCGTTACTTCGCTAAGCTTAAGTGTTTATATTTATAGTTTCATAAGTTAAAGTCATACTGCTAAGTTAAGGGCACTCCAGGTTTGGGAGGGCATAATTTACGGTGAAATTACTGTGGAGCCGTGTGGGAAATAACGTTGATAGATAGTGCAGTCTTCTTGCCTGAGAAGAAATCTATATATGAGAGGCAGGCAACCCCGACTCATTCTTAAAATGGATTTCTGAAAGTAATCCATCCAACCTATAATATTATTGTGTTATCACTTTTGAGGAATCAATGCCTTCGTATATTCCATTGGCCTAACCTCTTAATTAAAGCGCAGTTATTGCTCACCTAACCTCCGGCTGTTCATATCAAAGCATCTTTGAAAAGGCACAGCGGCAGCTCTCGACACGATTCGAATGAATTTGCCGAGGTTTTTGATCTTAAGGAAAAGGGAGGAGAAGGAAATGGAAAGGCATTGACGGGTGAGAACACAGATTCTGTGGACAAAGCAATGTGTAGCGAAGAATCGGCCGACTAGCAATTTACCGTGAATGTTTCTCTTAAAGCAAAGGTCTTACTCATGATTATAGGGACCGATATGTCTATGTAGAAGGTGGTGAAGTAGACATGAATTTAAATTTTGATTCACTTAAAAGAGAGAGTGCTTGAAGGTTTAACGGAGTTTAAAAGTAATTTTCCATCTCCTCTCGAATGCGTGAGTGTTAGGAATTTCTGCAAAGAATTACAAAGACAGAGCGTGGAATGAGCAAGGGGAAATCGAATATTCACTGGCGTTGAAAATAGTTTATTTTAGGGGGAAGGCATTTGCTCTTGCAATCGGCTTCTCCACTCCTGATCGGTTTCTCCAAATGATTCGAGACGTATCGTATATACGTACCACAGTAAATTTCCTTTTTAATATTTCCCTTTATCACTTGATTTGTATTCCAACACCACAGTAAATTTCCTTTTTAATATTTCCCTTTATCACTTGATTTGTATTCCAACGTTAGACTCGGATATTATTTGTTTTGAATATGAGTAAAATATGGTAAAATAATGCAAAACGGAATAAGATGCACTGAGAACCATCGTTCAAGGACGGTTTTTTTATTGTTTCTCGATGTCAAATGGACATTGGACAACGGATCCGTGTGAGAAAAATATTCAAATAGTCAATAATATTTGACTTTCTGACCTAAGGTTCTTGGGTTCAAATCCTGGGTGATGACCTTGGTTAACCTAATGGAAAATGTATACGTTGAAGCGGGGCTTTCTGAAAATTAGAAGTGCGTGAGAAATCAAATGGTTGCCTGAAAGAAGAACTGAACTTGGATGCTACCTTATTAATGTATTTCACATTCCTTATGGCTTAGCCATATGATGCAATTCTTACAGCCTAAGCAATTGAAACCAGCCTTCACCGTTTGCATATGTTCCACTCAATCATAAACAACCACAAAGAAGAACACATGTATCAATAGGGACTTTGCGCAATTCATTTTATTGCGCAATGTGTTAATAATGTACTTATTAACTATTGCAACGGACACATTAGTTATGCTGAGAAAAATTGTTAGATATGAATTGATTGAAACCTTACTTTTAGCTGAGGAAATATTAGTTTTCGTAGAGCAAAGGTGGAAACTCATTTGATTTCACTAATAAAGAATTTTAAAATTTAATTTTTCCGCTTTGATAAATTACTGAAATTCAGTCGCTAATGTGGAATGCATTTCTAACCAAAGCATTAATGTTAAAGGAGCACAACGTAATTTTCCTTTTTAATTGTCATTTCTAAAACGGAAGATCTTTCGCGCAAACCTCAACTTTACAATACTTACGGTTAGTTGTTCTTTCAGCACTGGTACAACTTATTCTTGCATGTAGTTAGTAATTTTTCCGTTGCATCAATGTACCAGAATAATTAGATCACAATGATATGATCTGACTATTAAACCAGCTGAAAAATCCATTACGTAAGTATTTTGCAGCACAAGAATCAAGTGAAACTGATAAGGCGGAAATGCCAAGTATTCCGTGCCACAATCACTAATGTCTATCCTGTGCATTTTCACGGCATACTTGCCTCCATATGTTTCGCCAGAGTACCAAGTCCCGCCTGCAATGAGAAAAATGTCATTATAATTTAGAATTCGTTCGACACGAAGGTAAGCAAAGAAAAAGCCCATGAAAAATATGTGTGACTCGTTTGTAGTTACGTAGGTAAGGATTTCTCGATCTGATATCACTGAGTATTCGTGAGTATAAAAGAGCCAAAGGGAAATCCTTAATACGGCAAATCATTGATCTTTTTGCAATAGGTACTGCTTGGGTCATTTTTCTCACTGCTTACAACATATATTTGTGGAAATTAACGCGGCAAACAAATTCTCTTTTAAATGCATTAAAAGAACGTCATCTATGTCGTGGTCCATGAGCCACTCACTCCAACCGATATTATTTTCGTTCGGTTTTAGTACCTGGATTATGGGATAAACATGCTATTCTGGATGACTATCATTTTGCCTGTTCATTAAATACTCTAGGTCACTCCCTCCGAGAAAAAAGCTTCATAAAAATCGTAGCAAAAAACATGTTTGACCGCTAATCTACCATTATATAGTTACTTCGATGGTCTGCCTTGATTGCGATGACAACCATAATACGATGATTTCCTGGAGGATGTAACGCGAAGGATCAACTACAGCAAAAGTGAGACTGGAAAGAGCTGAATCTATCTTTTACACTCATTGGAGGAAAGATGGGTATTTTTTATACAAGTCTTAAAGAAATACGGGAGAACAACATCAAATTCAAATCGGAGAAAACCGATGTTCTCAATAGAGGTAGAACTCATAAATGATCGGGAAAGAATGTTCAAATAAATTAAGTTCCCCACTAGGAATTAATTTATTACGACCTATGTTTTCGTAGATATTGCAACATCTTAACCTGAAAATCATGAAACCGAAACCAATACCGAAAAAAATAAATTTCCAAAGAAACAGTGCAATTATTAGGTCATCCTTGATGTATCCACAGTATTTTGTCGGGATATTCTCCACTGGTAAACAAGAAATGCTCAAAAAAATATTTCATGGAGTGAAACTATTCCAAAATTACATACATTTAAAAACTCTGAACATATTTCAGTGAACAAAATGTATGCATTTATGAAAAAATGACACCCGTGATATAACTCGTGAAAAGTTAGCTAAAATTTACCGGGATTTGATCCAGATGTGACGCCCCGCAATCAATGTACTTGTACTGTGGATAAAAATCTCGATTTGAAAATAGCAGACGTGACTTCAAGTCGAGTTCTGCTCTTCTGATGAAGATTAGAAAGTTTAGAGACAGCTTCAATTAATGGAATTTGAACACAGGTGTTGGCGACTTTAATGGCGCCATAAATATTAATCAAGTAATCACTTGCGACTTTTACAAAGTACCAGTTGAGCTATAGAAGTTTGCTGAGACTAAAACTCTCTCATTGCAAGTCCTCGAGGTTTCGTGATCGAGGAACTTACTGCTAGAAAGCCGAAACTACACGCAGTCCATTTGAGAGATTCGTCGCTCAACGTTTTAACTGCATTTCATCGTTTTAAACGGTGGCGTGATCATGGTTCGAGGGACGGCGAGCGGCAGGGGCGTGTGGGAGGGGCGGGGCAATCGTGGGTTGACTCGCGTAGCTCTGAGAACAAAAGAAGGGAGAAGCACGAAGGAGCCATCTCTCGGCCGCGTCGCCTATATCCATCCCTCACACCGACATATGGCGGGGAGCTGGGAGGGGAGCGGGAAGGGGGAGAGATAACGACGGATTACGGAGTTGGCGTGTTTGAATCTCGGCCGTGAATTTCTATTTTATTTTCCTCGTAATAGGAACGGCGCATAGCTCTCTCGAAAGGATGAAATCCCCGATGGGAGAGGGGTAAGAGAAGTGTATCCACTCGGTGAAGTCGTGCTTTTGAAACCCCCCCCCTCAAATCCCCATTATCTGCCTTCTCATAACTCTTCTAAGACGCAGTGAACTCCGTCTAGTAAACGCCCCATTTGAAACCATTGCGAACCGAGAGAGAGAGAGAGAGAGAAAGAAAGAGATTGCAGTACAATATGGGACGATTTTTGTTCACACCTCGCCTCGCTTCTTTACCTGCCAACGGCACTCACGCCCACGACAGCTTAGTATCTTAATAATCCCGAGGCTAAATTGGAAAGACGTTTTTCAGCCGTTTATTTCCTTGGAATGGATAAGAATTTCTCCTCCCGATGAAAAAAAGGGTAAAATGTAATTGAAGGTTGTGAGCGAGGAATTCCTTCTTTCCCCTCCCCGCCCCCTCCCCTTCTCTCTCCTCCCCACCCCCTCCCTCCCTCTCTCTTTATCAATCAACCGGGCGAGCGGGCGCGTTGATTGCAGCGCAATGGTGAGCGCACACTTCCGCCCGATTTCATTCCGGTGTAGTCAGAGATAAGCGCCGCGCTGGTTCGTGTGCGCAAGGTGTGTGTGTGTGTGTTTTTTTCTTCCTCTCCCTTTCAAACTTTTGACCTCAGTGTGATGGTGCCCCACGCTAAGATTGTTCGGAGCAAATACGACGGAATCGGGCTTGCATTCATTATCGTGACTTTAATTTCAGTTGTGTAACCCTCGGTTCTCTCCGGAAAAAAACGCTGAAATTGGTCGCCATTACACTTTATTTTTTAAAATATAAAATCGAGGAAAAGTGTACAGGATTGGCCAATTCATGTAAATAAACGAGCTATTGAATTTTTACGTCCAATTTTAGATATAAAAAAATTAAGACATCACGAGATGCCTATCGGACGGCTATAGACCTATAAACGTGACGATTACGGGGCTGAAATGCCTTTTCTAACAAGTAAATGGGAGTTTTTATCGCTGGAGAGTAACGTGGGTGCAGTTATGGATAATGTAGGATAAAAATGTATTATTTATCATTCAAAAATAAGTAAATGGTCAGTGTTCTCCATTTGTAATTCCCTGAGATATAATAGAGTCAATTACTCAAAATTGCATTATTTTATTCAGCGGATATGCATGTGCGTTGTTTTTTCATTTTATATCACAGAATATATTATTGATATCCTCTTTAATTTGTTTTATTTCACTGGAACAATCACCACTGACATATGGTACGATATTTATCAAATTCATTTAATGCGCCATTTAAGCGAAATAAATATTTTTCGAAAATCAGTTTTCAATGATGACTTTTTAAATGTGTGTTTTGTAGCAGAGTGGTTAGAATAGTTTCTGTCTAAAATGAAACATTTAACTCGTTTCAAAACTCCTTCCTGATGTTGCATCGATTTGCCCTCTGCCCGAAGCAATGAATGCATTGAAGCGATGCTATTCCATTTCATTCGACTGTTGAGGATTACCTCATTGCATTTCGGCATGCATTAATGATTCTTGATGTGAAATCAGAGAAAACAGGAAACCCAATGGCCAAATACTAAATAAAATGTTGTCATATATTTAAAAGAAGCCAAATTTATTTTGATATTAGATCGCGAATTATTAATTTCAAAACCAAGTCCATATCTTCTACCATCTTAGTAAAATATTATACTTAGCTAAGGCAAAATAAATTCAAGTTAATCAAGCGTTGATAACTTAATTTCACCCGTTACCATTTCTCGCATACTTGCAAATATCGTTCCGACACTTCAAATTCACGATGAATTGTTCCTGTTTTTCTTAAATAAGCGAAATGAGAATAAATAAATGAAGAGCCTCTTCTTATTTGCACATTAGTTATGGTTGAAAGACCTCTCTGAAACCTCTTTAACTCTACATCTTTTCTTTATCAGGTGACACTCCTGGCGGCCTTCATGTTACCCTTGAGTGATATATAGTAGGACTGCATTTAAGATCAGTAATAGCTATATGGAACTAGGGCTCTGTATGGGAGACATTCTAGTAATTATCTCTGCATCAGAAAATTTTTGCCTTGTCAGATTTTCACCAATGAATAGTGTTTAACTACACATTAGTGAAATATCAATCAGTCAACGAAAATTATGAAAAGTTATGACCTATTTTCATGTATTTAATTTACAGAATATATTGCTTAACGTCGAGTACCTCCAAACAATAGAAAAAAAAAGTATAACAGCGCGATGGTATTTATTCTCTCCAATATGAAATACACAATACAATATGTCAGATTTTGAGTAATTAAAGGGTTCTTTGAAAGCAACCTTTTATATAAAACAAGTAACATCCATAATTTTTGCACCAAAAATTTTACCTCAAGGGTCTTTAGAACTTGGATGGTTGGTCTATTTTTTTATTTTGTAGATCTCACTCAAAAGATTTAAATTAAGAAACTATTTAATAATCGATTATGAACAGTCATCCAAGTTGTATTATGTTTTATTTATGAAAAATGCATAATTATAAATTGCTCGTTCAGCATCAAAGCAGATAGGATGCAATTATTATTATCTAAGCGTGAAAAGAGTGATACATGTAGTAATTGGTGACGTTAGTATCCTATGATAGGATTATGATATTTCAACCGATGAGAATTCTTTGCGGTGTTTTTACGACCGCTTATACAACATCTCCACGTCGTCAATCACCATTAATATTATATTACTCATTCATGGTCATATCACGCTACCGACGTAAAGGTAAGGGAAGAAGAACATGACGAACGCTGAACGAAGCAAACAAGGGAAGTTGGCATCGAGTCTTAAGCATGTCGCAGTCTCGCAAACCAAGAGGCGAAGGAGGAGGAAAGGGATTGGGGCGAGGAATGGGTCCGCGGGGGGGAAGACCCCTGCAGGAGAAAAGAGAGATTCAGGGAACGAAAGAGATGTGGAGGTGGTTAAGAGATAAACGGTGGGAGGGGTGCTTGCGGGGGGAGGCAGCGTTGGGAGAGGGTGGGAGGGACACGTGTGTGTGTGTGTGAGCCAGCGAGGGAGATCGGGAAAACGGATAGCGGGATGGATAAGTGGTCGGGTTGCGGGGCGGGGAGAGGGAGGGAAGAGGGTGTCTGGTCGAAGATTGAGCCTGTGGAGAGAGGGAGGGGGTGGACTGGGGGCGTCGCGGGAGGGAGAGGGGAAGGATAAGAAGTGGTGCCGGAGGGTGGAGGGCCGACACCCCTCCACCCCCCCGGTGAGATCGGGCGTAGCGAAACGAAATCTTCCTGCTCCGACTCCGTGCGCGAGGGATGACTTCGCCCCCCCTCCTCCCCCGTCTTGCCACCCGCCCACGCCGTATCTAGCTGCACCATCTCCCTCCCCCGGCTACCCTCCCCCCGGGCTTCTCCTTCCGCGGGAGGGAGGGGGGAGAGTGGGTGGAGGGTGAAAACTCCCCCACCGCCTCCTCCTTCCGTTATCACTCCGCCCCGCACAATGACTCTCGGAATGAAATTAAGGGCGCTGGCATTAATTACACACTTACGGTGGAGGCGAGAGGTTTGCGGGAGAGGCTTGGAGTTTCGGGCGGAGGTGAGGCGGTATGTGGATGGGGTGAATGCGTCGGAGGCGATGGGGATGACCGTGGGCGTGTGGGGGAGGAGATTGAGGCAGATATGGTGATGGGGGGAAGAGAGAGATAGGGAGGGGGGGGACGGGCTTGTGTCGGGGAATGGGGCTGACGCGATTTCGAAGCTGCGCCAAAGAGTGAGATTATTAACACTTGCCGCGCTCTTTCCTCACTGGACCCTGAAGATTACGTGCCCCCTCTCCCTCTCTCTTGATGAGTATACGCTGGTAGATGCTGCTGGTGGTGGTGGTATTTCATCGGGCCAATGCGGAAAATTTTGCCTTCGCAAATTCATTTGTTGATGATAAGTCCCTCGGCGTAAATGAGATGTAAAGAGTGTCAAGATTTTTCCAGGGCTCAGCGGAATACCGTAAATAGACATTATGCTTGTGTACTATGAAGGCTTTCAAGAAAGTAACACATTTTGAAATAAATTATGAACCTTATGACAAGACAAATTTTTATTATGTGTATGCATTTAAAAGGCTAATTCTTAAACTATATTTCCCAATAGTCACCATTCATATTGAGGCATTTATGAAAACGATACTCAAGCTTTTCAATTCCGTCTTTGAAGAAATATGCCACCTTTAATTTTAACAACTTATTTACAACAGCATGCAATTCTGTGTCACTTTCAAAGTGCTGTGCAATTGCAAACCACGTTTAGCGAGAGATCTGTAATCGTAAATGGATGATGCTCACGAATTATTTCGTTGATTTTCACCGTCAGATCATCTTTCACAAGATTAAGCCGACCCGTGCGGTCCTCGTCGTGAACATTGGTGCTGTGGCCATTTGTAAACTGAGAATGCACCACTGCCTCACTCCGCCTCCACTCATTATTCCGACTTCATACGCGTCTCGAAGTTACCTATGCATTTTCTATTGGAGCGCACATTTTTACAGTTCGCAGAGTTAGCAAAGTAGGAAAACCACAGACTGCACACAATTACAGTAGGATATGAACTGAGGGTAGGGACGTTAAGACACCAAGGTGGTGGTGGCTCTTGCCCTGCCCGCCAACACGCTAGAACGAAACGCAAGTTAATTCCTCGACAGATATTGTATTCAATTCAAATGAAGTTATAAAACAATCTAGCAATCAGCAACATCTCGATGGATCATCGCTATCATCATAAGAAAGATGCATGTTCAGTACGAAAATTATCATAAGGCAGTATCACTCACTGCTTCCTTCATGTATGAATTAAATGAAAACGTCTTGGTCTCTGTATTCATTCTCTTAAACGTGAGACATCTGATGGACGAAACCGTTTCACTTTAGCCAATGGTATTTCCTTCGCCGAAATGGACTTTCTCCAAAAAAGCTTTCTCCTTTCACTAAAATGTCTTGATATATTTTTTTTTATTTTAAGACTTGCGATAATTAAGTTGCTAAGAAGATATTAGATTATCCTGTATCTTTATTTCTATCAAATAGTTTAAGTCAAGTTCTTCTGCCAAGTCCCCGTGATTCCGATAACCTCATTGGCACGAGTAAATCAATGTGTATGTTGTAATTTGCCCTCCGTTTTGAGGTGACTGGAGTGATTTCGTCATTGCACAGTGTGGCCTCCCAGTTAATCCTTCTTTGCATACATATGATATAATCTCAATAAGTACTCCACGGTCTCTAATTTCTTCTTATTCCACAACGACAATTATTCCCTATCTGAGAAGTTTTTCAAGTGTTTTTTCTTGTCTTATTAATAAAAAGGACATTTTAATTACCAAATTGGGTGTAACTTCATTTCACTAGGGTTTCATCTTTCCAGAGTATTCTTTGCAGTATTTTGGTGCGTTCAGATCTTCTTGTGATATGCCGTAATATGAATATTAATTCTTACGCCAATTATTCACCCTTTTTTTTTGCTTTTTCCACTTTTAATTCTTAAAACCTACAACGTCGGTCCCAAAAGTAGTAGGACTTAATTTTCCCTGAATAGACGGACGGAATGGTTGGAGGGTTTCTCTGGCTGAGGTCGAGGGGGAGGGGAGTTTCAGGAAAGGCTGAAGGCCAGTGTCAGTTGGCTCCCGGACTTTACGGAGTGCAGATCATCGTTTTCGAAACCTCTATACCGTGATTTTGTTACGCTCCGTCAAAACCCGGTTATTGGAACACCGCTACGTCATTGAATTAAATGCGTGAAACTTGACAAAACCGGCGAAGAGACTCATGACAAGCTCAAGTATGCAGATTATGGCCATAGCGCCATGAATAGATGGGGTATTTATGAGTTCACAAGTTGTTGCGGGAGGGGAGGGAAGATGTTGAAGACGCCGAACGTTCAGGACGCCATTCGACCTCAAAAAGTGTGGAATATCTTGCAAGAGGGAAGGCTTTGTTTGACAGGGATCGCAGATTAAGTGTTCGGATTGTTTCTGATGAACTTGGCATCACTAAAAGTGATGTTCATTGACTTATGACCGAAATAATGGGCATGAGAAAGGTGTGTGCGAAGTTGGTGCCACGAGTGCTCTCGGAAGAGCAAAAGGAAACTCGCACGCGGATCTCTGCCAAGAGCTTATCGACCATGTAAGGAATGAGGATCCAATTTTATTAGACAATGCCCCTCGAAATTTTTTCCTTTTCCCCCGCCCCAAATCCGTGCTGAAAGGAAATCACCACGGCACACCATGGATGCGCTACAATAGGCCGTGAGGAGTCGGTTTGGTATGTGATGATAGAGTTCCCCCAGTGCTTAGGCCGACGGCGTGTAAAAATTTAAACATAAGCAGGGTAATAATGGGGGCCAGTTTCTTTCCCTGTTGTTTGTGGGAATCCACTTGCAACGCGTACGTCTTTGCGTGAAACAGCAACGCGCCAACAATGCACAAGCGGCGGACGCGGACGCAAAGCGGAATCTGGTCCTGGTAAGCAGCATAGAGGTTTTGAAGTTATGGGTCCATCTCCCGTGATCTGCGAAAAAAGTATACGATATTGTTCAGAAGTAATGCGGCGAAGATGTTCGTCGTTCAAAATCCACCGCATTCCTGTCGTTTAAACAATCAACGCATTTCTGTCGCGAAGCGGAAGTTGGCTCGAGTGCATGAAAGTCAGGAGTTGGAGCGCCTGGAACAAGGCGAGGTCTACCTTCACTCCAACATTAGCGGCCTTGAGACTGGGAGTGACATTACTGCAACCCCCAAAAGCAGTCTGTCGAGCTCATTCAGTGAAACACATTCGTCTCCGACGCAAAGAAGAAGAAGATCTGTGCTGCTCAGTCTGCAGTAAAGGGTGTGATAAATCCCTTGTTCGGATGTGGCGGGCTGGATTACCAATGGAAACACATCCAGTGGTTACAGGGGATAGTCTGCGTAACCTGGCTGAGCATATCCTTCATATCCTACACCCACGTCTGTCAACCACTGCGGTCACGATAATTCATGGCAGTGAGGGTTGCGAAAGCAAGGGGAAATTACAACGGAATAGACCAAATCGAGCCGTTCTCTGTCCTATGTATTTAAAGAGAAATAAAATAATTCTCTTTCTCATGTAAAAGTGGAGCTGGAAAAGGTTTTACTATAGGGCGAGGCTTCTAAGTGTTTTGTATCGTTATGGGAATACTTCGACCTGAAGACGCTCGTTGAAACACGGGCGAAACTGTTGTCAGAAAAACAACCTACGCGGTGACATCCCGAGAATGGAGAGTCTTGTTTTGTATCGTGTTAGGTGGCGCTTAAAAGTAGATGTATCAGGTTGTTGTTTATGGAGGCATCCAAACCCGCCTAGAGCATTAGACGACCCACAATATCCACACCAATCAATCAGATTCACCTCTCCTCCAGTAGATCTTCATATTCTTTCATAACTCTAAACCCATGCCTTAAATTACCTTATTCCTTTTACATTATTGCTTTCATAATTTTAAGTTTCGTCCTTGCATCCCCTTGATTGTTGATCTGTGCTCTCTCTTTGCTACATTTCCACCGTCTGCTCTTGCCTCTCCGTTGCTTCTCTCAGTTCTTTCATTTTATTAAGCGACTTACCATCATCAAATTGTTACTATTGTCAATATCTACGTGTGAGCGGCCATTTCAATCCCTCCCCAGTCACCTCGATTCCTGGATATCCGATTCACCTCAATATAATCAATTTTATGAATTCTTCTCTCCTCCGGCATTTTATTTCACCTCATCTTTATTGATTGTGCTTAAAAACGATTTCCGCAACCAAATTCTCACTAAGAATTAGAATTAACGCCATATTTCTCGTCTTTCACTTTTCCTTTTAAAATTTCAGTGCCTGTTTGTTCCTTTGATATTCCTGTTTTATTCCATGTTGCTAATTTTAGCCTTAGAAATGGTTTTTCAACTACGATCAAATTTATTCAGCGTGGTATCGTAAATAACATTCATATCCAGCTAGTCATATCTTTGCGAATACATTCTTACATCATCTCACTACACGTGTATGATGACCCCATTGTTGCATAGTAGAAGACACTTTGCATTGTCTCTGATAATTTTTTAAAAGAATAATTCCACTTCTTAAAGGTCTATTGGAAAAAGGAAGAATACCATACTTATTCATGATTTGTCCAAAAGAAATGTGCAATGAATTTTTCCCTCTAACCTGAACCTGATGTTACATCAATTTCTATTATTACGTTAATTAATATTTACTTTTTCTAGGCAATAACTTCACGTTTGAAAATTAAATAAATTGCATTTTTCTTTTACTAATGGCTTATTCGGAAAACTTGCCATTTTTCTCTCCTTTATTTTCACAAATATTATCGTTATCCTTTTGTGAAATATTTTTAAATCTATTACAACGCACCCTTTAATTAATGCATATATATACATATATATGTGTTTGTATGTGTGTGTGTATGGGTCGCGGTAGTACAGGGGGTAGAGCGTTGGACTGAAGACCGAAGGGCCCCGGATTCGATTCCCGTTCAAGTCTCTGGACACATGCAACTCCACCCAAGCTTAAGTGATTTTTCTGGTACCAGATCTTCCTGGGAAACCATAACCGGCACAGAGAAAGGGACCCCCCTCCCCTGATGTGTGAATTTCACACGCCGTATAGGGCTTAGGACGGGGTGAACTCTACCATCACCTACTAAACCGACCTTCGGGTTGATTACTGTGTGTGTATATATATATATATATATATATATATATATATATATATATATATATATATATATGTGTGTGTGTGTGTGTGTGTGTGTGTGTGTACATGTAAAATTAAACACCAAGTAGTATGAAGGCATAGAATACTAAATTTATGTTTTTTTCATTTTTACCGAATATTGCACGCAATGCTAAATGTTTTTAAACAGTATATATGTGTCATGACATTAGATGCACAGAAAGAGAGCAAGCATTTGCCATAATGGAAAAAGAAGGTTTTTTTTTATTTTAAATACGAGGGAATCACAATAAAGTTGTGCATATTCAGCGTCATCTATTGATTGTTTTAGAAGTCACATTCATATTCGATGATGTTTTTATTTCAACCTGCCGTTTAAATTATTATTCTGGCAAGTTTTTTTAGCTTGCGAAGACTTTTATTTTCTTAGAATATACAGCCAAGCGGCAAACATACTTCAAAATGACCAGACAGGCATTTTGCAACTTTGATAGGCATTGACTTGACTCATCTTGTGACATCTGCAAAGTGTGGGTCTCTTCTTGTTAGGATATGACTAATTGAATCATTATATTTACTTGAAATTCAATCTGCGAATTCACCAACAGCATTTCAAGATAATAAAAAGGATTTGATATTAATTTGCATTGAATATAATTATTATTGCAAATCCCCGTTTCAACAGAACATTTGCATGTTCATATAAACTGATAATGAAAATATTTTGTTGAAACCGGATTGCGTCATAAACTGCATTAAATGTGGCGATGGAACCAAACTCATTTTTATCCAATATTGTTAACTTCCGCCACATTTAAGTAATAGCCGGGAACCTTAAAATTTTTAAGACTAGTTTTCCCTCTTATTACTAAAATTATGTTTGAAAATATTTAAAACTTCAAATCCATTCTTGTGGTTTTTTATGCACTGGACCAACTTAAATATATTTCATCATTGAGTCGATTACATTGCCTGAGTTGGACGTGACTTCGTGTAATTTCTTGATGCCCATGATGAAAGTACCGCTGTATCTGTATCTTTTATTATTCTTGTAAAGATTTTGGTGCAAGAGATACAACTTCAATTAAAGGCTAACATATTTTTTATTGTCAATACGTTTGTAGATTAAAATTCGGGAAGGCATGATAGAACTGAGGTGATTTATAATGCAATGCCCAAAGTATTTATATCGCCGAATTTGAGAAAACAATAGCAAAACAGCAAAATTTGATCGTAAAATTCAAATTGAAAAAGAAACTTGTAGGATTTTCTTTTAAAGGGCACATAAGGTACAAGGTCGAGGACGCTTTGATGACAAACCAAACAAAAGTCTCCGTGGAGGCATTTTACGAAACGAAGCGACCAGTGGAGTAATTCCGCGGTGTCATGAGGGCGACCCTCTTCACTCAAACGCCTCTGCACCCGGATGGGTGTTCTGGGAGAGCCCTGCCCAAGGCATTCACACCTACCTTCGTCCACTCCTTCCGATTCGCCATCCAATCTTGTTTTGATAACATCCGAATCGCTCAGTCCAGAATTAGCCAATCATTTATTAGCATTAATGTCGGGCAACAAAACTAAGCAACAGGGAACATATGTTTTTAAATAATCTCAAAAGGCAAACTTTTTTAACAATTTTATTTTCACTTTTGTATTTTTTAAATTTCTTTGGAGCATTTATTATGCTTCAGAACTCATAAAGTCTAATTATTACCGGTTCACCATCCAGTAATCATTAATTAATACGTGGTGTCAACTGAATTTAACGCATTAGGCATGCATCGAAATATTCCATTATTATTTTTCAGTTTATTCAAAGTATACGATTTATTTCCGACAGTACATTACTGCTGTTTGGGATTTATTTTGGTGCATGGAAACTATAGCGTCAGTTACCGAAGTCAGTCGGCTATGGAGTCGACCATGATATACATATGTATACTTTTGAGGCTACATGCAATGCAATAATTGGCAGCACTTAGATAATCAATTCTATTCTAGTACCATTTAATTTCCACCATAATTCATATTTTGTTTCTTAACGAAATAAAATCAACCCCCCTCCCCCACTACCGCTATCAAGCTCCCGGAACTGCCGCCTTTTGGAAAAGGAGAGTCACTCACGTGCGCAGTCAAGTGAAGAGGGAAACGCGGTGTTTGCGAAAAGCCTCTTAAAGGATCACGCCATGTGGAAACAAAGATTCACTCTCCTCCGCTCCTAAATGCGAATTAAGTCGAGACGCGCACCGCAATTTACGGCACTGACCGCACGCGATTTTCATGGCGAGGCGGAGAGGAGTTTAAAAACCGTTTGGCTCGCCGAGAAGCAGCGAATTGAGGAACCGTGCTCCATCTTTGCCTCTTGGCCTGGTCATCACTTACAGGAGCTGTGGGCCTTGATGACTGCGACAATATTATCAATAAGTTTCAGTGATAAGCAAATAATAACTTCAAATCTTAATCAGTATCGCCAATTTGTAGTCTAATACGCGTATGTAACCCATGAAGTTTCTTGCCGATTTCGAGACGATACGAGTTTCAAGTCGGTTCTAATAAGTTGTAGGTGCATGTTTTTTTTTCATGATGGAAAATAATTAATAAACAATAAATCTATCGCCCATCTTCCACAGTATGTTGCTAAATATTCCAAACTGTACTCCGTTCAATTGGTTATTATTTAGGGAATTGTGGCTAATCTACAATAAATAAAACTGCAAGGCAAGAGAGAGTGGTTCGAAATGCGTTGCTACAATTTTTAAAATTTTACAGTCAACAACTCACACACATTCGGAATTTTAAAAAATATATAATCGATCGTTCTGTGGGTATAGTCGGCCTCAAGTTTCCGAGAATGGACGAAAACTAAATCCTAGGTAAACTCATCGCGGATACGAGTTCGGATGATGTACCTGTATTTAATTGCAGTATCAGCGATCAAAAATTTGTTGCGAAAAGGTAAACGGTCGAATATTCCGGCGGGCTTTAAAATTTGTCTTCTTCATCGTGGAATGAAAGCAAATGATATCTGTGAATCGTATATTTATTAAAAGCATCGAGTTGTGCACAAATTTTTCGCCCTTCTTTGAGCCACTTGAGAAATAAGGTGCATCAATAAACTGATTCATATCTCAACCAATCTATTTGTGGAGCACAGAAAATATTAATCCAAGCCGCTAAATAACGAAACTTTAGGAGCAGTATGTAAAAAAATATATAAGAAACACTAGCAGTTCACTTACGACCTTCTGTTGCAAGTCTTTTTTTTTGCCTACAGTTCGCTGAGGAGGGAAAGCCGAAATACGCGTATCCGACTCACACTCTCGCCTTTCCCTGTTTTTTTGCTAACTTTGCCCAATTTGAGATACATTCTCTCACTAGTTAGGACCTTTTTTAATTCCTGTAGTATTCCTGAGTGGTCGTGAGTTTCCCAGCTCTGTGTTTGTCCCTGGCGTGGAATTTATTCCCGTAAACAGTCACGGATAGTATGTTCATACACTCAGGTATCCTCAACGGAGTCCATCGAACTCTCTCAATGATCCCAATTGGGTTTGATTGTGTGGGTTTATGGTTGGTCACTGGCGAGGAAGTAACATTCCCGTAAACTACTACTGCAGATTGACGTTCTAGTTGAGAGAGGTTGTGGTTGGTCACTGTCGTGGAATTTCTTTTCCCACAAACCATCACAACATATTAAATTTTCACTCCGGGACGAGTGGTGCTTACTTATTACCGCTATTGGAGTTTTCATTTTATTTTTCATTCATTAGCAGAATTGAGATTCAAAGTCATGAATTCAGATTTCTTTTTTTGCTAAATTTCTTCCATGTTGTGAAATTTTCAGAACTGAATTTTTTCTCATTTTCAAGTGTTCTTCATATTTTTCGGATGTGACAATACATTCCGCCGCCCTCATTCTCCGCGTATTTCCATCTCTCTCCTTACGGATGAACAGAGAAAATGCTCGCAACAGAGATGCACTGTGCAACTCAGAATTGTTGGCCCCACAAAAAGGAGGTTGATGTCCTTCTCTCGCTCTCTCCCATTGTGCGAGCGAGCGACAAAGGCTAAGAGGTGCCAACCTGAAGCACCTTTGCCGTCTTATTCAGATGCAAGAGAGCACATCGTCACGTGTACGCACCCATTTCCCGTCTTCACTTTGTTACCTCATGAAATTACGCTAATTTTGACCAATCATCACACTTTTTGCGGTTCGATAGAATTTTTTTGGGCATGACAAGTCATCCAACAATTAAAACTGAAATTACAGACTTGCGAATTTCGGGAGATTTTTTTATTTGTTACTGAAATACCTCTTCATTTGTGACAAATATTGCATGTGTAATAATCGATGGATTGGCAATGCTTATCGATAGTCATATTGAAAGCGATAAATCGAGCGTAATAGTTATAATAGAACAACGAGAAGAACTCACGTTGAAAAGGGAGATAGAGCATCGCATCAATCTCTTGCAACTGCCGGCATGTGCCCGCGCATTCATTCTTCTAGTCGCACGCGTTCACCGGGCAAGGGAATGAATCCGCAAAAATGCTCAAGCAAGCCGTACTTTTTTTCCCCGTGGAATCGATTAATTTCTCATTTCAATTATTTCCTGGATTCCTTCGAGAGGTGCGGAGGAGGGAATGGGAAATAAAAGGGAGTCGCTCGGAGGAGCATCGCTTTTGCTTCCTCTCTCCTTTTTTTTAATTGGAATCGGACTGGGTGGGAGGGAGAAGGGGGCGGGCGGAGCGGAAGGAAGGACATGGAGGAATTATAAAGAACGCAATTGGGTTTGGGAGTTGGATTAAAAATTCGAAGGGAAAAAAATAAAATTAAAAAGAGAAAATAAAAAGGGGTAAAGAGACCACTTTTCCTTCTTTTCCAACTTCATTTGCTTCCCCGCTCGACCCTACTCCTCCCTCCCTCCCTCTCTCTAAGGGCCGGGTCGTTGAAATACGGCCCCGTTTCCAGTCGCCTTGCCACTCCCCGCAGCACGGCGCCACGCCACAGTCCCCTCCTCCCCTTCCCCGTGACCCCGGCCCTTTTCCTTCCTCGCTCTTGCCCCCGCCCTTGCATCTTCCTCAGCCAGCCCTCCCTGCCCCCGCCCAACCCCCTCGGTGCACCCCCCCCCAGGATGACTCTCTTGAGCTTCGTGCGAGACCTCCCGCTTTCCCTCCCCCCGCACCCCCCGCACCCCCCCCATCCCCGCCCTCTGCCCCCCCACTCGCCTGGCTGACAATCCGCTAATAGAAAATAATAGAATTAGTCCCGAGGATAAAGGGGAAGGGGATGTCGTGGGGGGGAGGCACGATCACCCCCCCCTGTATTTTCCTCCGCCAGAGGAGAAGGATGCTCTCGGGGAGACGGGGGGGGGGGGCTGGGCGCCAGTCGAATGAACGAAACAATACTTATGCCCCCCACCCTTCCCCGCCGCCCAATTAAGAACTTCGGGATAATGCTTGTTGTTTGTGTGTTTTTTGTTGTCGCCGATGCTCCTCCGCCTCCCCTCTCAAGCCCTCCCCCCATTCCGTCTTGTTCTTTGTGCAAGGGGAGGTTTAAAGCCTCTTCTGCGGTTTGAGAGCGCGTGGGATGGCTGGGAGGGACGGTGGAGGTGATTACCAACTCAACCGCTAATTATATTAGGACTGCGCGCCCAACCACCCGCGCCTCCTTTCTTTCCGTCTCTCTCTCTCTGGCCCTGTGTGTCCCCGGCGGATGATGCACGTCCGATCTGATTATCCCTGGAGACGGGGGTTATTAATTGCCCAGATTTGCATTATCCTCCCCCCCTTTTTTCGCCGAGATAATTGCATCTGCGCGACGCTCTCGGATGGAGTGAGTTCCGACTAATTAGCTCCCGGATATGTTAGATTTTCTACCAGGGAATACCTTTTATTTTTTTAATTACCCTCAATTACTGTCACTTACATTAAGGAACGAAACGCGGGCGGCTGGATGGGAATTGGAGTGCGTGCAGTCAGTGCGGACGACCCACGGTGAGAGCCCGCGACGGCCGCAGAAGCGAGAGCCCTCTGGTCCGAGGAACCTCAATTAGATCATTCCAGAAACATTGAATTACCATCGCCTTTTGTGCTAATCGGTTGTTTGTACCAATGAATAGCTATACGTTAAATATTCAACTTTAATTCGTAGTCAGAGGACATCGAATTGGCCACTTGAATCAATGAATTAACTCGTTTGCGCCGGAAATCTTTGATCAGTGTTTATGCCCAAGAAATCAATGTGACCTTCATAAGATGGCGGTTTATTTTGATATTGAACATGGTTATTGTTCACCTGTG
The DNA here is from genome assembly GCF_022747635.1 of Hetaerina americana. Taxonomy (NCBI): domain Eukaryota; kingdom Metazoa; phylum Arthropoda; class Insecta; order Odonata; family Calopterygidae; genus Hetaerina; species Hetaerina americana. The sequence continues at coordinate 49,232 of NW_027287139.1, read as the reverse complement.
GTGGTCGCAAGACTCTTAATACAGTGTCTTCTGAATCGTGATTTCCAATTCCTCCTAAATAATTGTTTTGGACAGAAATATCTTGCTTGTATCTTAGAATTATATTCTTTATTATTTTTATAACAGACACCCATAAAACGTTTCCAGGACTAGGCCACGATGTTAGCATTAAATCATTTTATGGTGCAGAACATTGCCTAAATACTAAGTTAAAGTGAACTATCACTATATTCTTTATGTAGTATCTCTGAAACTCCTTAATGAGTGCATTTAATTTTCATACCATTTTTTAACTTATAAAAAAACTATTAGTAGTGTGCTCTTAATTTTATGATGTCTTTAAAGTTTGTATCAATAATGCCATATATATGTGTTATATTACAAACATATACATATATTATATATATATATATATATATATATATATATATATATAGATGATAAGTAACACTCCATTTCATCCAAATTACTAATTCATCTTGAAAGGTCTGTCCATAAGTAGTAGGGCTGAGCCGATTAAAAAAAATTTATTGCCAGAATTGATACATTTGCTCAAAAGCCTTCGAAGTAGCACCCTCGTGCGTGCGGACACCTCTGCCATCTGGTTTTCCACGCCTTCTGGAAGGCGGAATGCTGCTCAGCTCCCTCCTCACGGCCTATTGTAGCGCATCCATGGTGTGCCGTGGTGATTTCCTTTCAGCACGGATTTGGGGCGGGGGAAAAGGAAAAAATTTCGAGGGGCATTGTCTAATAAAATTGGATCCTCATTCCTTACATGGTCGATAAGCTCTTGGCAGAGTTTCCTTTTGTTCTTCCGAGAGCATTCCTGGCACCAACTTTGCACACACACCTTTCTCATGCATGTTATTTCGGTCACAAGTCAATGCGCATCACTTTTAGGGCTGGTTAGTTCATCAAAAATCATGCGAACACTTAATCTGCGATCCCTTTCCAACGAAGCCTTCACTCTTGCAAGATTTTTCCTCACTTTTTGAGGTCGAATGGCGTCCTGAAGGGTCGGCGTCTTCAACATCTTCCCTCCCCTCCCGAAACAACTTGTGACACTCATAAATACCCCATCTATTCATGGCGCTATAGCCATAATCTGCATACTTGAGGTTGTCATGAGTCTCTTTGCCGGTTTTGTCTAGTTTCACGCATTTAATTCAATGACGTAGCGGTGTTCCAATAACCGGTTTTTGACGGAGCGTAACAAGAACACGGTATAGAGGTTTCGAAAACGATGATCTGCACTCGGTAAAGTCCGGGAGCCAACTGACCCCGGCCTCCAGCCTTTCCTGAAACTCCCGTCCCCCTCGACCTCAGCCAGAGAAACCCCCCAACCGTCCGTCCGTCTATCCGGGAAACATTTTTCCTACTACTTTTGGGGCAGACCTTCTAAGATTCAAAAATGCGACCATATAAATGCTTGGAATGTTTTTCATGTGCTAGGAATTATTACTAGTAGTTTACAGTTGTATATCGAATGGTCGTCAGGTTTGCTACTTCGATATTTTGGCAGCATAATTATCATATTTTGTTTGGACATCGATGTTTTAAATGTTTTTTTCAATCTATATCCTTCTTTCTCTAGAAAATAAGTATTTAAATTGAAATATTCTTATTAATTATGTAACACCTTAGGTTATTGAGGGAGTAATTCAAGTTTCTTAAAACCCAAGAGTAAAAACCTCAAGGGTGCAAAGAATGAATTCTTGTCCGTGTAAATTAAAGATTATCTCGCGCACAGCAAGTGCCATTTTATTTTGTTTATTTACAATGTATTTTGATTTATTTTGTTTTTATGGACTTTTGGTGTACTATCGAGTTTAATTGAATAAGAGCATTTGATTTACGCCTCATATTTAAGGTTGCTAGTTTAGTTGGTGAATCGGGAAAAAAATTGAAGTTGCGTAATCGCGTAATTGAAAAACATTTACTCAATGACATTTGCAGTTCATCCGTAATTCCAATATTTTAGAATATATGGAGAGTACATTTTTATTCAAGCTCATTTGTCCTCAGCAATCTCCATCTAGCGCCATTAATACGTGTTTTGCAAACCTGAATGTAAAATCTAATTTCAGGCATAATTTTATTGAAAATACAACTCACAACCTTTGGATAATACTTGGAGTGATTCGTGAGTGCCTGCGCATGGACTCAAGAATATAAAAAAAATTCAACTCTAATAATTCTGGCTGTAATTGTTTCCTTCATTTTATCTTGGAAAAATCAATGACATAGGTATGCCAGGCATCAGAAAATTATATTCTCCCCAGACAACACATTTTTGGTAAAATTTCCTCTTCAATTCAAAATATTTGTGAAACTTCGAAGGATGAGCGTAAAATACTAGTCGCTATTTAAAATTAATTTTACTGCCATCGCGTATTGCAAATACATTCTTAACATTCTATTATACACTCAGCAAAAAAAGGAGTTCGTTTCCTCCAGGGTGAAAGAAATTCAAATCGACCCTTCCATCATCTCCCACGTTTTGTCTGGAAGCCACCAACGGAGGGTATGGCGGGAGAAAGACCGAACTAACGATAGTCGCGGGCTCCAGGAAACTTTTAACTAAAATAGCAGAGATTAGGGCGAATCGGAGTACAGAACAGCGCCTCCGTGTACCTACCACTACTCCAGTGCAATGAGGTGGTGGGGAAAGAGGCAAACCCACACCGCCCCCAAAAACCACCCCACCCCACGACCTCCCGAGCGGACGTCTCTCCGAGCAGCGCACGATGATAAACGAGGCGAAGCGCACATACACTCACTCGAGCGGGCAGCAGACGCACACGCAGACGCGCGGGGGGGAGGGGGGCAGCACAAGCACGACCCCCGCAGCCAGATTTCCACGTTCGACCGAAAAAAATAGAGAAGAGCGCCCCCCGCGGGGAGAGTTTGCGATTCGAGCGCCGCAACCGGGCATGCGGAGCAGCGGAGTGGAGGCGAGTTGGTGGGGGAGGGGGGAGGGAGATTACATTGGGGGATGGGGGCGGAGGGGTGGGGGGTTGGGGGAGGAGAATAGCCGGCGGTCCAAAGCGGAGAGCCAGAAACACTATCGACTCCGCAGGGATTTCTCACCGGGCAGTAAATTCTTCCCCGGACCACCACCTCAGCAAACCCTTCCTCCCTCCCTTCTTCTCCGTTTCCCTCCCCCTCCTCCCCCGCATGTCCCCCACCCCCATTTAGCGCTCTCCCTGTCTCCGAATTAAAAAAATACCCTCTTCATTCCGTAGCGTTCCTCCCACACACTCCCTTCCCCCTCCACCCTGCCCCTCCCAAATAGGCCGGCACTAATAAGCGGGGTTCCCGCGGCCCAGAAACCTCCTCTCCCTGCCCAGTCCCCCACTCCCTGCCCCCGCACCATTAGCGTCCCCTCTCCAGACCTTTCCGCGCCCCTTCCTCTTCATCTCGCCCCTCCCTCCCCCCTCTCCCTCTCTCGCGAGGGTTTATTCCTGGAACGAAAAACCAACTACTCCTCACAAGGCGCTCTCCATAAACACCCCCTAACCTTTCGTTCGTTGGACTCGCAAGGCTCTTTCATTAATAGACTTTTTTGTTGGGTCATGATTACGAAAGCTTTTCTTGTTTTACTTAAAAAAGTTAAAGGAATTATGCCTATACAGTGTTTCTCGAAATAATTATCCGATTAAAAATTTCTGTTAAAGAAAAGCCAGTCGGTGAATTGGGAAGACTGTGTGTTCAGCAACTTTGCATAAGTCTGAAAATTCATTGTTTGGATATTTAAAGATTATTAATTCTTATAGTTCCATTTATAAAATTGAATATCAAGTTTCCCAGTTTGGATAGCAAATAAATCTTTTCGATATTTTCATGAACTGGAATGATGCAAGAATATTTTTCCCTGGTGATTAATTTGATCTTAAGTGCTCATCCTTTTGATGTTAAAAATATATTTAGCATAAGGAACGCAATATTGTTTTAAGAATTGCATATCAGATTAATTTCTGTGTCATAATATTAATTATAATATAATTATATCAATGTGTGTATACATATATATATATATATATATATATATATATATATATATATATATATATATATATATATATATATATATATATATATATATATGTATACACACATTGATATAATTATATTATAATTATATAATATAATTATAATATATATATATATTTATGTATGTATATATATATATATATTAATTTGTTTATTTACACATATTCACATACATACAAAGTAGTTCCTTCCTTCTCTCCCATTGGGAAAGGTGGTATCACTAACGAAAAATTGAGCGCGTATGAGTTTCTTTTCTTTTTTCTTTTTGTTCGCTAGTTCTACCGTAATATATCGTACGTTATAATTCACATCCGTAATATTTTCTCGTTATATATATATATATATATATATATATATATATATATATATATATATATATATATATATATATATATATATATATATATACGTATATATATGTACGTTATAAGTCACATCCGTAATATTTTCTCGTTATATATATATATATATATATATAACGAGAAAATATTACGGATGTGAATTATAACGTATATATATATATATATATATATATGAATATATATATATATATGAATATATATATATATACATGAATATATATATATGTATATATATATATATATATATATACACATATATATATATATATATATATATATATATTCATATATATATATGTATACACACACATACATATGTACACACGAGTATTCATTCACATAGATATAGGTACAAGAAAAAAGGAAAGGAACTCATATAAAGGATGAACACAGGAGAGATAGTGAAGGCGGAATCGAGCTGATCAGTAGCGTACAAATATTTCCTTGACTGGGACTTGAACCACGGATCTTCCGACTTGCCGGATGGATGCGGCTTTCGTTCTGCAGTTGCACGGGATTTCCTCCAAGGGTAAAATCGTGAGTATACGGTTGTGACCCTCAAACAAAAGCTCCGTCTCCCCAAAAGTAAGAATACTGAGGTATTTCGATTGCTATGTCATAAAAAATCCATTAAAATGCGAAATATCGATCATTTATCGACCGTCTGCACCCGTGCGTCCGATTTCCCCAAACAAACGACATTTCCTATATTCATCAAGATCGCAAATGTTTTCATTCCATTTCGATGTTTTTCCTCGATTCATCCGGAGAAAGGTGGGATACTATTGTAATCTAGTCGATTTCCGTTCGATCCCTCATTGAATTTTTGCATCCATGGTTTTGATAATATCTGAGTACCGCTCTGTTCTTCTCTCCACTGCAATAACGCCAAATGTGGTCGCTAATGGAGAGGGAGTAGTTTTCCCTTAAGGTCTTAAATTGTACCGCTAATTTATTCAACTTCCCCCTTCTGAATATCTCTCTCTTCCCTCCCCGCCCTCTCCGCCACCAGCACACGATGCCACCTGCTCGTCCTCTGCTTGGTGGGGGGTCATCGCGAGGGCGCGTGGTGCTCGTCTCGCGAAAAAAACCGCTGCCGTACAAACGGCCGTGTGCTACGGAGAGTGTGACCAGGGACAAATGGGGGAAGGGGCGATGGTGGGGGGGAGGGTTGAGCGGGTGGGACCTACCCCTCCTATCTATGTCCCCCAACCCTTCTCTCATCATCCCCACACGCCCCATTCCCACCACAATCTATAAATCACCTGCGCACCAGACACCGGATCCGTATATACCAATGCCACTGCCTTCTACTGCTGGGCACTCCACTTCTCCTCACTTATTCTTGTTTGCCACTTTTCTTCGTGTTATCCTCGAAGATTTGGTATCCAAAATTATTTTCAATCGAAAGTAATTCAGTTCAGTTAACTTCGCATTAAATAAAAGGTTTGCGTAGATTTCATTATGAAGTTTTCCCACTATCATGGAATAATATAATATATTATTGTTAATTCGCAATTTTAAATGACAAAGATAATGCCAGTGTCCACTAGGAGCGTTTTCCCTTTTTCTTAACCTGCGGTTATTTTGTCAAGTTTTCATCGGCAGATTTTCCTATCGGTGGCTGTCACTTCTCTGTATGCATAATATTTTTCTTTCGAAAAGTTAATAAATGATGTGAAACTTAAATCAGCGCTTCGCTCGATGGACAAAAATATCTCGGTTCGATAAATAATCGTGAGCTGCGTAATCGGTCTGGTTCAGTCGTTCACGAGGACACGTCGGCGTTTCAGTATTCTGTGGAAGATGCATTGTTCAATTTAGATGATATTAATTAGCAATCATCATTTTGATTTTTTCTTAAAGAAAAATATCTTATCACGATGCATAAAACATCAAGTGTAGTTTTATGCTTAGTTAACTTAATTGGAAAACCTTAGCACTTTTGATGACTGCAAATCCACTTTAATTTTTTATTTTTGCTCATCTGAATAAAGAAATCTTAATGCCTAATTCGATCACACTAATACTATTCCACCGTATCAGTTCTAAAAATCTTTAGCCTATTTGAAGTGCCCATGTTGTAGCGACTGGCTGGTTCTACAAGGTTCTTTATAAAATGTTCCGGGAAACGGATTTATTTCAGATACAATGCCTCTCAAAATCCTTCGAAGTACATCCCTTGAGCGTCGACACAATTTTGCCAGCGGATTTTTACGACCCGATTGCTAGCTCTATGGTAGGAGGATTCCGGAAGGTCCTTAAGGGTACGCTTTGTAAGGTTATTAGACGGCACTTAGGGTGCCACTGTGGTGTCCTTTGAAGGAGGTTTTCATTTTTTTCGGGAATAGAAAATTGTCTACTGATCCCAAGTCGGGACTGTTAGGGAGTTGGGGAATCGTCGCGATGACGTTGCAGAATGTCTTCGCAAGCAGATACTCGAATCTGCTGTTCTTGATCGTCCTTCCAAAGACCTTCGGGAGGACGAGTTTAGCGCGGATATTTCGCATCGCCAAATTTTCAATGATATTGGTGTGCACTGTCATCCTATGCCAATGCCAATATACGATCTGCAATCATGCGAGCTCTTAACCGACGGTCTGAACTCAGCATTTTCCGCAGGCGTTAGGAAAAAATCGTCAGCGATACTAATTATACAAAACTTATGTGTGTTATCGTACGGTAAATTTCAAGGAATGAATGAAACTAAATTCACTTCCTACAAATTTTCTTGATTTGGAAATATCGTTTATGATTGGAAAACTTGAAAAAAATACGGAATAACCAGTGCTGGTTGAGGAACGCAGCCGAGTAACGAAGTAAATTTTTTTCCATTCCAAAAAATGCGGTTTAATCCATTTCACGGTTAGGTAAGAGCAAAGCTAAGAGAGATAGCTTTCAACCGAATCAGAATTTTTTAATTCATATAATTCTTGTTGAATTGACCACGGTTACGAAATTCCATTTTCTTTCACGTTGACCTAGATATCACTAATCGGAGAAAACTTTCTTCTGGTGACACTTATTTGCAACTTATCAAAATGAGATCCACGTAATGAAATTTGGGTTTGACTTTTTAACGACGCTGTGCCTCACGATCTGAGGCTTCGAGCGTCAGAGAGAGAGAGAGAGAGACGGCATCAATTTCCTCACCGCCTTTGCTTAACAAGCCCCCAAACCAAATTCACGCAATGAGTGCTGAAAGTAGGTGGGAGAGCAGGCTAAATGTTCCGGGAAGGGAAGCGGTTTGTAAGGACGCGTCGTGAGCGCCGCGCGGCATTTATGCCGTTCTCGTGCCCTTTCTTTCTTTTATTGCGAGGGAAAAATGTTGAAAATGGAAATACCGGAGGGCGAGGGGTGGGCTGAGAGGGAGGAGGGGTGAAGGAGGCGATGGGTCGAGGAGGGGGGAGTGAAACACACACACACCCCCCTCCCTCTCGGGGCGCCCAATAGAGCCATTCGTATTCCACGGGCGACCGCCTACCGCCCCTCTACCCGCCCTTTCCCCTCTCTCTGCGAAGAAGTCCCTTCACCCCTTTCTTTGCCCTCCGAACCCTGGAAAACCCCTTCACCCCCACATCTCCTCATATTTCTCAATAGCGGTCACCTCCCTCCTCATGACACCGTCGCTGCTCGCAACGTCTTCGCACTGAGCGTGCTTCCCACTGGGGTTCACGGGGAACCCTAGGAGTCGGGCACCCTAGGAGTATGCTTGCGCCAGGCCTGGGAGCTCTTCTCATCCCTCTCAGGACCCATCCTTAAAGGGCATGGTGTCTTACAAAAGCTTTTCCTTCTCTCTGAAAGAACCTGCCTAATATACTCAAGAATTTAAGGTAATTTTTAATTAAATATTCAGTTAAAAAAATGCATATTGTCTCTGCGGCCATTCTTACATAATAGCTTTTTCTAAAGCGGTTTAAACCCTGATCCTCATGCAGTTTTGTTGTTGATTTTCATAAAAAGGCAAAAATTAAACGTTGTCAAGGTAATCTTGAATTCAGTTTATTTCAAATATTTGAAAAATTATTTAAACTTCTTAATTGTGTGACGCATTGTCCCAGGCATCATATTTCGGAATCGTTCAATTTTAAATTAATGTATCTGTCATGTTTTTGTGTGTTATTTTAATGCAAGGAAAACTATCTTGGGATCTGTTCATTCATATATCTTAATTTCCCTTAAAATATGGTTTATTCAACTTTGGAATGTTGGGGGAGATGGCTAATGTTTCGAACATCAGTCCAGATGGTGTAGGGAATGTGTATCAGTACAGCGAAATTAGTCGACACAGTAATTGGTTCTATCTTGTGGAAACGCAACGTTCTTTTGATTCTTCCCTCTCACTTCACAAATGGATTTCCACAACCGTCAACCGTCACTCAATTCAAAAAATGTTTCGAATCCCCCCCGCATGACTGTTTTGCTATGATTTCGGTCCATGCTCGGATGACACTCCAGATGCGCATATTGTCAGCGAGATGGCACATTCAACTGACGTGACCCTTCGGCTTCTTTTTTTTAGACCTTGGCTCCATCTTGAAAAAGAATGAGTCAACGTGGTCGTCTCCATCCATGTCTTTTAATGGATTGGTCTTTACGCCGTAGTCTTAATTCATTCCTGCCCTCAAATTTTAGAATAGACTTAATTGCTCTTCATCTTGGAGGATGCGTTCGAGACCACGGCAGCAGTGCTCTGAGAGATTGCAGCAAGTAATCGACCGAATTCGAACAAGAAATAATCGACTCTCACAAAGAAAAATAGAATGTAGGCGGACCATAAGACAAAATGTAGTCAACTTCATTGAAGAAATTCCGTGTGGTGATGCGAGTCACACTTTACGAGAGTGTGACAAAATTTGCATTCACGTTGGAGGGAGGTGCGACGCCGCAGTATTAGATAAATGGCAATGCCGCGCATGGAGAGGGAAGAGAAAAGTGTTAAGGCCACGCGAAGAGCAGTGTGTGGTAATAGGCGGGACGTGCGGAGGGTGCGAAAGCGGGCGCAGTCGATGGATGCAGGAAAGATGCGGTGATCGAGGGTTAATGGTCTCTCGTCCCCGACGCAGGCGGAATTAGGTGTGCATACTTCAGCGCGAGGACGACGCCGGGGAAAATATGAGCGGCGTGGGTGGTTGAGGGGGAGGGGGTGTGCATGAGGGAGCACACCACCCAAACCGCGTGGTGTGCTCGTCGTGCATTGTGGTGGGCGCAGAGGTGCACGGAATGAGGGTCATTCCGCCGTGATCATCGATTAACAAATAAAAATTAAATCCGAAAAAAATCATTTCGTCTTATTATTTAAAAGAAATATTTCGATGGATTCATCTGGTGTTTCTTTCCCATACGTACCAAATATGGCGGATCGTTGCAACGCGTGCAGCGTAGAGGAGGTGGATTTGTAAAATGTTTCTATGATAAACTTAGTAGTCTATCAAAAATATTAGAGCAGCTAGGCTGGGAATCACTTAATGGAGCGAAGGTTAAATTACATATTAATTCTCTTGAATAAATTGGAAGGATGTCTTTTTAGCAGTGGTGTTGAAAATTTATTATTACCCCCATCGTAGGAGACATCGTGTCAATAAAAATTAGAGATATTTAGCGTGGAAGAAACAGATTTAAGATGTCATTTTTTCCACTAATGATAAGGGATCAGGATAACATCGTCCAACTGCTGTAGGGTCATATTAGAGTCAAAATTAGTCTGGTGTGTATTCACTCCCTGCCACACACCGTAGCGGTGGCTTTGCAGGGTACTAAAAACTATGAACTAGATGTTCGGAGTAATGTGGAGAATGTCGTAAATGTGATTTGGATGATCATCGTTCGATAAATCCCAAAGCTATCGTATATCAGATCAATGTCAGTATGTAAATAAAATGGAAAAAATTACATCTATTTAACAGTCATAATGACTACAACGTTTCATTTAAATTTTGCAATGGGGAGCAAGAAATTGAGCACGTACCTGATACACCATGACAATTAGGTTCGTACTAAACAAGTAAAGAGAAGTAGCTTACAAAATACCTTCTAATTCATGTATCATGCAGCTTTAGGATTATAGTAAGATAATACTATAACTTATGAAAGATGGACTTATTATAGTGTTATCTTTCCAATACACTGAGGGAGATGCCGCGACAGTAACTTTTGACAGAGCCATCCGCTAACACGTATGCATTGCAATGCAACAATTTCAGAGTGTAGAAATCATTTAAAGGTCTCAAAATATCGGCGTGGAAAGGGGACTTGGTAGCTTAATTGGTTAAATCACTTGGCGGGACATTGAGGGATTTTGGTTCACATCCCGGTCACGGCGAATGATTTTTACACTGAAATTGCTGCATTAGAATCTTCTCTTATCATAGGCTACAATTAACATTGTTTATTATTGGTCTTTTGAAACTATCTTTTATTAGATAGGATGTTTCCAATTACATTTTAATCCTGAGGTAAATATTCACCCTCCCCACTCATCGTTTAGCCCGTCGAGCAATGAAATAAATGTGCGGAGAATCATAGAGATGGCCCCTCAAAAGGATCTCTGAGCTCTCTTGAAAGCCATAAGGACAATAATTATTCGATCTGAACAATGCTAGAACTTTATAACTGAAACGCCAAAACTACTGAACTCTTCGCTCCCTTGTTTTTCATATATATTAAGATCGTTCCAGAAAACTATGTCCATTTGCCATGTCCAGTAGAACCATTTCTCAATATACTTCTCTCAGTTGATTATCTATCAAAAATGTCACGTAATCATCTTCAATGAATAATATAAAAACTACAAATCCCACGTCCTTTTAGCCAACTCTAATTCCAAGCTCAAACACAGATCTGATAATACTCCATAAATATTATTTTAATCTGTGAATATCAGATTATAATCGTTGAATATTCCTTAATTTTATTAAGGAGTAATATTTCATTAAACAATTGTAATTAGTATGTTCATCTACGTAAAATGGGGCTAAGGTTATATTTTACAGATAACTTAAATGGTATCGCTTATGTTCACAAATAATGAGTTCTTCCTTTAGGCACCGTTCATCGTCACTCATTTTGCGAGTACATCGTCGGAAGAGATGCGGCAACCACCGCTCGTGGTAGTCCATTAGCCGCAGAAAATATACCCGACCATAAAAGGTCGTAAATCCTCAAATGGAAGACCTCAGTGATTGAGTGAGTTTGTTTGAAGCCCTGATTTAATTCTGGTATTAGTGTGTAGATGAGAATGGAGGGACATCCTTGGGATCAAGTGGGAAATATAAAGACAAAAAGTGGACCCCGGACTGCGATGGAATACTCGAAGGGGGCTTAATAATTTCTGCGGACGGAAGGATTTTATTTTCTCCTCGCCCCGATTCGAGTCACGTCTTGGAAAATGGCGCGTCAATCCTTCCAGGGTTTGCGACCCCCTAACCCCTCTCCCTCCTCACCTTCCCCACACCACCCCTGGTGCCGCGTGGAATCCCCGGGCCGCACGAACGACGGATAAATACGGGGATCCCTTTCCATTGATCCGATTGGACGATGTATCGAAAACTGGCGCCCGGGGGTGGCGGAGTTTCATTTCACTTCCGGCTGTCCTCGGGGCCGCGGTGGTGCGGAGGTGCACCCCACACATTGGAGGTGGTGCCTATTAAAGGCACCACCTGCAGAGCAAAGATGGTGCCCATGAAGTCAAATGAATGTCAAAAAAGTCTCCTTTTGGATTTCAATTGCCGCTCTCATAGTTTTCCAACGACATCGATATGAATACCCCAAGATCCACCGAAGAGGTGTGTGGCAGTGGGTGCAAGTACCAGGTGTGACGGGTGAGTGATATGGGAGAAGGATATGAGGAGGGGAAAAGGGAAAAGTATTCAGTAAAAACTGTCCATATAATATATATATATATATATATATATATATATATATATAAATATATATATATATATATATATATGAATAAAATGAACAACTAATTATAATTATTATATTTTTTTATCGGAAACATTCATCTATCTTTATCCATGTTCCTGGATGCCTGATTATTATCTACACGTTTTGTTTTCCCCTTTTAATTTTCTGATGATTGAATTCGGTATATTTGTACGTTTACCTCAATGTAGAAGAAAACTATTCGAAGTTGCTTGTGTGGAAAAGCATAACAATTTCAAGTGATTTCAACTTTTTAGCTAACATCCACTCACCTAAGTGGGTGAGTGGATGGTAGCAATATTTATATGTATGTATATATATATATATATATATATATATATATATATATATATATATATATATATATGTATATATAGATTTAGTTGGTGAAATATGATTCTTTAAGTTCTTCGTTGCTCCTTACTTGTATTGATGTTCGGTGTCTAAAATCCTCTTGCCGGTAGAAGGTGTAAAGTATAATGGCATTTCATTCTCGTGATGGCGATACCTTTAATCAGTCATCTTTTTATCTAGTCCTTATATTTAAATTTGTTCCTTTGGCTTTTAAATTGAAATGACATCCTCTTGATACATATTTGAATTATTTCTTTTATGAAGAATGCAGTAAAGGATTTCGTTTAAATAAACTTAGGAATATTTGTGTTTTCTTTATTTTAAGCCTGTACTTATGCAACCATTATTTTAAATCTCTTAGAGCCTGATTCCCTTGGCAACTGACGTACGAATCTCGGAATGCCTTCGCCCGAACATCTCCTCGCAAGAAACTGCTCAGGAATGTTGGTGAAGACATCAATGAATGCCAGGTAAGAGAGTCTACAAATTATTGGATGTTTTATGATGATTAGTCATGAGCACCAGGTATGCTGGAGTATTTCATATTTTATTCCGCCGCCGTGTTCGGGCGTAACTGAGGTGTAATTGTGTATTGATGCGACATTTAATTAAAAACCCCTTGCCTCCTTTGTATGCTTACCTCGAGCCCGTGGGGGAGAAGTTTCATTCTTCACTTGAAGCCGCGATTGCCAATGGTCACTAAATCCACGTTCCCTAATACTCCCAGACACACTCGCTGCGATTCATGCTCATTGCATTTTACCACTTTGGGATCTTCATGCTCATTTAGACCTATCTTCCATTACTTCGGTAGGAGATGTATCTAGCTGGAGTGCCTGATTTCCATTTCAGTCGGCTCATAACTAAGGCAACCAGATTCTCCTATCGATATTGGCGAGCGCAGGACTTGAAATAGTCGTACATTTTTATTCCATGTTAGTAATCGATGCACGATGAACACAATAGTCTTAAATTAGCAATATGATGGGTAGAACGAAAATAGGAGCCCGTTTGTAGTTTTATATGGCCTTGCTATTTTTTGGAAGCATTTACGTCTCTAGGTATTTCTGTTGAAGTGTCAAAGCTAAAATGTCTCCCTCCCAAAAGACGTTTCGCGTGTGTATACCTCCTGCCATACGTCCTGGCGACGATTTGAGGGCTAGTGTACGAACATAGATGTGTGCGAACGAGCGTTGACGGCACCATGAGCGATTTAATGCATTTTTCACTTGGAAGATGTCTTAAAACGCGTCACGTTCAGAGTTATGATATGGTGGAATGGATAGGTGACGACAATAAACGTGACAAGGTGTACCACACTATGCTCAGTAATATTTTCATAGTTTATGGCATGTTTTACGCCATTGTCGAGCGGTTACTCACTAGGATTTGCTTTTAAGTTTCCTCGAAATTTGTACGAATCTTTCAAACGTGTGGTTAAGATGGCCAAATTGAGTTTAATACTGGAAACCTGTATCCTGTGAAGAAACAAAATGTGCTGCTTTTAAAGCATGAAATTGGTAATGAGAGAATTTCTGAAATCTTCAAGTTAACGTCAATATCATTTTGTTTAGTAAGGAACTTATGGCTTATTTAAGTTTCAGTTACCTCATATGTGCTTAGCCTGTAAAAACAGTGAACACTCACAGCCGGCATATTTTTTTATTTATTTTATATTTACATTTACGTTGCAATTATGCGATTTTCTTGGTGGCAACGGTCAAGTCTGGTCAAAGATAACTCTTAAAACGAAAATTACATACATACGCGCATTATAAAAACAGATAATAGACAAAATATTTTTACACAAAATGACACTTCCACATCACATACAAACAAACTTCCACATCACATACAAAATTCCGTCCACATCACATACAGACAATATTTTAATGACTACAATGAAGTTTCTTACCCAGTGGCTGCTTTACATTTATACTTAAAACTTCTAAAACGTCTATTCATGGAATCAAAACAACCTAGTACTCACAGGCAATCAAGGTCAAACCATTTAATAGCAAAATTCAAATCACTATCATAGGTCAATGGTGTGAGTTTAAAGAAGCGACGCAACAATGACAATAATTTTCCATTGTAATCAAAAGAATTTAGAATTTTCATTTGAAGTAAGTGACGATTTTTCACCATGCTGTCTGCAAATATTAACCTAGATAATTTCCCACGGAGGAGCTAAGCTCTAGTCAAGACGATTATCATACGCTGGCTCAGAAACCCTTTTCCAAATCGGTGTTGAGTAGCCAGCGATCTCATTACTTCTTGGAGTACGATGGATTATTATGGAGGTGAAAAATGAGAAGAGGGCGCAGGAGCAAGTAGCCCGCCTCCGGTTGCGCCGTTTAATTTTAGGGACTCCGAAGATCCTCTGACGTGGTAATGTGGAGCCCCCTCGTGGTAATGGCAGGTGAGCGACGCGAACGGGCGGAGGGGAGAGAAGGGCTGGCAGCGGACGTACCCCAGTCGTGGAATGAGAGAGAGAGAGGGGGGGCGTGATGGGGGGGGGAGGAAAGGGAAGAAGTACTTGAGGCGGGGGGGGGGGAGCGCCGGGACTTTAGAACGCACTCGGAGATTTGAGCTGGAGCAAGTTGAGTAGGGTAAAGGATTTTAGTTCTGGCAACAGCGGAGGGATTGTGGGCAACCAATTTGCGGTATGGGACGGCTGGGGAGATCGTGGGGGTCGAATCCGGGGACGTCGGGAAGAGAGGAGTTGGGATTAGAAGTGGGGATTGGGTGCGCGGGTTGGCTGGGTCTATGGGGGGGAAAGGGGTTTGAGGAGGGGGGGAGAGATGGGGGGAGGGGAGGGGGAGAGCGCAGAGTAATAAAAGAGGGCGCAGTTGGAGAAGTTTCGGGCTTCCAAAGAAATAAATTATGAAACTAAATACGAGAAATAAAATTTTTGGAAAAACTTCGTAAGTTTTCGAGGGCTTTGAGGGGAGGGGAAAGAAATGGAACATCCTGGCCGAAAAGAAAAAGTACCTAAGATGGTGAAAACAGGATTTTGCACCGTTTTCTACCTCGTGGAAAATTATTTTATTTCTATGGGAAGAGGGATCTTTCAACTGATTTCTAAAGGAGGAAGTCAGTTAGGAATAAATTTCGACCAGAAATATTAATAAAACTAGTCAATCGATTTTTGCAGTGAGAGTTGGAAGTTAAAACAAAGAGAACATTTTTGCTCTATTTTTCTAATTCCTAAATATTATTGCCTAGTTTCAATAAATTGTTGAATATTTGGTCAAATAGCAAAATAAGAGTTCGAAATTTTGATATTTCTTACTTAATAATGGACATATAGTATACTTCCCTAATATGTCCCTATTCATTTTTTTTCATTTAAACTTATGGTATATACAGCTACCACATTAATTAGATACTTTGGGTAAAAATAACGCCACAGTCATAGGTCAATTTAATGCTCGACTTTTATTTCGCCATTTTCAAAATCTACGTACTTCAGTGAAGGCGGACGATGCTGTTGTTGCGTCATTGTAAACGATCGTTTTTTCGTTGGGGCGTCGTACACAAGAACCTTAAGTTTGTAATTTTAAATTGTCCACAGTGTTTCTTCAGTAATTTTGCAAGTTCAGATCACACTTAATAAAGACGCACTATCTCGGTTTCGACTCGGAAGAAGCATTTCACTGTTTGCGTATTACTTAACCATATCTCCATCTCAAAGTTTTAAGGCTCTTATTTCCATATTTTACCATTCCTGTTCCCTGCATCTATTTGATGCTTGCAGCCTCCCTGAAACCTAAATTCCTCAAGAAATTTTCGCGGTGTACGACCTAAATTTCTGTGGCGTCTCTCTGTTCTCCTAGATGTCTTTTTACCACCTCCGCGGCCTCCTGAGTTCGCGGCTTCCTCGGAAACTGGCGCGTGAGGGAACGGGACAGATAGACCTGTTCATGCTTATTCATGTGCACCGATTGCCTGGAAGACTTTTCCAGTGGGTATGGATCCGCAAGAAGGAAGGAAAGTGCCTCCGGGGGGTGGGGGGGCTTGGGAAGCGTGGGGATCCTTTTGTTGGCAGAACTTCCGCGGATTGCCGCTCTGCGAGACGGCGGAGCCACCTTCTGCGTCGCGAGAGGCGCCCCGGCCATTACGATGGGCCATTACCTGCTACGCTGTCACGATCCCCCCCCCCTCCCACCCACCCACCCACCCACGCCCGCAAGGAGGCGAAAACCCTTGAAAGTTTAAATGCAGGGATACCCTGTAGGCTTGGGCTCCCCCTTCCCCGTCGTATCTCCCAGCGTAACCCTCTCTTTCTCTCTCTCTCTCTTCCGCTGCTCCTTAAGAGGATCGTTCGGAAGTGGAGCGCTTCCCGGCGAAACACAACTCTCGCGGTCATGCAGTGGATTAATTCGGCGTGTAGGGTTCCCTCAGTCACGCCCTCGGCCTTTTCGGGAAAACGCTCGTGAGCAGACGAACCATTTGCACACATTTTTGAAAAGAAGTCCCCCACCCTGCGGATTGAAACCCCATCTTTCCTCCCCCCCCCCGTGCGTCTCCTGATGGCGGTTTCGTCTCTCATTGTTTTCATATATTATGTGTCGTCCTTACTGCTCCCTTTGATACCCTTCCTCGCCAATATCTACAAACATCTACATAGCACACCGCAAGGGCAAGAGGTGGTGAGAACCCACCCGTGAAATAAGTAGAATGCAACCATGTGCCAAACAAACGAAAACGTGCCAATGCACACACACACACACACAAACAGACGGAAGTATATGTCGATGCAAAACCCACTTGAACATACTCGCATGCAAACACATATTACTTTCATGTACACAAGTACATGCAACTGCGAAAAACCAGATGCCTACAGCTGCGTTTAATCTTGCCCTCACCCCGCTAGTTGGGTTTTATTTCCTATTTCTATTATGACATCTATTTCTTACTAGTATGATTCCTAATTGTCCTTGGAGAGAATGAATATTGGTATCCATGTGTACCGAAGTGCTTTTATCTCCTGCATCTTATCCCTTTTGCGCAACGACTTGGGCTTTCTCTTCGAGTCGGAGGGTTCAGCCGTTCGGTGCTCTTGGCACCCCTCCGGTGCCTGAAAGGGGTGGCCTGCACGTTCACCCGAAGTTGAGATAGAACACCTACATCTACACAATACCCTACAAGAGCGTGTAGCGGGGGCTTGCTCTCTTTCCCAAAGCACACGGAATGGCAAGGAAATAGCTTACAAAGCTAGTCGAGAAATCCGATTAACATTGCATATTCTTAAAATCACGTATTTAAGAAGTAGGTGCTTTCCAGTGAATAATATTTTGAAGTAACAGCACGTAGATATGCCATGGAATTAATTACAAATAAATTAGATCGGTTAAAGGACTACGAAGAAGCTCTCTGTAATGTAGGTGTTCTATAGCCCCGCCCACTAGCGGCGCTAGTTGCCTGAGACCCAATGAGGAGCCGTCTGTGCTTGGCGGATCGTCGAGCTGTGCGTATGGTGCCAGTTATGTTGGTTTCTGTTGTCCTTGTTTTTACTGTTTGCCGAAAATGGAAATTAATCACGGAGCAACGAATCAACGTGAAGTTTTTTTTGGTGATGTGCGGTCAAAGTTATCGAGAACTTACTGAAATGTTGACAGCTGTTTACGGTGATAATGCTCTGAAGAAAACATCAATATTCAAGTTGATTAAATCAAACCAAAAAATCAAGAAAAAGCCGATCGAAAATCTAATTCATGCTCTTGGTTTTCTTTGATGTCGAAGTTGTTGTTCATCATGAATTTCTTCCTGAGGGGCGAACAGTAAATGCTAAGTTCTACCTCACAGTTCTCAAGCGTTTGAAAGATTTCGTCGTCGTGTGCGACCAAATTTGACTCAAGGCGATGGATGGATCCTTCACCATGACAATGCACCTGCTCATTCGGCATTGATTGCTCGCCAGTTTCTGGCAAAAAATGCAATCGCCATCCTTGATCATCCTCCTTATTCGCCAGATCTCGCTTTCCTGCGACTTTTTCCTATTCCCAAAATGCAAAAATGTGATGAGGGGACAGATCACTGGGAAGATGTGGGAGACAAAATAAAGCAAGTAACGACGAGAAAACTAAAAATCCTAACTGCCGAGGGCTTCCAAGGGTGCTTTAGACAGTGGAAAAAAGAAGATGAAATAGTTAAGTGCATAGCCTACGAATGGAGAGTACTTTTGAAGGGGATAATATCGATGTGGACTAAATTTTAAAAAATAAAGTTTTTAATGGCCTCGGTTCGCGTATTTATTGGACAGGGTAGTAGTCCGCGTCATGGCCACCAGGTTGCACTAGATCGCGCATTAATTGCACGTATCTAACTGCAGTGTGTCAAATTATCCGTTTTATCTTTAATCTATCTAATTTATCGCTTTACCCCAGTAGCCTTGATATTTAAACAATACACTCCATTTACATCCACGTTGCTCAACGAAGCATTTATTTACACGTGCATCATAGCCAAAGGAACTCTATGAAAAGCCTCAGTGAACTCGAAATCACTTTGGCGCTTTCCCTGAGGGTAAATCTTCATTGAGAGTTATTTGGAAATGAATGTAGTCGGCCATTTAAGAGTCATTTACTTGCAAATAATTAAAACCCCGTTCTATTTTTGCATCATTATGCATGAAAGTGAATGGAACGGTCATTAAAATTGAGGCCTAATTTGAAGTTCCAATCGCCCAGATCAATCTTCTTAATGGCGCGCCAGAGTCAATATCGTTTCGAAATGCGATCAGCTAAGCTAGGAATTGATTTAAATTCATGGGATGATATTAATGCAGCACAAAAATTAATGCGGTATGAATAACGAGTGACAGAGAGAGAGAGAGCAAGAGAGAGAGAGAGTGCCTATTTCCAAGCGCCGTTCGCGCTAACCTCGCATTATCCTCGCTTTCGATATCGAGGGCTCGGATCGATATCGAGGGGGAAATATGCCTGAATGTATAATTTCGGATCATTAGGGGCGAATTCTTATGCCAATACCTTTCGAAGAAAAGTCGTAAAGCTTGTTCATTGCAAAACAATTCACCGCGCGGAACTTTAAATTAAAAACCCCTTCCATCGCACATCAACAGTCTCCCATTCCGTATAAAAGCTTTGGGAGGGGGAGGGGGGGGGGTGGGGGGTGAGCGAACACGCTTCAATACCCGAGGCACTGAATTTATTAATCTTCCGTCTCTCCCTCTCTCTTTCTCCCGCAGCCATTTACGATCGTCACATATAAATTCGCGGAAATTATTCGCGCCGAATTTGAATTGCAAATGCGCCGTCGACGAGCCCTCTCTCTTCTTCACGATAATCGCATCGCCGCATAGTAGATCAACAACAACGTTTTCAGTGACTAGGTCGCTTCATCTCCCGTGTGTGATTCCCCGCAACGCTCGACTTCCTCCTCCTCTTCCCCCATGCCTACACCGACGCCTCCACAAGCTCCCTCCTCTCGAGGAGTCCCTCCCACCACGAGCCTCCTTATCGCCTCCGCTCCTCGCCAGGCGTCTCCCCCCTTCCTCCCCCTCCCCCCCTCTTCTGCATCCCAAGAACAGGTCTCTCCGATCCCCACCACCCGAAGGAGGATGAAAGAATGGAGGGAGGGGGAATATCTCTCTCCTTCCCCGGAATGCCTGCCTCCTCCTGCTCACGTATACCCAGCCCCCCTTCCTCTCTCTCTCAAGAGAGAGAGAGAGAGACGGCACACCACCCCGCCCCCTCCCCTTTGCCACCCCCACCACCTCTACAACCTTCCGAACCCCGCCCTCGACCGAATGCGCCCCGCCTCCATCGGAATTGCCTCCCTGTTGTCTTAATCTCAAAAGCCAGCAGTAATGACTTAATTAGAGACAAGCACTCCGCAATAAATAACGAGAACTAACCCTTCTCCTTCTCCCTCGCTCGACCCCCCTCCCCACCCCCAACCCCGCTTCCCAGCATCCTCCCCTCTACTTCTCCTTACCTCCCGGCCTCATCATCTTCATCGCGATAATAATGCCCCTCTCTGAAGAGCCCTCGCTCTCTTTCCAGCGCTCGTCTCGAGTGTCTGTCGGGAGGGGCGGGGGTAGGCGACTCGGGACGCCCGGGTTCGAGCCGCTGGGAATTTACCTCGGCCGCCGTAGGCCGCCACTCGAAGGTATACTATTTGCCGTTGCGAGGACGACCTCGGGCGGGAGGCAGCGCGTCGCCCGCGCCAAAGCACTCGCCTCCCGTCCATAGGAAGCGACCGCCTCCTTCGCCCTTCGTCTTAAGGCCCAGGTGGCATCATTTGAGGCAGGTTTAATCGGAGAGTTCGCGTGCAGCGTAGGGCAGCGAGGTTTGTCATAGAAGTTTATGACGTAGATGGTAGAATGACCAAATTGTTGAAAGTTTTGGGGTAGCATGCCCTCAAAAAACGAAGATTAATTTTAGGACTGAATTTCTTGGGTTAATTTGAGACTGGTCAAAGACGTGGAGTACGCTATATAAATCTCAAATTACCACTGGAAGCATATATGATCATTTTTTCCAGATTAGAGAGATGGACTATTGAACGGATAGGTTCACAGTATGCATTATAAAAGTAATACGCATCCTCTGGGAAAAATAGATTCATTAATAGTATTTGTACAAATGCTTAAAATTCTTCAAAATACCCTACCCCAGCATCTATACACTTGTGGAGACGTGTATGCTACGCCTGCAAAGCACCTTGAAGCTCCTCTGCTGGAGTGTTTCATAAGATGAACTGAAACATAACAATTGCCGGTTTAAATTTGTGGAATTCCTTCATTATAAGTGTAAAAAAGAAACTTTAAACTTCCACAATAAAGATTTAATATTTCACGACCACATGATGATGCGCAGCATCGAAAGCATGGTCGTGAAATATTAAATCTTCATTGCGAAAGTTTAAAGTTTCATTTTACCCTCATCATGCTTTTGGATGTTTTCCCAATGCTTTCCTTTCAGCTCTTTCTTCAGTCGGGGGAAAAAAAGTTGCACGAAGCCAAATTGAGACTGTAATGAGGCTGGGGGGTCACCGGGGTTGCGCTCCGGGCCAGGAAGTTGGTAACGATGAAGGACGTGTGACTTGGGGCATTGTTATGGTGGAGTGAACGCTCCATCGCCTACACCGCCGTGTCACAAAGTCGAAAAACCAACTTCACGCGGAGGCACGTTTTTCCGCTCAGACTACTCGGAGCAAACTAGCGACCGGCTGCTTTAGAAGGGCAGGCCCCCCACCACATTTCCCAATCAGTTTTTCCGTGCTACCATTGATAGTCGCGTCACAATAAAATTATGCGCATTACTTTTATAATTGATCATGTATTTAGGTGTGAATGTGTGTACGCATGCATTACTGTATAAATATGCGTGTTATCATCTGCGGACGTGTATGCCTTTGTATACGCATGTGTGCGTGCATGTATTTAAGGTAGCCGAGGCCCTATTTAACAACAACAACAAAAAAAAATATATATATATATATATATAACAAATATATCACTCTTGCTGCATGTTTTAACTAGAAATGGTGGCGGTGCTAAGTGCATTCCTCTCGAGTCCGATAAGTAGTTACCATTTCAATACATGCCGACATTTTTTCTGTGTGGTGCATCTCATGCATGGTGCGAGACTATGTCTGTTCGCGCACCTATGCCTGATGCGGACACAACCCCTGCCACACACCTCCCCGTTGGCTTGCCCGGTATTATGTTTACGTAGATGTAGGTTTGTATTTTCACTCTCAAATCGTTCACTGCTGGGCCGCCCAAATTGGCCTCCCTGGGACAAACGTTTCTGATTTCTGTCTGTGGCGTCTTTAGAGTTCTCGAAAAAACTATAGAACTAACGCTACAAAATGCTAGGCAGACAAAATTAGGAAATTAAACCAAAAGTGGTGATGATATTTAATTTGCTTATTTTATAATGGTTTGACTCTTGTGCGATGGGATTGCTTGTTGAAAGATGAACTTTGAGAGGAAGAGAGTTGCATGCTGCTATGAAGAGGATTTTCTGCGGAAGCCATGCTTCTCTTAATGTGGAGAAGATAATTTCCACAGCGGTTTGACCGAATCTTGAATATTCGTCCAGTGTTTAGGGTCCTGCACAGACAAATTCCATTCCAAATGAAAGGCTTCCTGTTTCGTGATGAATCGTTATGAACGATACAGAAAGTGTCGCATTAGTGTAGGCAAGCCTCGATTGGGAGACCCTGGAAACGCGAAAATTGCCGTTCGGCGCAACCTAATCATATAGATAAATATAAATGATTCAAATTAAAAAATGACCTTGCAGGAATTATTCTAGCCCCAGACTACATCGGTAAAGCGAGACCAGGGGGAGAAAATGAGTGAAACTCACCGCCGAACTGATGGATGCGTTGGTGCACGACTCGGGACCACAGCAGTGGCAAACGCAATGCACAGCAACCCAAACCTCCTAAGTGCCATTAATCATGAATCACATGTTACTCTGTCATGCCTGGTGACCTAAAATCACCTGCCACACGCCTTTTGGAGGCTGGAGATGTAAAATGTAGGCGTGGATAATGCACCATTGCCCTCCCTCGGTGATGCCTTCTTCCATTCCCGCGATTGCATGTTTTCTGTTTGCATAATGGTCAGGTTTCCTCTCGACATAAGAATGCCCAAGAAATGGACGCACGCTGCCGCCGTTCCTCGGCATCGACGTGACGTTCGTCGTTCCCTTGAGGTGTTCGGGATCGAACCCGGGATTCCCACCTCCAAAGTCCACACTTCACCCTCAGCCCCCGAGTATTATCTCCATCTCTCCAGTGTTCCCCGCCCCACTCGCGTCCTGGGACTCGCGGGGCGGGCGAGGTGGGCGGAGGGGCCTGCCGTTGCAAAGGCACCACTCTCATTCCGGCTGGGCCCATTGTCTCCCAGGTCATGCCCCGCTATCGGACAGAGGTTCGTTTCCATGCGCAACCAAGTGTGCTCTCACGTATTTCCCACCTTTTCTCCACCCCCAGCGAACCCCACCCCCGCCCCTCCCTTCCAGCGTCCCACGTCGTGAACATCCCCCTCGTCGTGAACTTCGTCTCAATAGAGGAGGAGAGCTATGTGAATTATAGCCGCCGCTTCGGCGGAGATTGTCTGCCACACACCCCCCTCTCCTCTTCAACCCTTCCCCTCCCTCCCCTCACCCCCCCCTACTTACCTCCCCTCTCCCCTCCCCTCACCTCCTCTCTTGAGTCGCCGAAGCAGAGCTTGCATCTCAGATTATTTCACCAGAGTGAGGGAGGATGCATTGAAAGTTCCTCAAGATTCATATATTTTTTCACTCGTGCCAAGTCTTAATACGTACTTCATCTCTTGCAAGGAGATTCCTCAAGTCACACTGTCGCATCTTAGATGGGCAATAATGTATTGTTGACATTAATGTTCTATTCTGAAAGTACAAACTATGTTTCATTTTTATGTGCTTCATTTATAGCTACTTAAATGCATGAATGATGCCAAAAGTAAATGCAAGGTATAAATTCCTCAAGTTTTAGTTAATTTTAATTAATTTATCCAAGAAACTGCAAGCAATCGCGACCTACGTTTTATGGAGTATGGGTACACGATACGGCCTGGAACAGTGTTCTCTAATGCATAAAAAATACTTTAGAGAACCCTCGAATGGGCAGAAAACATATTTAAAAATGAAAGGTTAATTGGCGCCATATTTTAGCATTTGTTATTGCCTTATTTGTCAGTGCCAAGAAGATTTTGTTCCCAACTTATTCACAAGAGGTAATATCGAAAAGCTGAAGAGAATTTTCCCCCTCATTAGGCAATGTGTGGGCATCTTTGCTGTACATTAAAGAAAACTTAATAAAAATAATAAATTATCGCCTTTAATATGGCAATATTTTACCCCAGTGGTAAAATTTCCTTAAGTTGCGCTTTGATACGAAAGCTTTTTACTAACGTATTCAATACTTATGCTCCACAAATGTAACAACACACTTATTATTTAATAGCATAAGGAGAGCCTATGTAACAAAGCCAGCGATGTAAAGGGTGTTCTATGAATAAAAACAAAGGAAAATTAACCGATGAATTTGCATGGATTTGATCCTCAGAGGTTTTATTGCTGTTTCAGTACTTGGAGAGCATGCAAGTTTTCAGAAATGACCCGGGGGCTGAAAGAGGGATTAAGAGATTTCCACCATTATGCGATAAATCTACATTATGGCTTGTCAAATATCGATTGAATTTTAATGCAGGAGGAAATGCCCAAATAATTACGCACTAACTGCGCTGGGTGAGGCTGGAATTAAGTCATTTCAAAACCTCTCCAGCAAACTCCACTTCAGTAAAAGTTTCTTTCATGTTGCCGCTTTTTGGAGTTTCCCCAGATCAGCTTCAATTTTAACTTGATCGTTTCGCTCCGAGGACATGCTGCCTGCTCAGTAAGTAGCAACAGCGTAAATATCGGGACTACAAGGGAACAGAAGTTGGCACTCCACACAATTTTCTGCTAGTCCATTTAATACATTGAACGTCCAAATAACCTTGGGTGGTAATAACAGCATTAGGTGTACACATATATTCCACACTTCTATTCGTGCGTGGCGCAACGCGTTTCACTGCACTATAACTCTGCTTCGCACGAGTCTATCGCAGCAGCACCTCGCACATGAATATTTTATATTGTGCATTGCGCCGCGGTCCAAAAAAAGTTTGGAAAATATAAAGTTTTTTTAAATAATCGATTTCCAAATATTCGTTAAAAACACAATTAAATTCCTTTGCATTCAATTTTCAGTTAATTCGACGCTAAAAGTTTTGTGCGTATTATCAAACGTACCAGAGCGTGCATTCCTTCGTACAAGTTCACTAATGTGTTTAAGTTCGGTTTTATTTTTTTGAATTGAATAGCCGATAACTTGCATAAAATATTGAAACGGAGGAACTTCAAGCATGGAAAATGTTCGTTTACTTGGTCGCTGTTCCATTTTGGGCTGTTTGCCATTTAGTACGTTTAACCCGCTGAAGTCGCTTTGCAGAAGGAATATCATCCATCTTCAGCCCAACGCGAAATTGAAAGACAATAGCCGATTGAAAACATTCAGGAAACCAGGACATCATCTCGCATTATAAATAGATGAGTCGTAGGAGTATGTCTAATAAACCGGAAATTGCGACATTATCTCCAACCTCATTCAGGCTCACATCTCTAGATAATGCCACTGTAGTTCTGAAGATAATACTTACCAATACATATATACATCATATTTCCGAAGTGTTTGGCTCTGATCTAAGCGAAATCATTCTCAACACTAACTCGCCTTTTACTTTTCACGCCAAAATCACCATTTAGGAAATACTTAACACTTTTTGATGAAACCCAAAACAAGTTTATCCATGGAAACATCCACGATCAGATTTTAAGATCAATTTAAACGGAAACTGTCTGCTCTCATCCACATCTGCACACTACTCCCTAATCCGACTAAGGACGTGTGGAAAGGGGTGATATATCACCAGCCATTCTACTTCTACTCCACTAATGCCACATGGACATGGCACCCCACGATCCACCGGGGGGGGGGGCACGTGGAAGGGGACGACCGAACACCATTCATTCAACATCCGTTATGAACATTACGAGTAATATACTTTCAGCAACTGCTACAATGACTACACTATGAAGGCAAATAAGGAAGCCCATTGAAGAGGGCATGCTCACAAGCAAATTAGTCACCAATACCAAGTTAGTATTCTACTCAGATCTACGCTCATAATTCACGTGCTCATATTCTCTACAACTTTTATACAGGACACTCGCCAATCGACCCAAAGGGGCCATGATGTCGGTTGAGGGAGGATGTAACTGGAACACTCCTGAATATTTTCTCCATTGCTCATCCAATTCTGTCCGATTGTGTCTTTTTCCCTTTCCATCTCTCCTTGTCGCGAACCGTGCTCGAGAAGAACGAATCAATCCGCTCGGCGACCAATCTCTCCTTCTTTGTGATGATTGCCCGTTCTGCCTGTATAATTATTGGGGGGCTGTTGAATTATATCTTTTCTGTTGGATGTGACACCGTACCACTGGCATCTTTGCAATATATTTAATTTCTGATTATTAGCATATGTAATGGTTTCTATCCCATTTCTTGTAGCTTAATATGTTGTATGTAATGATGCTTTGTGCTCTTTTTTGTAAATTTTTTTACGAATCCAGGGGACCCTTTTCTGTAACTTCTTCAATTCTGTGGCTAGTTTTTAAAAAATAGATTCCATATACTCGCCGCATAACCTATGTGGGGCGATGCAAAAGAAAAATAGCACGTTTCCTTCTCATTTTCATTTTTGGTAATTCCAACTGTTTATATATTTGATGAATGCCATCTTTTTTGGGATGCCTCCTAAAATTGTTTATATGTGTTTCCTCCATCTAAGATCCGATGCCATGGTGACACCTTAGCATTTTACGTTAATTGCAACGCTCGCTCGAGCGCCTCCGAGTGCGTCTTTTTTGGAGTCTGGTCGTTTTTTATTTTTCTTTGGAGTGCAATACCGCCCTTCTTTTAAGATTCATATTTTAAGCATCATTCTGTGTGCTTTCATTGACTGTTGCTTAAGTCATTGTTTCATATTTGACGAACTGTGACGTTCGATATTTCCTTGTGCATATATCATTACACTGTGGGCGAAAACGTCGGTCTTATGCTGATTTTTATTTTTGAGGTTGTATCATTAACGTGAATGGAAAAGAGAAATGGGCTTTTGATGCTAACCTGAGGGACGCCGGATGTTACCTGTACGTAATGAGAGCTTTCTCCATCCACTTCTACCTTTTGTTTGCGGTCATTAATGAAGTTCTGAGCCCACTTTATAACATTATCGTTCATTCCGTACCCTTGCATTTTGTGTATAAATTTCTTGAGTGGTGCTTCAGCAAATGCCTCTTTTAAATCCAAGAAAATATCCTCCACTAATTTGTTTCTTCCCTCACATTGCAGAATATAAAGCAAAGAAAGTTTTTGCGTCATTCCTTTGCAACGCATTAGCACTTTTAACTAATCAAGTGTGTAATGTTGTCTATCTTTTCAATTGGTCTGAAGGTATCTTTATTGGGGAGTATGAAACACTGTGTACGTGAGTTATCCTTTGAAAGAATTCACGGAATTATCGTATTTGAACATTTGCTTTTTGGGTTCTGTCTTTATATATTTTACCATTGCTGTGTTTAAGAGTTCTCTGCATGGACGTCTTTTTTGACTCGAAGGAAAGCCTTAGAGTCATCCTTCAAGTAATCCCACAGAAATATTCTTTCGTCGCTCGCCTGGGCGCCTCGTATAATTCTTTTTATTTCCTAAACACGTGCAAAGTGTTTTTCTCAAGCCTTTTCAAAAGCTCCTACAACGATTTCAGATGTATTTTTGTGTTTCAAATACAATCTCTTTAGTGCCTTTAAGCTCTTCTTACCCCGCCGTCGTACCGTCATGGTATCTTTGCTTTCGTATTCTGCTTTGCTAGCTATACATGTCTCTATACCGAGCCTATTTAAACATAATAAATACTTCCATTCATGTTTTAGCGTTGTGCGTTTTAGCAATCAGTAATTATAAGATTTTCTTAAGAGAATCGTGAAATTCCTTGAAGTTCTCTTAGTCGGAAAGTAATATATTTCTTCTGGGTTTTACGATTTCGTTCACCGACGTATGTGATCCGGCAGCAATGGATTTGTGGTCACTTATCCTTCGTTTAAATCTAAATGTATGATCATATAGGGTTGTTTGATCAAACAGAGATTAAGAGTGTTGATTGGTGGTGGTTCATTGTTGTTGTGGTTGTTGACCTTAATATTTTTTTCATTGACTGAGCATCTCAAGTGTTGACTCGCATGGATCGCGGTTTCTAGTTGCGGTTGCAATGCAGTATGTGGTAACCGCAGTCTATTGAAATGAACATTGAAATCACCAACTACTCTGACTTCACTTTTCGAGTCCTAGCGTTGCTCGACTGTGCGATACTTGGTTATTTAAAGCGTGTCTTGCGTCTGAAGTGGAATCGAGTGTCATGTGAAATGAGCATTAGGGTTTGATTTTCCTTTCTCTTTATTGTAAACAAAGTGCTCTCAATATCGTCATCAACTGCGCATAGCTTTTAAGGTTTTGTTTCTTTGATAGTAATGAATACTCCTCCGCCGTTCCTTCTACCTTTTCCTCGTCTATAAATACTGAATCAAAATAAGATGTAGGAAATTAACTCTGAAACCAAAGATAAAATGAATCGCCTACCATTTTTCAATAGAAATCCGATGGACTATTCTGGTATTGCACATCTATCAATCCTCAAGGACTATCACCTACCTTCCCCTGCCTAGATGACCAACTTGTTCTACTGGAGTTAGGACGCCGAGGCAGTGTGTATCACTGGACTCCTCAGTTCCCAACTCAAACTGACCTCGTGTTATAACGAAAACGATTCCCAGTGTAACATACGAGGTCTGTACAATAAATACGCGAACTAGTGCAGTTTGATGGCCATGACTCTGACTATAGCCCCGCCCACTAGCGGCGCTAGTTGCCTGAGACTCAATGACACCGTCTGTGCTTGGCAGATCGTCGAGCTGTGCGTATGGTGCCAGTTATGTTGGGTTCTGTTCTCCTTGTTTTTATTGTTTGTCGATAATGGAAATGGACGAAATCACGGAGCAAGGAATCAACATCAAGTTTGCGAGTGCATCGTAGCTTGCGACTGACGGTTTGGCTAAAACCTGAGGCGTCCTCCACATCAATTTCTTGGGCATCTATGACGTGTTAATTTCCTTAAATTATTTGCGGACGACACATTGATTTACCACCATTCTGGCTCTACATCCCTTACGTCACACACATCTGGTCCACCTGCCTAGAGAGTGGACCGAATCTACGGCGTCGTTATTCCTTTGTGTAACAATTTCTCGTCTGCAAATAATATAAGGTTGCTGCTAGCGTGGAAAATTAGGTTTTTAATGCATATCAAGAATATTAAGGGCCCCAAACACTTTCCTGTGGAACTTCCTGATGTAGCGTCCGCCTCTAATGTAGTTAGGGGCAGTTAATGGGAGGTTGATAGATGGCGTTGCAGTCCGCACCAATTGAGTTTATAGGAGGGGGGAAACCCTTTGTTGCATTATGTTAATATTTTCTTTGGGTGAACCCATTATGTTTTTAAAAGTGCGTGTGTGTTGTAAAACTCAGTTTTGATTTTATTTTTGGAAAGTATTTGTGGTATCCTGAGTGAAATTTGTCCAAGAAATGGAATTCTTCGCCATCGGTGCTCGTAAAGTTTAGAAGTGTGGTATATGGATTTCTGGGCTATCTGTGTTTGTTTTCTGTTGAACATGTTGTCAATATTCTATTATTTATCGGATCATCGCTTTCAAATGGTATTTCATGGATGGAGAACGAAAATGGCTTCATCGTGATTCCATTATTCACATATTTCACACATCCAAGCACGATCGCAAAGCTTATTTGTGATATAGTTTTCTCGGGGATTCTTCACATTCTTCGAAGCACTTCTTAGAACCACGTGTGTTGCCATCCGTCACTCGGGTCCGTGCGCTGATCGGAGTGAGCCCACTCCCTCCCCAGTCATCCAGAGTCAATTTTCCATAGCAACCCCCTTCCGCCGATTAGAATGTTTTTTCTCGCCATGGTGATGAATAGAATTGGTAAATGCCATTTCTTTAAAGTTGAATGGGGCCCCGAAAAGGGCACTGAGCAGTGCAACTGCAAATGGCTTCTTTCTTAGGAGTTCTGTGTGCCGAATATCCATGAAGTTTAAGGGAAATAATCAAGTGGGAGTACGAATAGATCGGCTCATTAAAAATTGACGAAAGATATAGAAAAAGAGAGTGACCGTAACAGAATCCGGCAAAAAAACCATTTGAACTACTTGTTGTGTCCGGCGTAACTCCATGGAATTTGCTTAACATATTGAAATGAAATGAGGTCACATCAGGTCACCTGATGATGACGTTCAACGTCACAACCTGTATCGTGTTTTTTTAAACAAATTGTGTGGAATTACAAAGCCAATTACTTCATTTCATTCCATTTGAACTACATCGAGTGAAAATCCTTAAGGTATATTTGAGCCGAACGACATCCCCCCGCGTCACCGCCCTCCCTTCCGAGCGCAACCCTTTCTTCGCCCCCGCTCCTCCTCCGGCCCACACTCCGTCGCCCATTGCCTCCCTCCACCCTCCTTCACTCCGGGTCGTGAGAAAGTAAAGAGTGGCCTCGTCGAAATCTCCGACCCTGTAAATGCCCGTCCCGCGCCTGCGAACGGCCCTTTATGGCGCGGAATTACACGCTGCAAAGTGTTAGATTCCCATTGATTTTTATCGTTGCCCGATCGGCTCTCCTCTCGGCGGCCCATCGCCCCACCCCTCGACCTCCACCCCCCACCCCCAGCCCCCCCCCTTATGGCCCCATCAAAACAACGCCACGTGCTCCCATCACCGCCAAAAATGAATTGTCTAAAAACGAAAATATTCGGCAGTGTGCACTTTTTCCTCTTTCTCCCCATGCCTTTCTCCTCTCATATTCCCCCCCCCTCTCTCTCTCTCTTTCTCTCCTCCACCGTCGGTCGGTCGGATGGGAATTACAATCGATGCCTCCGGGAGGGACTCTCGGCTGCCCGTAATTGTTATGTCTCAATGAAACTCGCATCGCTCCACGTAATGAT
Source organism: Hetaerina americana (assembly GCF_022747635.1). Taxonomy (NCBI): domain Eukaryota; kingdom Metazoa; phylum Arthropoda; class Insecta; order Odonata; family Calopterygidae; genus Hetaerina; species Hetaerina americana. The sequence goes on along the minus strand of NW_027287139.1, from coordinate 17,849 downwards.
ACGTTCGGAATGTATACGCGCGGCGGCCCCCCCCCACCCCATCTCCCGCCTCTCTGCAACGCCCCCCCTCCCTCCGGACAGCGCGTGCTCGACCGTTGTTATCCGCTGAGTGATTCGTGATTACGATGGGAAATATTGACAGAGGAGGGTTAAATGCGACGAGGGAGAGAGAGTGAGGAGCCGAGGGGGAAATATTCTATCAGCCCGTGCTCGTGACGTGTGCGTGCGTGCGTGCGCAAACTCGCACCGATATGGCGGAGCCCCCCCATCCCCGCCACCCCCCTTCCACGCCTCGGCCACACGCTATGGCGCCGGCCTGATCCACACCCCCCGATTGCCCATCCTTCCTTTCCCCACCCCCTTCAACCCCCGACGAAATTCGGCACACTTGGGACTTTTTCGAAGGTGCCACCTACATGATGATACCTCTCTCTGATTGAGGCGCGGGGGTTTAAAGAAGCCACTCGTTTCTCAGCGTTTTAGGTACGAGCTCTGTCTTCTGTTGTACGTTTTCACTTTCAGAGGAGTAGGCGCAGAAAATAATACGTGCGCGTGGAATCAACTGAGATAACTTATATTTTTAAAATTTATATAATATTGATTGAAATTTGCGCACACCGTGTTAGATGGTTGATTGTGCATATGTGCCGTGTTTGTGCAAAATTGCTATATGATTTTTGAGAGAGTCATTTATTTTGCCTGTATGCGTTTGAAGTGCAATATTAATACGTTTTCTCTTAGATTATCACGATAGTATAAAAGATTTAATGATAATAACGAGATGTCGTAAAAAGTCGTTGAATTTATGTTATCATACTAATTTAGGAGATATTGAAGAAATGACATGCAATAATAAGACCTTTAGTGCAGTCATGTACAGTAAATGTTTTTAGGAAGAGATTAAATGGCTAAAGTCGCAGTTTCCAATCATCCCATTTGGAGCATATATTTGGATTTCTCCAAAAGAATTTTTCTACAGGGTTTATGCTACCGCTGGCAATTATTACGGACCCGTTTCTTTTACATCGATCTCCTGCAAAATATTTGAACACACAATTATCAGTAACATTATGAGATTTCTTAGTAATAAGTAGATATTAATCCAAAACCAGAAACGGATATAGGAAGAGCAGATGTTGTTCATTTAGATTGCCAGAAAACAACACTCAAGTTGATACCGTATTTTTAAATTTCAAGAAAGCCTTCTATAAAGCCCCGCACAATATATTGTTACACAAACTTAAATGCTTTGGCATCAATGAGAAAATAATAAATTGGATTTGAGACTTCTTGTCAAATCGCAGAAAATAGTGGCCTTGGATGGGTTGTGCTCAACAGACATAGATGTGACTTCGGGTGTCCGCCAGGGAAGTGTAATGGACCCACTTCTATTCTCAATATACGATGACAAGCTCACACGTTAGTAACAATCTCAGATTATTCGCGGACGACGCGGTGGTTTTCAGGGAAATAAGATCCCTTACGATTGCGAGCTGCTCTCCAGAGACTTAGATGCAATATCGGACTGGTGCAAGGAATGTGTATTCGCACGTAGAATGGGAAAATGCATAGTTTTGAAATTTCGGAACAAAGGAAGTGGCAAACAGGACATAAACTATGAAATAGAGAGTTCAGTGCTAAATACGGTCGATCAACTTGAGTTTTCGGGGGTAGTTCTAACACCACACTTTTCATGGGGAGCACATATCAGGACAATATGCAGATCCGCTTTAAAGAAACTCAGCTTCATTATACGGGTGGTGGGGGAATGTTATGAGAAAGTAAAAGAGAGGAGTTATTTCGCTCTAGTAAGGCCACATTTGGAATATGCCGCAAGTGTTTGTGATCCTTGGGAGAAAGTTTGGCAAAAAGAGTAAAATGAAGTTCAGAGTAAATCCACTAGATTCGTGAAAACAGTGTTATAATAAGAAGACAAGTGTGACAGGCCTTTAAGGGGGATCAGGCTGGGAGTCAATTGAGATGCAAAGACGACAAGCGAGACCTAGACTTTTAGCAAGGTTCAGAACAAGCGAGTTTGGCAATGACGCTAAAGGAATTATTATGGCCCCACCCTAATTATGCTCCCCATAAGGGAGATTCCAGTACAGATAGATATAAATATTCTTTCTTTCCCCGGACAATCAGTAATCATAATATTAAGAAACCAAAGTCATTATAGAAATAGTAAAGACATTCGACTTACAAGTGAGGATAAGATTAAAACGCTGCCTAGACATAAGGTATATTTGTTGATGCATGTGTATATTAGTTGATAGTATATGTATTTGCGTGCATGCAAGTTAAAAAGGTTTTCGTATTGTACTCTGTTGGTGTAGATTTGTTGAATTGCATGATCCTGTTGGGTTTGGAATGTGGTTTTATTCTCCTTAACAGGTGGTGATTCAACACCCCCCACCACACCCCTCTCTGGCGACTTGCGGGGTATTATGTAGATATAACCAGTCAAAGTGCGTAATAAAAGACTTAATGCTGCAAACTTTTTCAGCGGAGCGAAATCATCCGCTATTTGAAAAAATTCAGGCACGTGATCTCGTGAAAATTGTGATTTGGGGAAAGGTCTTTGAAAATGCAGTTATGGCTGGTTATAAATTTTTTCTTTGAAGCATAAGGTGTATATACCTATTGGTGTCTCAAATTGAGGGTAAATGAGTTTTTAACTTCGATTTATTTGTGAATGTCAACCATGCAAAAGAAAAACGAATACCTACCATTTAAGTCTACAAAAGTTTGAGTCTGTCCACTTATATTCAATCCGAGTAGTTTAATATGACAATGGGAATCCGGATGCTTAACGATTCCCTCAGTATTAAAACAAAAATTCAACGCCATGCTCTCTATTGATGCCCCTAATCACTACCTCGTTCTGAAAGCGGGCATAGTCGTTAACTAAGGATGGGAAGCGACTCTTCAGTCAGTTCTTCTAATTGACCTGTTAGATTTTTATCGAAGCTATGCCTGTTCTGATTAAGTGCACATACTTGCAACATAAATATTTTCAAAACGTTATATCTAATGAAAAATAACACTTTGCATTTAAATTTAATTAGAGTATTTCGCCATAACGTAAAATCTAAATTTATATTTTAAGTCAGCGGTAGCAATTCACTCTCGTGAATTACTGTCGCTGACTTAACATGAGGTTCTGATTGAAATATGGGAAGGCTAATTAATATGCAGAGTGTGGGTTACACAAGAAACGGGAACATAAACATTATAATAGTGGGGGTAATGTACCTTCACGCAGTCTGTTGATACATCTCTCCTTGCACGGGGCAACGTGGCGCCGGACATAGATCAATGGTGGGCTCCCGCTTGCAGTCGTTTGAGCCAGTGCTTGAATTATTATGCGTGCGCCGACGTAAATGCGGCGATAACAATCAAAACTCTTTTCCATAATTGTTACGTGCGACATAATTCCAGCTGTCCCGGACATTGTTTGGGCTGTGGCGGGTTTTAAACGGTCGTAAATTGTCGCAAATTGTTTTAGCGGCGGTGAAAAGTAGCCAAGGCAATGGATCGCTCCTGATAATAATGATGTTTCCCAGGTAGCCACCCGATTCGACCGAATCTCGCGTCCGCATGACATGCGGAAATTATGGGCGGCGCGAGTCCGCCGGCGCGGAGTGGAGCCGGACGAAGGGCCCCAACGCTTGCGGACAGGCTGTTTGCCGTCCAAGAAACGTCCGCCCTGGCTCGTTTGTCTTGCGGCGGACACTCTTTCTTACGCCGATATGTTCCGAATAAGTTATCGAATAGGAAGCTTTGAAAGGGGTTAGATTATGCGACGATGCACCCCATTCCTGTTCTAAAGACAGGGATTCAGTTTCCTCGGGAAACCAAAATTGGCGTGGCGTGTATTCCAGTTCCTATTCATATTTGCGTGCTGTTTCGTAATGATTACGTGGTGCTGAACGGTGCTCTTTTGTTATTCATAATCATGCATTCACGCCATACAAATTTCTGATTTGTAATTGTTGGACAACTGTAGAGTAACAGTAAGTCTTCCCGTAAAAAGTCTCGTCCGATTCACATCTTTGCCATAAAAGTTCAAGAGCGAGTCATTATTTGACCTTACTTGTGCTGAAGCTTGACCCGTGCCACACGACCTTGAGGGGAAACGTGTGCTTAAAAGGACTGCATCGGTAGAATAAATAATATTATTGGCTCCGAGTAAATGTAGCACGGTCCCATCCATCTAAGTTACCAATGTTATGTGATTCCTCCATTTGGCAATATCATAAAGAATGATGCGTCAAGATTATTTTACTCGTGGCGATGCGATACTAGGAAATGCTGTGGCTGCATTACCTAATCATTGCTCCATTTAGAAAAATTCTAACAAATAAATATGAATGGTTTATGAGAAATTTCGATTATTTCAACCGTATAAATTCTTTTATGGTCGCATTTCATGTCATATTTAATATTAAATTGATACCGACTTGCGTATTTGTAAAACCATACCTTCCTGGCATATTATCTGCTACTTCATTGAAGGTCGGAAGTGTGGAAGTTTCAAATCTGATTGCTAAAACGTTGCCGAGATGTGCTGAAAAATTAGACTGCGTGTCTGTAGGCGTTATTCAAATCTTTATGCCATTACTTGGAAAAAAGTTGGGCAGCACAAATAAATATGCGAGAAGGAAATTTATCGTCATCTAATCACGATTTTTCTATCAAAAGGGGAAATCACAGCAATTTCAAAATTAAATATCTTTGTCCAGAGATTTTTAGTGAATGTTGTTGACCCAATGATATCCTTTCACTCTTCCCTGGGCAGATGCGTGGCGTGTTCAATCCAGGACCAGTAATCTAGAATAGCTGAAAATGGTTGGGATGGGAGTGAGGGGAGAGCGCGGGGTTAATGAAGGCGTGGGGGCGGGATGGAAGAGCCGACGGACGGTGGCAAGGGGGCAGGGAGGAGGATGCAGATGGGAACGGGGGGGGGGAGGATGGAGGATTGCAATATAAAATCTCAAAGGGGGTGGTTGGGGACGATGAGGCGGAGGATTGGCGGCTGATTTGCACCTCGGGGGCGATTTATGACGACACGCACTCCTCACCCCAATCCCCCTTCGCCTCCCTCCCATGCCCCGAGCGGAGGGCGAATAAATCTCCCTTAGGCACCGCAGGACGGGGGCGCACCTCCCCCGGCGGCCCCCGGAGCGGCAGTCGCCTCGCACGGGCAAATATGACGCCGTCATCTCAAGCAAGATGACTTTTTGCTATCGTAGCACGGGCATCAAGCTGCTTTTGTGCGTGGAAAAAAAACCATTCGTGAATTTCGGAATGGTTATGCAAGAGGAAAAGTGCGCCTAAAAGTACTTTCATTAGACAATATCATTATTATAGAGAGAGGAAGGCTCAAACAACCTAGCGTATCCATATAGCAGAATTTTCATTCAGAAAATTGTCTATTCCGTGGAAATGCAAAGTTATTTGATTCTTCCTTTTTCATGATAATGTGATTCGACAAAGTATCGGTCTCGACTGAGTGAATTCAGTCTTCTGACAATACTTATGCTAATAGTTGACAACCGATGAAAATGGGCAAAGCACGAAGAAGTATTATAATGACGCATTTCATCTTTCTCTGATTCCTCCATTTGACTATATGGTGTAGAATAAACAGTTATGAACATACCGCTTATTTTTAAGCAGCAGTTTCCGTGAATAGAGAAATAATTGTTATTTATTCGAAAAATAAACCACGTAAAGTGAGAAAAGTTTTTCATTATTTTAAAGAGCAAAACTCCTTTACAAAATTTGTTTGTTGCGTAAAGTGTTGCATTCAAAATTAATTTTGATATTTTAAGAGAATCCTGGAACTTAATCCCATAGACTCAAAAACCGAACGGACTGTTTTACGCATTTAGACTCTAATTCCTGAGATATGATTTCAGCGATCTATGCTACAAATAAAGAACTAGTGTGCCTCAGAGTTATAACTCGTGCCAATCAATTTCCGATGTAAAATATAAGCAAAGGAAAGTAATCTTTAGGTACACATTCCATGCGGTTAGGAAGGGATATGCCAACGTTCAAATTTTTGTCACTTATGTTATATCGCCACCGAACCAATAATGTTCTCACACTCTTCGCAAATATGTGACTGTAATGACGACATGCAGTACATGAACGAACGCACGCGTGGAAATGAGCTCACACCAATATGCGCGATGACGAATTCTTTGAATGCCGCAGTAGTATGGGTGGGTCGAGGCATTACGCTAACGTCATAACTGCTTCGTCCTCCTGGGAAACACTTTTACGCCGTCGCGTCCGCTCGAGAGGAGGAAGTGACGTCGTATATCTCTCTCTCGCCCCAGCGAGTGCGCGGAAGAGAGGAAGCACAAATGCATACATACCAAAGCACATGCATGAGGACACTCTTCCCCGCCCCGACCCCGTCTCGGGCAGACGACGCCCGAGCCCGCGGCCACACCCTTCCTCTCCATCGGGGGTGGCATGTGCGCCGCCTCCCTCGCTCGCTATGCCTCCTCTGGGGGGCACGCTCGGGCGAGGGCGGAGCCGCCTCCCCCTCGACCCCCCCCGCACTCAGGTGTCCGCGAGGGGATGAGGAGGTCGGTGACGGTTCCAGTATGGTGGGATGGAGGATCTCGGGGAATGGGGTGAGGAGGGGATGGTGATCTGGGGAAGGAGGGGTGCGGGGGGGGGGGGGAGGGAGAATGTTCCCTCTGCGGTGCTTGGGAAGCGTGCCTCGAAGGGACATCAGTGACGTATGCTCCGCCGTCAACCGATTCCCAGATTGAATGAATGCAGTGGTCTATTGGGGGCATGACGAATGACGCAATAAAGTATTGACACACTCGGTTGTCACGGTGATTTCAAACTCCCCCGACTGCCCAGCCTCCCCCCCCTCGATTCCGTCCCCACCCTACCCTGCCATCGCTCCGCCCGAGACACCTTGTTCGGGGCTCGATGATAAGTTTGCATATCCTCAGCGCAGGCCGTGACGGGCGAAGGATGTTTGCTACCTGGTCCGCCGCACCCGCCTCTAGAGCCCTCTTCGGCCCACGGCGGACACTTCTTCATGCCTTAAAAGCCGATGCCGAATAGAAGTACGTGTTCGCCTCTTGTTTAACTTTGGACGACATTATCTATAGGAGTAAAAGTGTTTCCATGTCCTATATATGTCCAAACTCTTGACTATAATTGTAAAAAAACTCTAAATAATAATATGTGACTCATAAATGTCTGTGGTAAATTCTGCATTAGAATTGACAGTTAAAATGCAAAAAATAAGTGGAATTCATTTAGCCAATATCCCTGAGATCAAAATATTACCTCCAAAATAAATTTCTGTGATTTCGGCAGACAAAAAACCAGAAGCAGCACAGCATTAATGGTAATATTTGAACGCATTAGTATTTAGTTATGATAGCGTCAGGTGCCTCATTCTAATCATGAAACATTGAATATTAAAAACCAACTAATTACTTGTTTTGTTCGTGTATTATTCAATCGGAAAACGTAACTTAATGAGAAGAAATCCTAATGTTTCGAGGCGGCAATTAGGCGAAATTATTTCAATGCTGTTCAATTCAATGCCTCGAGTTAGTATTATATGAAGAGGAAGAGTTAAAAGCATCGAGAGAAGATAAATAAATTTTATATTCGAAACCGTATGGAAAGGGGAATATGAAAAAATATTTTATGGAATAATTCATGCTAAGAGCAGCGTAAGAAGAACAGCACCATTGCTGCAAAAAATATCTCTGAAAATTCGACGCGTTTTTTCCGCGAGTCACTTAAGCTCTCCATTTATTTTCGAGGCCATTAACTAAGAGATAATTATCTCAACTGTTATCAGCGAAGTGCTATGAAAGTCGGCGCGAAATTTTTCAGCTTTTCACGTCCATTATGTTGTTTTGGAAACGAGTCCTAAGCATTTTTAATGGAAATCTTTCATAACTAATGGAGGGTGTAAATTTTCCCAATTCGATTACGTAACAGCGAGTGAAATGCATTTTTCAAAATCAATGGTAAAATTATATTTTGAGAACGGCGTATACTTCTTCTGGGGAACAATACATCGGGCGCAGGTACTCAGGGACAATATTTCTAAAACCACTTCTTAAGCATGTGCAGTTGAAAAGTAATATTGGAATGATCATGACTAGGCTCCATCGAAGAAATAATATATTTAATGGTATCAGAAGGATAGTTGTATCCCTTGAATTCTTCAAATTCTCAAATCATACGCCTGTTAATGAATACACGGGTGACATAATTTTCATGAAATTAATGCGGGTAACCTGAGAAAAAATAAATCCAGGAATTTGCTGTAACCCGTATCATCTTACTAGAAAATAAACTCGAAAAGCCTACGTAAATTAAATCGTAATAGGATGAGTTAAAACCGCAAATGACCTTAGCTGTCGGTTGCCTCCCATAAATACTATGACTTGAAATGATTCGTCAAGGAAAATTACGCATAAAATAATTTTGGAAATAATCAGTAAAATGACTCCTAGAATATTTTACTATGCATACAACAGCATCTGAAAGTGCATAGTCCAGCGCAAAATAAAATGTTTATTTTAATGATTGGATATCCATTTTATAGCCGATCTCTCGAGAATTAGAGCCTGGTGGTGTAAAGGCATAACTATAGTGGGTGGTGTGGATTCCAATGCCAATTTATCATGATGATGGCCACTAATACAAAGAATTAAGGAAAACACAAGGAAAGTTTTGTTTTTTAGCGCGGAAAATTATCTCATTTCTGTGGTTAATTCGTTGACAATTACTAAAATATTTCTGGTTAACGAATTTAAACTATGTGTGTCTAAAATATATCGGGATAATTTTCGGAAACCTAGGTTTCTTTCAGAAAAGGCAGTGCTAGGATATGGAAAGTTTGCGGAGGAAGGGTGAAATTGATGCGCTACTCAGCAAGGTTAAATATTTATCGGGAAGTAAGAAAGGACGATCTATGCTAGCAGTTAGAGATAAGGCGAGTAAGATAATAGTTGACACAGGAAAGATCCAAGAGAGATGGAAGGAATATATAGAAGAACTGAATATTAAAGAACTTAGACCAGCAAAGTTAGACATAGAAAAGGAACATGACGTAGAGGACGATAGCTAAGGTCCAAGCATACTTGACGATGAGATGAAGAGGGTATTAAGGGAGATGAATCTAAATGAGGCCGTGGGAGTGGATAAAATTCCTGCAGAACTACTGAAATGTTTAGAAAAATGTGGGAGGAAAAGGCTATATGGGCTGATTCGTAGTATCTAAGAGGAAGGAATCTGGCCCGAAGACTTTGTGAGATCAGTTTTAGTTCCTATTCCGAAAAAGGTAAAGGCTACATCATGTGAGGACTACAGGAAAATAGGTTTGATATCCCACGCAGCCAAAGTTGTTCTCAGGATCATAAACAGAAGGATAGAGAAAAGGGCAAATGATTACTTAAGAGATGATCAGTTTGGGTTTAGGAAGGGGAGAGGTACGCGTGATGCCATTGAAGTAATGAGATTATTAGTCGAGAGGAATATAGAACACAAACAGGAGGTATTTGCCTGTTTCGTAGATTTCGAAAAAGCGTTTGATAGATTAAATTGGGAAAAAGTAATGAGTATATCGATGAAAATAGGAATAGACTGGAGGGACAGGACGCTAATCCGCAACCTGTACATGTCTCAGACTGCTCAGGTGCAGGTGGGAAACGGGGAGTCCGGATGGGCAGTGTTAGGAAGGGGTGTAAGGCAGAGTTGCCCATTATCACCGTTGCTGTTCAACCTGTATGTAGAGGAAATGATTAAAGAGGCATGGGAAGAACTGGAAATAGGAGAAGAAAAAGGCTGAGCTTAACATTAAAATAGGAGGGCAAAAACTAGAGCAGGTAAAACATTTTACGTATCTCGGTAGTGTTTTGGATCAACACGGTCAAAGTAGTTGGGATGTAAGGATAAGAATTGCGCTAGGCAAAGAGGCTTTCACAAGGAGGAGGGAGTTGATGACAGGGACGTTGAGTAAGGATGTTAAGAAAAGACTCGTAAAAACTTTTATATGTAGCGTAGCTATGTACGGCGCGGAAACGTGGTCATTGAAGCAGGAGGATAGACGTAGATTGGAGGCTTTGAAATGTGGTTGTGGAGAAGAATGGAGAGGGTGAAATGGACAGAGAAGAAAACAAATGAGAAAGTACTTGGTATAGTGGGCGAAGAGAGGGGTTTGTTGGGAGAAATCCTATGGAGGCAGGAAAAGTGGATGAAGGGGGTACTGACCGGCAGTGGGATGTTGAAGACTGTAATAGAGGGGAGAATGTTAGGCAAATGAGGAAAGGGAAGGAGCAGGATAGGGATGTCGGATGGGATGAAGGGAGGAAGAAAGTACTCAGAGATGAAGAGGAACCTGATGTAGAGTAGGATGCTTGATTTTGTGTTTTGTTAGTAGTTACAAAATATTTACATGATAGTTGTGTCCATCCAAAAACCTACCTTAACCGGTGGATTACCTTATAATAATGATGTTTATTTCTTATATATCTTAAATGCGTCAGAACTCTTCCATCAGGGCATCCCTATAGTTTCAACAAACTCGCAACAACTTTTTCACAACTCGAAGCCTTCGGGGCCTTGGGCCATGAAGGCCTCGTAGGTGGATTCCGGAAGGTTCTTAAGGATACACGTGCAAACTTCTTCGACGGCACTTAGGGTCACATGGTGGTGTCTTTTAAGGGAGAATTTCATTTTTATAGGGAATAGGAAATATCCTGCCGGTGCCAAGTCTGGAGTGTAGGGGGGTTGGGGGAATCGTCGTGATGCAATTGCAGAAGGTCATCGCAAGCAGACACTCGACTCCGCCCTTGGTAGTTCATAAAGACCTTCGGGAGGACGAGTATGGTGCATATCTTTCGCATCGACAAATTTTCAGTGATAATGGCTTGTGCGTTGTCATCTTATTGATACCAATAATATCTGCTATCACGCGCACACTCGACCGACGGTCTGAATTGAGCACTCCACGCATGTGTCAGGAAAAGTTGTTACCGATACTATTTATATAAACCTTTAAAATAATCTAGCGACCGCATTATCGCGTATAGCTTTCGCATATTTCATTGCCGTCCGAATTCAATGAAAATTGAGTGTTTGGAGTCAGCCGATTGACCCCTTAGATTGTTGGAGTAGATCAGCGATCAATCTAACGTTTGACTTAATCCCACGAAGAATGCCTTCCACTCTCCTTATCTGATGCCTGAACGACATGCCTGACACCTGCATAATGTGAAGTGAATGAAATTAAAACCAAAAATGCTCACTTGAGGATATTAGAAAGTCGCGCTTCTCAATTGAGATGCGCAAATAAAGGCATTCCGTAGTGAAAAAAAAGAGCACATTACTCCCTCGACCGAAGGTATCGAGCGCGTGTACAATTCCGGAGAGTGGCCAGGAGGGGGGGGTTTTGAGGCGGGGAGGGGAGCGAGAGGTCGCAGGGGCCGCCAACCCCGCGGTGGGCGACTTACGGAAAACCAGCCTCCATTTTAGGAACGATCGATTACTCATTGTCTGAAAAACGTGTAATTTTGAGCATTCATTGCATCCCAATTAACATTGTCAAAAAATGTTTCGTCACCTCATCATTTGAAATGGACGATTCGCTTCGCTACTTATGGCAGTAACGTGTCGATACAAAGATGATTGTCCTTTACAGGCATTGTTCATGTAAAATTTGGCCAGAGTAAAGTTGATAAAAACGGAATATTACTTAAACAAAAATGTGAATGCGCATTAGATATCGTTTACAACATAGGTTACCGAAGTGATTACACTAGTGTCAGGGTTGAAAATCAGGGAACACTTCCGGTCTTTCGTTGAGTCACAAAAAGTAGGTAACATTCGAAGGCTTTCTAAATAAATCGGCATAAATCCAGTTTAAATATTATATTAAGTATGAAATTTTATTTTTTCATATATTTTGCACTATAATATAATTAAAACCTTCTCCATAATAAGCAATACTTATGTATTTTAATTTTCATCTAAATAGCTAATGCCGGTGCATTCACAAATACCACCGCTTTTAGCAGGCTTGGAAAAAACTTGATTGCTTGCGAAAAACGTAATTGTGTCGGTGTGTGCTAACGCGTAAGTAAGTACTTTCATGGCGCGCAATGAAAAGGAATTCTTCTGCACAATTCTTCCAAATAGAGAGTGGGATCAAAATATGGCCTTAGGAAACCTAAATTAACTCGGTGACACTAGCATTGTTTGTGCTGCGAATATAGTGCATCAATGGGCAAGTCGCCGATCGAGGGCGCACGCCACCTCGCGGCACCCTCCGCGTCGTTGTCGTGGAAACGAAGGGACAGGCAACGGGGACAGAACACCCCCCCATCCCCGCCCATTCCTGCGTTTCCATATTTCCCTCTGCCTCACCCTGATGCGGCCCCCCTCCCTTCACTGCGCGAAATCTGAATTTATGGCCCCGAAAGGGTGGCCCCGGGCGGAAGGAGGGAGAGGGGCCGGGGGTAGGGACGCGATGCTCTCTCTCCCCACCCGTCTGTCTACCGCCACTTCCCTGGACCCCGCCTCCGCCGCCAATCGCTTCCTCCCCCCACGAGCAAGCACGCGCTTGCAGCCATTTCCGATCCCCCACCCTCCCTCCCTCCCTTCCGATCCAATTGCACGACATAAGCCGAAAACATGCCCCCACCCCACCACTGCCTGCCGACAATGCGGTCGGAAGGAGCGGTCGGACTTATAACCCCTTACGCGCTTCCGTTTTGACTCGATCTCAGCAGTTGCACTTTATACACGGTTTATCCCCATCATTCCTAGATTTCCGGCCTTCTCCCTCCCCCATCATCCCCCTCCACGGCACTGCCTCCATCCATCCCATTTCTCTCTCCCAACTCGAGAGCCCCGCCCTGCCCTCCGGTCCGTCTATTCGGCGGAATACCTTCAAATTGGATTTTTTTACGTCCGCCACCGCGACAGCTGGAATCGCGTTCACTTTGGTTATTTTTTCCCTTAAGTTAGAGGCGAAACAAATTTCTGTTTCCATATTCTTTCTCTCCGGATATTCTTTTTCGGGAGTCGACAATTTTCTCGACATGGCATTCCATCACTGTCAAAGGGATCGGTGGAACTCCGGGGGAAAAAAATGTGTCCCAGCTTCAGAGAGTTTTCGGGATATATGTGCATACACACACACACAAACACACACAGAAACACACACACATACATATATATATATATATATATATATATATATATATATATATATATATGTGTGTGTGTGTGTGTGTGTGTGTGTGTGTGTGTGTGTGTGTGTGTGTGTGTGTGTGTGTGTGTGTGTGTGTGTACATACATGTATATATATATATATATATATATATACACACACGTACTCACACGCATACCTGCTCTCCTCTGGCTTGTGGCGACAGCTAAATGCATAGATTTACTCCGATTGAATGACCGAATGTGGTTTCATACCATTACGTGAGACAGATTTACAAAAGTTTTTGGAGTTCTGTGTGAGATCACGAGGAATATTAAACCTTCTCTTCATTTCGAGTAGAATTCAGGCATTATTATAAATCAAATTCAATTTGATTGAGACATTCTCAAACAAAATAAGTAGGTGTCTTTGTTCGATTAAAGGCAAAAGTTGTTTGAGAGCACTGGATGCTGTCAAAGTCAACATCTTTAAGTTTAATAATATCATTCCAGGAGACTCGATGAAATTAATTTGGTGAAACTATATTATGCATTGGGATAAATATATTATATATATATATATATATATATATATATATATATATATATATATATATATATATATATATAATAGCGCTGCGATGACGGAAAAAATCTAGAAACCGTCTTCTTCTGAAGGTTTAAATGTAATTCTGAAAATAGATCTCCATCATATTGCTCAGAAGAACTATCTTCCGGCTACATATCTATTCTATTAAATAGGAATTAATATAAAAATTTCTTTTCAAGTTTCCTACTTTTGAATACAAACATAATCAAATATTCTCATTTTTATTACCAGGGCAGTGTAAGTTAATTGGAATTATATTCAGATGCCCAATTGCATTTCATTTGAAAGAAAACCTAAGCAGCCATAATATCTGATACATGCAAATTTAAACATAATTCGAAACTTTTCGAAAAACTCTTCTATTATTCACGTAACCTTAACAGGTTTAAAGTATACCATTGCTATTCGTTTAGAAGATATTTCAGGAATTCTCGAATGAGTAAACAATATAATAATGAGAAAACAAAACGAGTTTTCATTTGATGCTGTTGAGGAACGTGATAAAAGCACTGAAAATGATCACACTTTGGCCCAAATTCACCCCCATAGTCCTCCACTGCGATGCCTTTTTCCTCGAGTCTGCTTAGATTACCTGAGATTACAAGGGGGAGGCAGGGGGTGTGGGGGGAGAGCACGAGGGCACGCGGAGAGGATGGGGGTGAGATGGAGGGATAATGTGTGGGTGGGGAGGTGCTCTTTTGGGGGTGGCGCAGGCATTGGCGTGGACACGGTAAAGATGTAGATGCGGTATATGGGACCCTCTCCCGGATATGATGAAGGGATGATCTCTTTCGGCTCTCGCCCCCGTCCCCCTCTTCCGTGGGCGATGGAGGCGCGAGGGGGCGCGCACCGCGGCTGCTGCGGGGCCGTTGTGTGCACCCTCTTCCCGGAATTGAGCGCGCCGGCCGGGGAAATGGATTTGCCGGCGGTCTGGAGCGCCGCCGCGGATGCTGGAGAGGCGGGAGGGTGGGTGGCTAGAAGGACGGGAAAGAATTGAAGCTGAAGATGGACCGGAGAGGCTGAAATACTGAGAGTTGTAAAGCAAATATAAAGATTATTGGTAAATGCCGCCGACTTTGACACAACTAAAAACCAAACAACATGAAAATAAACGGTAGGAGCTGCCCCAAAAAGAGCTAAAAAATGATTTTACATAAAAGGTAGTTCCTTGGATGCCCACTGGTAAATTACAGACATCTTGCATACATTTTAAATCAAGGTAATGTAGATGTTAACATCATATATTGGGCGCACTCTCAAGAATACTGTTGCCCTACGTACTGCGCACACACCCTCTTGTTTGCCCTGCAATACGTGTTTCGTTCCTCATGCATTTCACACCTATGACATTTTTACCCAGAATATTGAAAAATACGTGAAATAATGACACGATCTCGTCGATAAATGTATGTAATTTTGGAAGGAATAAAATATTTTCGTGTAATCTTTCATAGAGAACATACGGAAGAAGTGGCAACTAAGTTTTACCTGCAGTGGTTACAGCGGAAGTAGTTTTGCGAACATTAAAGGTATTTCCCTCAAATTCATGTAATGCAACTTAACGGAATATTTTATGGTTAGTTCGATAGTGAGACACTTCGATAGTCAGGAGTAATCGATGAAAATTCAGTAGGGTTTCCGAAAGGGTAATTCCTGCGAAACACAACTTGCGGATTTTATTCGTGATATTTTTGGTTCGAGATGTAGTAACATTCCAGTGAACGCGGTTTTTCTAGATCTCATAAGGCTTTCGACCAAAGATCTTATAATAAACTACTTACGAAGCTAGAATCGTATGGCATAGGTAAATATATCCTTGGCTGGATTAAACCTTTTGAATGATTGGTTAAAAAGTGTTGCCATGGATGTGTTGCCATTAGCTCTAACGTTGTATGAGTCACTCCAGGTGCTCCCCTGGGAAGTATTATCGGGCCTTTTCTATTATTTCTCTATGCTAACGACAATAATTCCATAGTTAATAGTCAGATGCTCTTATTTGCCGACGTTGAAGTGGTTTACAGAGATATCCGTAATCGCGATGACTAAAGTAGCTTCATTCTAAGCAGATGGAGATGACGTCTGAAAACCACTCGCTTTCCGCATAGCTCACCGCCATCAGAGTTGCCCCGTGGCGCACTCACTCTTTTGAACTTTGCCCTCCAGTGAGAATTCGTGAGACGGCCCCGCCAATCGCTGCGGTTCCGCCGACCACGGGGAGGAGCGCGTGTTCCTCACATAGCGAGCACAAATCATGCAGTCGGTCATCCCCGCCACGCGACTGGAGGCGCCAAAACTGTGCGTAAAAATGACGAGAGCCATTAATGAAAAATACACGATGAATTCAGTAATTTTATAAGATGGTCCTTAATTCCCGAGAGGGAGGGAGCTGTGTGGAGTGGAGTAAGGGAAGGGGGGTGGGATGGGAGGAGGGTGTCATCCATCCGGGCGAATATCCGAACATGAAACCCAAGAGGATCCGATTTCTAGGACGACGGACGACAATATATATGCCAGGCCATCGCGGGAAGCGACGACGCGCGGCGCTGGTCGAGAGAGGGGGGTGTCGTAGGGTTGGGGCAAGGCAATAGGGTTGGGGAAACCAGGGGGGCGGGGATAAAGGCGGGATTTTTTCGTCTGTGAAGGATATGCGGGGGAGATGTGGTTTCACATTCCACGGGGTGGGATCAGCAGGAAGGAGGGGGGGGGGAGAATGCCGCCACACATTTCACGAGAGGACTTGTTCCGGGACGGCCGTAGCTCCTCCTATAGTTATAAGCCCATAGCTCAAAAGCCAAATCCCTCGGATGGTGTCCGAATGTTTTAGTATGCGACACCGAAGCGTTTTATTTGTTTACGGTTTTTTCATCCCGTGGGATGTCATGTAGAGAGAGGATGCACTAGGGGGGGGGGGGCGGAGGCCGCAGGTCGATTCGGCCGGGTTGGAGGGGATCCGGATTCCCGTGGAAAATAGTCCGGCACGCGCACGTGAGACCGTATTTCCTGGATTATGGCACGCGTACACTGCCGCTGGTACACCCGAAAGATATATATGAATATCCATTGTACCTGTCGTGAGTATATGGCTACCGTTCATGAAGATTAAAAAAGTCGGTGTACTTTGTGGCTGCCATTCAGAAAGTTACTGGCTATAATGATTTATTGCTATTACTATTTATGTTCTTACTATCATGTGCATTATTGTCATCTACATCTACATTTTCTTAATACCCCGCAAGCCGCCGTAAGGGCGTGTGGCGGGGGGTGTTAGGGCACAACCTGTAATTAAGACGAAAGAACCGCATGCAAAAGTCACAAATTCATACTATCCCTAAACTAAACATGGTATACAATCATGCAAGAACACATACACCCCACACACATACAAACACTCAAACTATCAATTAACATACACATGCACCTACAAGTATACGAGATGGAGGGGTGTGCCTCTGACGCTTTTCAATATATTTTATTTATAGGGCTGACACAATTAAAATATCGAAACGAGTAATAGGTAAGTAGTTTAAAATTGGCATAGATACATTTTTGAATATGATACCCTTTGCAGGCGATCTGCAAGTTATCCAAGTTACTGAAAATGCCCTCCCTTGGAATATTATGGATTGGAGAAGTTCGGAATGATATCATATGATAATATCAAATTAAGGAAAAAAAATGTTTTCAACGGAAAAGACAAGAAAAATATAATCAATAAATTAATAACATATTACATAAATATCATATATGTGGCGCGATTAGTACTGAAGTAGAGAAAGGAAAGAAACTAAACTTAAACTTGATAAATGAATGGCAGCTCCACAATAGAAGCGAAATGTGAAAAATGGCAGCATAAAGGGTATAAAAAAGGATGCTTTTATCGTGGGTGGAATTGTGAATCAAGAAAACCGACGCAAAAGAATGTAAAAAAATCACAAATTTATCCATGGGAAAAAATTAATATTCAGAGCATAAATGATAAAGTAGGGGAATACCGTGAATATTTATTGAGCCACGTGTTACT